>NW_024609836.1:12161118-12715273 GCF_016920785.2 Ixodes scapularis | reverse complement strand
CGTTTGCTGGAAGACACCCGCGTTAGACTCACTTTCTATTCTAATCATTTTGGCAATTACTTTTATTTGTTTCAACACATGACATGGTGGACTCATAAGCTTAGGTGGACTGAAACCACAGATTGTACGGTCTTCAGATTACTTGCTTCGTGCATGTAATGAAATAACTGCTGCGTCTTTTTTTATTTGACGCCATAACAACCGTAATGCGAAAAGAAAAAAAACAAAAAACATATGAACCAGGAAAGATCAGGATACGAGGTGCCACGATGTTATAGAAGTAATGAATATACGACGGATGCCATAATAATAATAATAATAATCCTTTATTTGTACACTTTTCACTTGTTCGTACACTTTTCAGTTGTTGGACGTTTTACATGTTGAACTTCGCGTTTATATGCGTTTGAAAATAATATAACATAGACAAGGCTTCTACATCTATTGAAGGAGCTTTTTCAGAAGTACCGATGCTCCAACTTTGTTCGTGGTATTTGACGAGCTCGGTTGTTTTACAGAGCCGAGCGGGAGAGAAAGGCAGGACTTTGCATTGATGGCTCTTAGGAGCATCGCGATGGTCTACATCGAACATAAGAGATCATATAATAATATCGAGGAAAAGGCCCATCATCTTTTTGTGCTTTGCAGTCGCCTCGAAATGGCAATACACGGAAGCAGACATCGTCGGTCCCGGTGAAACAAAATAGCAAGTTTTGTCTGTCATCAACGCAAAAGCTGGTAAAACATCATTTGCAATGAGTCAATCAGTCAGTCGGAGTCTTGAGAGCAAGGACAATATTTAGTGTCCTTCTGCTTCATTTCCACAGAAACAACCGGCGAAAGTCACTGTATCAGAAACAACTCACTCTGACAAACAGTTGAACAAAGGCAAAGCGTAGATGCAAAGAGAGTGCGTTTCGCCTCGTTCTGTATCTCGGGACCGACGATGTCAGCGTCCGCAATTCCCCACTCTTCGCAGCGAATCCCGGAGAAAAGCTCACCGGAGAAAAGCTCACCGGAGAAAAGCTCACCGGAGATAAGCTCACCGGAGAAAAGCTCACCGCAAAACCGGCGGATGCAGAGAAAAGCTCACCGGCCATTGAGCGTATGCGGAGAAAATTTGCTCACAGATATTTTTGCTTCTTTTTATGTGGAGGCTGTTGGATCGAGCGTAACATATATCAATTTGTTATCATTAAAATTCGTCAGCTTTGTAAAAAAGAAAATGTCCTCTTTTGTAATATTTGTTAAGCTTATTGGGTATATTGCTCCCAAATTAATAATTGCGGGAGAGTGTTTTTTGTGGCTTTCTATGCAACGAAAGCCTAACTAAAATCTTTATGAACTTAAAAACAGAAAAAAGATAAAAAAAAAACAAAAAAAAACGTAATGATGACTGCCTAAAACCTAAAAATCAAAGGTGTAAATGCCGAAAATCCAAAAGTGCATGCGCAACAACACGGTGCCTGAAATTCTCTTTGAAGCTTTTGTTAACATTTGAAAGCAGGATAAAGCTGTCAATAGGATATCGAGGCTTCTTTTTTTCCACGGACATGCACGCTTTCTAGCCGTTCGTGCTTCCACGGACATGCACGCTTTCTAGCCGTTCGTGCTGCATGGTGTTTCCACACGCTCCCTTTGTGTGATAGCGCCTTCTACGGTGAGCCACCCATGACCCTCAGAGCTGCGCACTGTCACCGTTGTTACTCGTGAGCTATATAAGAACTATTTTGTTTGTAAGGTAGGTAGCGAATTGGGCGAGTTGGTAAACGTTATACATGATGCAAACCGCGCAAACGACGACGACGGAGTGAAGACAACAAACACGACACGACGAAGCTGTTCTTGCAGCTAAAGTTTTGTCAGTGAAATTAACAGAAAGAAAACAGCGTAGCCGACACTGATGACATCAACAAACATCTACTTATCTATTAGGCACTACACAATATTTGGACCTCAAGCGATTCACACACCGCTATTCATATTGGCTCGCAAAAGCAAACCTCTTTATCTGACAGAAGTACCGACGGCGCACCCTCAGCTGTCAATAAATTGTTGCCTTTTTTACCGGTGTACGATGTTCTGATTTTATACTTGCGGCTTCAATAATTTACAGAATAGGTGATTACTAATTTCTGAGGAAATAGTAAATATGCCCGTGAACCTCAAGAATATTACAAAAACGAGGACATATGTTTAATGAAGTGACGAATTCGAATTGTGTTAAATTGCCAAGTTTGACGCAGAATCAAGCTAAGCTAAGAAAATATCGGTGAGCTTTTCTCCGCATCTGCCGGTTTTGCGGTGAGCTTTTCTCCGGTGAGCTTATCTCCGGTGAGCTTATCTCCGGTGAGCTTTTCTCCGGTGAGCTTTTCTCCGGTGAGCTTTTCTCCGCCGCCCCTTCGCAGCTGCCTGCCCCGCTGACCTCGAACTAGACGTGGTAACCGAAGTCACACTTTCCCTCACTGCATGACAGCCTTCCAAATACACCACGGCTGGAGAACTGCGGTGGGTTGCTAACTCCACAGAACAAATCTTTTTATTATATAAAACATAAATCTCGGGACGCACTGCAATATCCTGAGTCATTACCCACCCCAATTTTTGGGTCTCTGCTCTCAGCTAACGTTCAAAATCGAGAGTGAAGTCGCACCTGTCGCCATAAAAACCATAACGCACAGAAAGAAATATGAACGAGGAAAATACGAGGTACCCTGGTGTTGTGAAAATGACGAATGTACAAATTATATTACGGAATATTTTTGTGTTGCCGCAAGAGACCGGTTTCTTGTGCTTCGCTGGGGTTATTTGACGAGCTCGGCGGTCCTACGAGAGAGGTAGAAATTTATTATGACTCTTGTTACGAAAGGGGTTGGGTGTGTCTCCCAGGTCTAGAGTGCCTTCATGTGCGCTTTGCATAGAGTGATGCCAACTGCCTGTTTCCCTTTCCCACACCCTCTTCCACCGCCATTTTGTTCCTCTCAATATTTCCCCGTGCGCCGGAAAGTGGCCTTTGTGTCAATCGGTAATCCCATCCGAGGGGGAAAATGCTAATCCTCCCTCCGTGGGTTCTACAACGCTGCTCCGAACTTCTGAGATAAGGTGCTTGATTCCGGGAGGGTTATAAGCCCCACGGATTATCGCCGAGGAACAAAATGGCTGCTGGTTTGTCGGCGAGTGGTAATACAAAGGGTGGCATCACCCTAGCAAAGCGCACATGAAGGCTCCCTACCCAGGTCGAAACAAAAACGTTCAAGAGTTTTTTTTCTTTTTTTTTTTTCTTCAGAACAACTAGGCACGAGACCCCAAGGATTAGTAGGCCACTTCACTAAGCGAAGCTATAGAATGTTAAGAGTGCTTCGTTTTCTGTTAGGCGCACAGAAACTTCCCACTTTTAGCTTCTTTGTGCTGGGGAAACCGATAATCCGCAGTGCGAACAAAAACGACTTATCGGGGTGCCCAAGACATCGCTTTTGACCGCGTTGTAGATTATCATTTGCGTGGGTCAGGGTTTGAAAGGAATCGCGATCGTTGAGGCGTTTGCTATGCGTCGCTGCAAACATGCAGCACCTTCATGAGCGTATCTCGAAGGGAAATTGATTTTCTACGCCCGGAACGTTTGGCCGCCGTTTCCTCTGCGTGACGTTACCGGCGGGGATTTCGGAAGTAGATTTTGAGTTGGGGGGGGGGGGGGGGGGGGGGGGGGGCTGAAGTCAAGCATTTTGTTTTTATATATTTTATTATAAGAGAGAAGGACTGGAGCCGAATTTTGTTATTTTATTTTTACTTATTGTTTATTAAAAAAAATAAAATATTATTTGCATGAAGTTCCTTACGTAGCATGTGCAGTCACTTTTCCTTCCTCCTTTTAAGCAACAGTAGAGAGTTTTAGTGGCTCGTACGCAAGAGCCTTGCGTAATTGCGGGTCGGAAATGCACACGCGTAGGACGCAATATACTGCGTTTTGCACATGCACCTTCCGATCCTCAAAGCCTTTACGTACGATCCAAACTCTCTAACATCGCGAAAACGCTTATGCATAGTGCTTCAGACAATTTCAAAATCCCTACAAGGATACACAGCATTGCAAAATTGAGTTTGCAGAGAGTCACGTTTATTATTCTTCAAATGCTCATCCCAAAAAGACATTCACGCTATGAAATAAACGAGTAAGCCAAGAGAATTACATACTGTAAACGACTTATATATAGGCCCCAAGGCAATGTGTGTTGGTCGTCTCAAGGAAGACCAAAGGTCGCCGCTCGCTCAGCAGTCCTGGAGACAAATTCCTTGGTGATGTCGCCCAGGTTGAGCGCGTAAAAGTAAAAGCTGCGCAGAGAGTCGGGCCAGATCAAAATCACATGCATGCGCTCCTAGGGCCTCTTTCAGATCATCTGTTGTGAACTGTCTTCCCCCGGCGGCGCTATTCAAGGTGCTCTCTAGTTTTACTAGCTGCTTCCTACCAGGCTGTTCAAACCGCCGTTGAGTTTCGCTCATAATGCAGTCTACAGCCGCCAAGTATACTCCTTCCGTAACGCTGCCTTGCAATCAAGTAGAACTGGCGGAGAAAGTTTGTTGCTCATTTCAAACCTTCTTGGCAGTTTTGTCGGCCTTGCGCTGCAAGGGTCCTTCAAATCTAGTCACATTGCAGTTGAGCTCGTGCAGTCCTACAACTCTTCAAACGCGACTTCAGATCGAAGACGGGACATTGCCTCGCAGAGAGTCTCTGCAGCCTCTTTGATACCTGCGGTGTGAAACGTTGAACGTTGCAGCAGCCCTGCAAGTTCTTTGCAGAAGCGTTTCAAACCTTTCCAAAAGCCTCTTATAACGCTTCAAAATGGCCCTGCTGTTGTCTGCAATCGAATATTCTCCTTGTAGCAGCTCATTCAGTGTCTCCTGAACTCTAGCATAGTTTTGAAAGAACCCTTTCATTGACTTCACTCCGACAGTCTACCTTGTTGGGCAAAGCGGAAGAAGGTTATTTAGCGTTGATCCGGCCTCTTTCGCTGCCTCGCTGACTGGAGGAGATACAATAGATCAGTGGTTCTCAAATGGGGGTCCACAAGTCCCTCAACAAAATTTTTTTTTTTTTTAGTTGGCACGTTTTGATGAATTTACCAAAATGAAGTGATGTGGCACCTTTGTTTTATGTTTTTCTGCTACGTAGCAATAGAAGGCACCTGTTCCATGCTCCAGATGTGTTAATTAACTTACTAACGGCGGTTCGTCTGCTTTCTAATCCGCTCCGGCGTGTGCATCACGAGGCCAGCTTTCGATGCGGTCGGCGTCCGCCGTGTGCGTCCACGATGCAAATGCTTTGCAGCGTGAGTGTTTATACTTAGTTCCACATTATGTGCGAGCGAAGTCAGAACTGGAAGCGCGAGCCCGTTGTTCTGTGCGCTCCTGGCTTGCATGCGCGCTCGTGCGATCTGCTGCTGCTGTTTATTAAAAAATGCGTTGCGCACCGCCAAGTCCTTCACGGTGCGTCGTCTAGAGCGTCTAAATTCTAGTCACTTATTTTCTGCTGGGCAACCAGGCGTTCGTTTATAATAATCTCATTCAATTCCGACCATACCGGTTTAAAAGTCTCCCGTTAAGCGCTGTTTCAAATAACAGTGGGTGCCGCCATTACTTTCGGTGCACACAATCGCGTTGCCACGGAAATGTAATCGCAACGCGGTTGTTTGCACCGAAATTAATGGCGGCGCCTACTCACTAGGCTTCCCATTGGTCAAGAAGTGCTCGTTGCGGCTCGTGGCCACGCCTACTTCCGTTACACTTCGCTCCATGCATTAGGGATAGGGACGCCACCTCCTGCCCATTATAACCTCCTTGGCGGCTCTCCCATTTGTTGCTAAATCTAGTAGCTGTAACTGGATCTAGCCTGTCATGCCCTCAATCTAATCCAATTCAATCCAAGGCTTGGACTGGATTTGTTGGCTGGTTCCCTTTTCATCGGGTAGCACACTCTACATCGGCCGAGCAGAGCCCGCGCTTCGCTCTAAGCAGAATTTATTGCGTATATTTCTGCCCAAGTCCTCAAGTCTTTACTCAGGGCACTCAATGGCGCTCCAGGATCATTTTCCCTGACTGGGCCCGTTTTTTGAGAATATCCCTGACAATTCCCCGATTTTTCTTGGCAATTAAAATTTCCCTGACAATTCCCAGTTTTCCCGGTAACTAAACACCCTGTCAATACTAAACTGCTATCTGTAGATGGACAAAAGACAAGAAGCTCGAGCCAGTTTTGAAAACAAAGAGTGGTGTTTGCTTGAACACCACAAAGAATTTATTAAAACACTTTTTTTTTATATACCAAAGTATGATACAGGTGGGCAGATTTTGCACAGCAGATCCCTCTGATGGCAATGAGCGGCTCCCCGTGCCTTTCCAGCTGGTCACTTTGCTTTGGTCAGAAATATGACAGCTGATGGTACCAGTCCTGGAAAATGTTACAACATACATTGATTCAAAATCAAACTTCCAACAACACAAAAGAGAAGACTGTACAGTCTGCAACACAGCCTAGGACCTCTGAAAAGAAAAAAAAAGTGTTTTTTAAACAGCCTGGTGTCAAAAAAATAATTTTACGCAAACCTTTTTTTAGAGCAATATTTATTTTAAGTGTCCTGCACGCAAAATCCATGATGTCACGGAATGGTCATGCACTCTTTCCACCTTAACGAGATGGTCATACCCTCTCTCCACCTCAACGTGATGGCCAAAAGGATCCACCTTTCCTCCAATCACCCGAAAGGCCGAGAGAGAACAAGTGGCAAGGAGGTGACTACCAACTAATCGCATCTTGCACCGTAAATATTGCAATTTCTTTTTAGTGTGTGTCCCAACCAGACTAAAAAAAAACACTTTTTTTTTCTTTTCGGCTTGAAACCAAAATTTTGAGCTCACAAAACAAGGCTGGATGGATAGGCGGGACGCTGCAAAACCCAAAAACATCACTCGTACAGAAATATAGTTGAATTTCGTTAATTCAAACTCTCTTAATTCAAATTTGAGGATAATCGCATCAAACATGCAGGTCCCATCCTATGAGTCTCTATGGGAGGAAACTGCCAATTTTCTTGACACAGGTGTCCCAACCAGACTGTTTAAAAAGGAGAAACCTTTTTTTTCTTCAGGGGCCCTTTAACACTGCGCATGTGTAGGAAAGCAAAAGCTACTCTACACGTAAGAAGTGTTCTTCAGTTGCTAGTTTTTCGGGGTCACAAACAACGCCAGCGGTGCTTCATGGGACAGCTAATGCTTTTGCATTAAGAAAACAAAGAAAACCTACAGCATGTTTTAAAATGGCCCCAGACAGTCCAGAAAACAATTAATATTTTTCACATAGTCACGAAGAGTGTTCCTGATAACCATCTTGAAAGTTGCCTTAAAACCGGCGCCTCTATCACCATTTCGGTCGTCATAAAAGTGACATTTCATTAAATCTGATATTTTTACGTGTGAAGATGGGCCAAGGACAGTTTGTTACTTCTCAAATGTTCGGAGTTTTGCGTCGTCATCGTGCGCAGGAATCGGAAAGAACCGCACAATTGCCCACTCAATATCTGGAGATTTGTATTGAAAAACTAGGGTCCGGTTAGGTCTGGGTGCAAAAATGGAGAAGAGGCACATAACAGGGTGGGCTTCACTGCCCAGCAGTGGCACGCTAGGAGAGGGCGGCCACCATGAACAAGCTTTCCAATTAGCTAGGTGGGCCTAGAAGTCCAGGGTAGATGCTTACCGTAGTGTCGTGATGTTGCACGACACAAAGATGCCACGTGACATGACATTGCACGACTGGGACATCAAGTGACGCCATGATGTGCAACATCAGTTATGTTACATCACATACACACGGCACATGCCCAGCTCATACTGTGCTCTTTGTCAGCATGATCGAGCTAGTGTAAATTAATTGTTCTTCTTGTACACCATTAGTGATACGATTCATCATAACCATACCCTGACCAATGTTACTAGATCAAGGTTGGTCGACAAGCTTCCCAGAACGCCCGGCGCCCTTTCGCGGTGCGCCCGCACAGGTGGAACCGGGGGAACGCCGGATGCACGTTGCATGTGGAGGAAGGCGATTCCGTTGTGGTTTTTATGGTGAACAATGTTTGCACAAGAAGAGCGTCGTACGATAAAGGTCCTTCTTTGTCGCTCGGTAGAGCGGTGCCACCGGTGGCGCTAGGATCGTTATCTGCATGTACCTGCGTGCGCGTGGGCTATTGAGAAGGGCTGCTTTCGAACGACACTTTTCAGTGGAGCTTGTCAACCGATAGATCTGAGAATATCTACCCTGACGTTGGGTTCCGACTAGTAAAGAGTCCCATTCAAACACTTGTGTTTGCTTACAAGCAAGCTTTTGTGATCCTTTACGACCAAGAACACGCTGGAGTCATCTATGAGGCGACCCTGAAACTGCATTTCACTAGCAAAGGTTTTGCAGTATTTGCAGGATCAAATGTACTGTGTCTACACAAAGGTAACAGAATGTTTTTTATCGAAATCACGCGCTCCAAGAAACATTTTGCATTATATTCGGAATCGAGCTCGCCCACAAGGAGCGCGAGTCGGCAGAAAGCCATCCATCTTCCGACCGAATGCATGGGTGCAAAGAGAAACGGTGCGGGGAGGAAAGGCATTAGTTGTTGCGGCGGCACGTAAAGGGAGGAACAGGGAACGTCGAAAGCGTTCTCTGTCCTTTACACGAATGTACAATGCACGCGACCGCAACAACACGACTCTCTGCGTGGGATTGCAGGACACTGGCCAGTTCGAGCCAAGCCGAGCCTAGCGACGCCGAATCGGGACACAAGCCAAGCCAATGCAAGCCGGGTTTATGCTATTACGAAACACGAGGCGGGTGTTTATGCAGAGGGAGTGTAACGAGGGCGAGAACGATCGATCGTGTACCTCTTCCAGCGGTCTACGTTCCGTCTGCATTTTTTGGTTTCTGCTTAAGCGTGCTTCAGGCCTTGTGTTTGTGCTTCGTAAGACAACCGACTTGACACGGTGTGCCATGGTTCAAGAGCTTGTCAACAAAGAGCTCACCTCGAAGCAAAGGAAGCTACGAGATATCTCCGAAGTCACGACAATGAGAAGGTCAATTCCCGTCCCCTTGCCGCCTTTGCGATGCCCTCGAGTGCAGTAACTTTATGTTCCGATCATAATAGCAATAGTCTTTTGAGGGGGGGTGAAGAGGGTTTAAAATTTGTTTTGCATTACAGTAAAACCTCGTTAATTCGGATCTCATGGAACCGGCAAAAATGTCCGAATTATCCGAAAGTCGAAATATCGAAAGCACAAAGAAAACTGTGCAAAAGCGTTTCCCTGTGACATACCTTTATTTTGAGAAGAAATCCGTTATTACCGCCTGCTTTCTGGACGACACTTGGGCGGAGAGGGCAACTTTCCTTAGCGCGGTCGAGTGCTCCACCGCACTCGCACTGCCGGAGCTCCCGTGCGCGGACAATATAGCACAGCAAGGCCTCTTCTAGTTTCGGGTGCACCACCTTCCAAGGCCGCTTTCTTTTCGTGCTGAACTTCTCGCTCTCAAAAGCCCGTAGGATATCGACCTCAATTTTTCACGTACGTGGCCAAACTGCTTCTCTTGACGTCGTAACCTTCCGTCACTTGTCGAGAGACGCCGTCCTTCAAGGCCCTCAGTATTTCCCCTTTCGTCGCTAAATTCTCAGCCTAGTACAGCTGCAAAGGAAAAAGAGTAGCACAACTGACCAATAACCGGAATGGCGAAATCACGACACCCGGTGCTATTTTTCCCGAGCGCACCGATAGCGAGTGTGTCAGTCACGTTGCATTTTTCAATGCGGGGGTGGCCGACGAAAAATTGAGGGACAAGATAGCTGTTAAAATAGCGGGCTTTAGGATCCCCAGCATAAAACGTGACTGTCACTCTCGTTATCGGCACGCTCGGGAGCAATAGCCCCGCGTGTCGAGATTTTGCCATTCCGGTCGTCGGTCACTTGTGCTACCCTTTTTTCGTTGCAGCAATGCTTCTGCCGCTTCCGTGCCAGGAGAGTAACGCGCTGAAGCACGGCAATCCAGAGAAAAACTGGTGCCAAACACGGAGAACCGGAAAAGCGAGGAACCATGGGAAAACCGGAAAAACTATGTGTGCACCTCGGATGGATAGCGGTCATACCCTTTGGAACGGACGGTAGCTAGCGCCACCTGCCGAATTCGTCCGAATTAATCGTACTGCGCCGCGTTCCCTTCGAATTAATGAGCGTTTGCTGCCATTGACTAATACACACGTTTGACGGCACCGGATCGGCAGTTCAAATTATCCGAATTTCCGAATTAGCGGTGGCTGAATTAACGAGGTTTTACTGTATATTGGTGCAAATACAGTAGATACTTTCTATGAGAAACAGTCATTTATACGTGTCAGAAGCCTACAAAAAAAAAAAAAAAAAAAAAGTTGAAATTTTACGGAAATGCATCTGAAGGGATGGGAGGCCAGAATCTATTAGAACGCCCAAGGCACCGCGAGACGTCCAACGGTCACCCAACAGATGGCGCTGGCCCGTCCTCCCGTCGTAAGTGATCCCAAAAGGTTTTAGGCTCTCGGTCATAAGTAGTCGCAAGTGAGCGAACGAGCCCAAAGGGGCGAGAGTGTCCAACCCACCTAGTGCGCTGAGGGGCTTGACGTAGTCCTCCTCCACAAAGACCTTCCGGGGAAAGTTAGTCATGAGGCAGAAGGGAAGCTCCCCGTCCGTCCGGTTCAGCTCTATGTACAGCCGCACCGCCGCAAGCTCCTCGTGTGCGTTGAATGTCTGCGTCAGTGTCTGGCCATTGGTCAGCCGGATCTGAAGGGATGGGAGGCCAGAATCTATTAGAATGCCCAAGGCACTGTGAGACGCGCCGTATTTACCTGCGTAACAAACGCACCTTCCAACCGAAAAAGCTGACACATGTTCGAGGGGCGCGTCGATGGACGGGGTAATATTTTGTGCATTAACGTGAGGACGCTACCTGGGAGTGTCGACTCTTGAACCCCTAGCTTAAAATGAATCGAATTAACGGCACAGACTCTTAGTCACAATAAATGGAAGGAAACTTTTTACGACAGTTCCTATCAGGGGTACACCAACATTCTTCAGTCAATCTATTATTAAACAAACTAACGCAATACTCGGCAGTTTTCCCTACTAGTTACAAAGCAGAATGTCTTAAGAGTAAACCCGTGGAAATAGTTTTCTCAGTTGTAATTTATTTCTCTATAAATATTGTTTTGCAAAAGCACTCAACTTTCTTAAGCTGTTTCTAAGTGGATGTTAAACTTTTTTTTATAAAAGGCAAAATAAAAAAACAAATTCTACGGGTACATTTCTTATTAAATTTCAGTCAGGAAACACGAAGAATGAGCCTTTCCTTTAGTCCCACTAGATAAGCAGAGATTGCATATTAAATTTACACTGCAAACGGGGAATGAGTAAAAATGCATTCAAAGCGTCAAGATCTCGTATGATTTATATAGCACCGAGGCACTGAAAATAATTGATAGCCAGTTAACCATGCAGTGGAAAAATAAACCTTTGTGGAAATATTCCTCAGATTTAGGGCCACCAACATCTGAAGATTTCCACAAAGTTACATTCATTTCTGCTGCGTAGTTAAAGGGATTGTCCGGTCGAAACCGGAAGTACATGTTTTTGCCCTCGTTACGTCGAGGGAGCCTTCCTGTAGACAAACGCCAATTTTATTTTGATATATGATCCCCCGTTATTAATAAAAACTTTCATGAGCGTATGCACGAAACTGCACCCCGAATTTTGCCAGTGTCAACGGCTGACATCCGTAGCTGCTGCGTCACGTCACAAAACACAAAGGTTTGTCGGATGGTCGGGATAACAAGCGTTGGTCGATGGATGTCTTGTATTTTGTTTCAAATTATATAGTCTCCTAGGCCAGTGGTTGTCAAATGGGGGTCCGCGAAGCCCTGCCTCATCAGTCAAGCCCAACAACAAAAGTTGTATTTTTTTTTTTTTTTTAGGTCGAAAAGTAATGTTTTAGTTTTTGGGCGAGTTTTTTCACGTCAACGTTTATAAGAGAGGTCTACTTCACGCTAGCCCTTAGTTATATCCATTTATTAAATCAGTATTATATTTGACCTACACCTTTCCTCTCCTCTCACCACGAACGGGGTCCTCCATCATCTCCGCCGATCCACAAGGGGTCTGCTAAACATCGATGGTTGAGAACCACTGTCCTAGCCTGTACCCTACTGAAATACGAATCTTTTAATGCAGTTCTCAAGCGTGTGCAAAAACAGTCACGCCTTCTAGCAGAATATTACTCGAAAACAGCCATAAGCTTCGAGCAAACGTATGCCGTTTTGCGCAAACACAACCGCGACGGCCACCGATCGAATTAGGAGCGCCTGCAAAGCAAAGGATGCAGATGAAGCCTCTGAAGCGGCAACTAGGTACACGAAGCGGCATCTGGGTACATATTTCGGCGGATCAACTGGATCGGTGATGAGGCTGCAGGTCCTTCCCTCAGAGGCAATGACCAAGGGTCGAAGGCAACCGGCGAATTGTTCAAATGCATGTCGTCACTTGACTTGGACGAGCTTGGTGAATCGTAGCCACGCTCTATTTGCACATGCGGGTCAAACAGAATTTGGCTGCACGCATGCTAAATACAACTACTGGTATCATTTCCAGGTGGTCTAGCTGTTGGTTTCAGTTTCGCTGCATAAACAAATTGATTGATCCGATTTGGGTGAGGAGTGGATGGACGTAGTTTAATATCGTTGGCACCAGCATCACATCTCAGCTTACGAGCCTTCTGTCCGCTTAGAGCTCAGCTCGTAGCTCTCTTCTGTGAGATGATTGCTGCATAAGTGGGATCTCGATCTTGAAGGCAACCCAGTCGCTACGCACGAGACGTGCAGTCACTGCACGTCTCGCGGAAAAATGTGGAACATCATGTCTTGGCTCGCATGTGTTGCCCGGTGGTTGTGGCACCCAACCGCGCAACAAAAATCTCACCCAACCACGAAACAAGTTGAGCACAACAACAAAAACGAAGCACGCTGATGCGTTCACTCGCAGGTAAACAATGAGACAGAAATGCTGGCTTTGTGTTGTGTGACGTCAGAGCTCCCATGTTGCCACCGAAAACAGCGTTTATGCTAGAGTGCGATTGGAGCAGTACAGTATAGACCACCTACAACGTAACCGCTTATAGTGCAGGACTGGGTATAACGCGGCTCTTTTAAACCACCGGTTCGCCTGCCATAGAACTCCATGTAATTACATACCGCTTAAAATGCAGGGAAATACCGGTTATAGTTAGGGTGTATACTTTCCGGTGTTTATGACGAAAATCGGCGGATGTTTATCGGTGTTTATTTATTTCACCAATACCGGTTCTTTTCGGTGAATTCTCTCGTGCAGACGCTAAAAACGGTGATTATCGGGGGGAGAAATTGCAAATGTAAACCACCACTGAAGACGAAAAACAGTCCAAATTTTATTTACATCTTTTACACAACCTTTTTCACATTTGATTATTGTGGTACAGTATAGACCACTTACAACATAACCGCTTATAGTGCAGGAGCAGGTATAACGCGGCTTTTTTAAACCACCGGTTTGCCTCCCATAGAACTCCATGTAATTACATACCGCTTAAAATGCAGGCGCGTGAAAGGAAATACCGGTTATAGTGCGGTTTCTGAAACAGGGCGCCAACCGGCGCAGCGAGCACGCTTCCCTGTGCGACACTAGAAAACCAAGATAACGGCGCTAGCTGCAAGAGGCACTCGCAGCAGGGCAAGGAGGTTGCTCGAAGAAGCGGGGAGAAGCAAAGAGAGAAGCTTCAGTTGCCATAGTGACGGAGTTTGCCATAGCGACGGAGGGACACACGCACGTGTCGTTCACGTGCGTGCGTCTCTCCACTGCGTTAGAAACAAACGCAACGACAGACCAATCGCAGATCAAGGAGAAGTGTTCACGTGCGTTGCATGCCGGTCGCGGGGCAGCTGGGGCAGCTTTTCTTCAATCCGCAAACATGGCGTCGGTTGTGATCGTCGATGTAGACGGCGTGCTGAAAGCTCATCATTCCGCGTAGAAGCGCTATCCTTGGCTGTGAATTTTTGTTGTGTGTCGCTATGATAACCCAGCACGTACTAGAAGGGAAGGTCCAAATACTCGTGCGGCGATGTCGTGGCGGCATTCTCAAGACGGTAGAAACGCCCGTGTCATCGTGTTTGTTTACTTCGACTACAGTGGTGCTTTCTAAGCATTTGTGTTTTCGAACATCGCCCGGATTTCTTATTTGGAGCATTTCATGCCTGTGCTCAAATTGAAGGTATTAATGGCGCGTACCGTATAAAGAATGCGAATTTTCACGCGTTTTCATCACCAGAGAAAAGTGATTAGGGTTAGCAATCCTCAACGCTCGCAACGTTCGTTCGCAACCCGTGACGCCGTTTAAAAGGCTGCGGCAGGCAAAAGTCGCTCATTTTTTTCAAAATGTGTGACACACTTGAGAGAGAAGTGTACTAGTCAGGTGAAATAAAGACTTTCCTCAAACTAAGCTTTATTTTTCATCTAACATAAAATAAATTGTTTTACAAAGGTAAGTTGTCTCATGGCATGTATTTTGGCCTGAAAAATTGATGTTTTGGTTATAGCGCGGTACCGCTATAATTCGAATTTTCGCGACTTTCGCGACATACATTATATGCAGTCTACACTGTATAAATTCAATTACTCACACAGAGGGGCATATAAAATTCAGATATTGCATGTACAATGCCTCTTGAGGCAATAACAATGATATTACGTTTTCTCGAATACTAGATTTGACCGGACAGTCCCTTTAACTTGCTATCAATTTGCTATCTTAAAATGTTTTGTGTAAATGTAATTTTACCTAGGTCTCCTTTGTGGCATGTCTCCACTGACAGGTGCGCCACAGTAACCATGCTCTGTGCACTACGAACCCTTTTTCAAATGCCTTCGGCCTTCTTTTTGCAGTAAAAGAAAGCGCCCTACGATGCTCAAAGCAAATTCTGCATCAGCAACACTGGGCACGGAAAGCGACGCGGCCTTTGCTAGGCCTGTTTACTTTTACTGCCTGAAAGTGGACCACATGTGTCTTCGTAGGACAAGTTGAGACGCACCCTCACAGCAAAACAGGGTTGAGCCTTTTGTCAAGCAAGGCAGAAGGCCGTTGGCCCCCACTACTTAACTGAGTTACTAAACGTGAATGTATAATTTTTTTTTTTTTTTTTGCGGAATTTGGAAAAGTTGTTGTGAATAGATGAAGGGTTTCGTTCTAAGGGGAAGTGCATAAAGTAACACAAAGGGAGGAACACAAACACTACCATCTGAAGTAATTACCAACTCCATCCTTCGCACACTACAATTCGGGAAAAATGTGCAGGGTGTCACAAAAGAAAATTTACACAGTCTTTTTACCACAAAAAAAAACAACTAGGCATCGCCGAATGCTCATTCTCCGCCCAAAGGTAGCGCTAGAGGTCACAACCAGATGGCAAAGTTTCAGCCCGATCCGATAACTTAATCAAAAGTTATAACTGATTTTCTGAAAATTTCAATGGGAAGATGGCAGCCGACGGAGTTTTCGAACACTCTGGTGCTCTATGGCACCAGAAACCGAAAATGGGCAAAAATGGGCGCCATTTTCCCATTGAAATTTTCAGAAAATCAGTTATAACTTTTGATTAAGTTATTGGATCGGGCTGAAACTTTGGCATCTGGTGGTGACCTCTGGCTCTACCTTTGGGCAGAGAATGAGCGTACGGCGATGCCTAGTTTATTTTTGCGGTAAAAAAGATCATGTAAATTTTGTTTTGTGACACCCTGTATTTCTGTATATATGAGTCAGAAGGTTAAAGAAGAGCAAAGACTAATAAAAGTAAAAACTGTGCCTTGCGGGGTTCGATCCATGTCCTCCAAGCGGCAGCCGCATGCATTGCTAACTACGCCACACGTGCAGCATTTGGCAGACAAGTCTAAAACTGAAGATTAGCGTTTAGTGAGATGAGCTTGGGCCTTAAAGTAATCATGTGTCGGCGACGCAAGGCTGACTGACTTCAGCAGCGAACTAGAATTGCGTTTATGCGCACGCTATATTGAGGAAGGTTCAAACCAAAACACACAATAGCAGCCAAGAACTGGTATTTTCCATAAAAATAAACATAAAAAAAAAAAAGCAGTCTCCTCATAACCGATAGCACAGTCACAGCAATTGCTGCAACACGTCACGGCGAAGTCGTTAGGCATCGGCGTCGCAGCTATGCACCGTGGGGTGCGTGAACAAAAGCGTTTGGATCAAAATAGACATCTGTCGAGACTTCTTGTTGTTTGGTTCATTTTTTTTATTGTTCCGTGTCTCCGGCTACTATGGATGTTTCGTTCCAAACGATGCTGTGTTTTGTTCCATAATTCAAAAACCCCCAGACTGCAGGTATCGACACACACGCTCAAGTCTCAAACACAGCTGAAATTTTATTTTCCAGAACCTGGTTAAATAGGAAAATAAAACTAACAAAAAGGGGGGAAAAAAAATGTGTCGTTACCAGCAGTCTCAGGGTTTTTGAATCATGTTTAATATACACCATCTCATTTGTGCCAAAACACTTATTTTGTTGTTTCATTTTGTTGCAAACGCTCTTTTGTTCTGGAGCGTGTGAGAGAGCGTCTCCCGGCACGAGCTCTTGGCATTGAAAGTGCTACGATGGTATTTTGTTACAGGCTATTTTTTTCCCACAGAGCGCATTCAGTGAGCATCAGGTACAACAAAAACTTTAAGTATAGAGCGGGTTGTTAACGCTGTGCCATAGGTCGGTTAACACTTCTGCCACACACGCAGTAGACCCAGGTTCGATTCCCGCGGGCGACGGACAATCTTTTTCGAGGGTTCGGCAACGTCAATGAAGGACGCCCTACATCGTCAACTACAACGTTGACGACGACGACAATTTTGACAACGGACGTCATCTCCAGTGGTGGGAAGAGCCCCTAACAGCCCTCGCCGTAAACTGTGCCTGCAGTGAGGTTCGAACCCCGAACCTTTGCGCGGCAGCTGCGTGCGCTGCCCCATGCGAGCAACAGCACGATTCGTTGTTGCCCGTCGGCACCCACCTGGAGCTTGCACTGGTCGTAGTCCTTCTTGGGGGCGACTTCGACCTGTGGCGGGGGAGACGGCTGACTGGTCGTGGCGGGCAGGGGCTCCATGTCAAACTTCTGCCGCCGGGCAAGCTTGTCCCGCTCAATCTGCTCCAGGATCTTTTGCCTGCGTGTGGGAACGCAGATCCGGCCCATTTCAATTACGAGCTCAATATATGCAAGACCCTTTACGAGCACCCTGCGCATTTTCGCATCGGTATGTTAGTTTGTAACCTACGAAGCAGGCGGCACATATCCGTTATACAGGCTGTTTCACGAAAAGTGGACAAATTCAATATTGCAAAAACTACTTTTCGCAACAAAAAAAGGCTTGTGTCATTTTGGTCCTTGGCCAGGGGTCTATTTAGGAAAATTATTACTGTCCCGAATAATGAGATTGTTAAATATTTTTGCGGAATTAACTTTTTTAATACTGTGTTTAAAGGGATGCTACGAAATTTCAATGCTTATTTTATGGTCTATATATGTTCAAAGGAGCAGCATAACATCGAACACACCAATATCTTGTTAAAAAAGTCACGAAAAGGAATTTTAAAACAAATTAAACGATTATCAAAAAGCACCTGGGGGATGTCGCTAAAGCCTCGTTTGTAATGCCCGTCTGAGAACCTTGACAGCTAGTGACGGTGAGTGTCTCGCCTCCGGCCATGACGAGAGAAGAGGGGCAGGAGGAACTCCCCTCCTTCCGAGAATCCCTTTTGTGTATTCCAGAAGTAGCTATTGTCCCCCTACAAAATTACAGAAGATTAACCCGGAACTCAAAATTCGCACAAAAACAGCCGCTTCGGTGGCTGGAACGACTAGGCCATCCCCTCGACGTCAGCCTCGCCGTAGCTTTGCTCGTCCCGAGACGACCTACGTCACGATTGTGTTGGATGTCACGTGGTCTCCGCTGGGCCTTCTCCGAGCGCTTGCCAGAGTGGGCCGTTTATAACGAAAAATACAGCCACCAGGCTCAAAATACAGACGTGCGATTGTCATTTACGGATATTGTGGATCATATTCAACCTATTTTTGAACACGACGGGAATATTTCAAATTTCGATAAAGTATCCGTTTAAGGACATGGTTTCAATTAGAAAATTGCTAAGCATCGTCGAAGAACACTAAATAAAGAAATTGCAGAAGGATAAAAGGCACGCGAAGCATTTTACGGCTTTCTGAACAACCGCACAAAT
The DNA here is from genome assembly GCF_016920785.2 of Ixodes scapularis. Taxonomy (NCBI): domain Eukaryota; kingdom Metazoa; phylum Arthropoda; class Arachnida; order Ixodida; family Ixodidae; genus Ixodes; species Ixodes scapularis. The sequence goes on along the minus strand of NW_024609836.1, from coordinate 12,696,897 downwards.
TCAACAGGTTTTTAAGTTTCGGTTTGCAATCGGAGCGCATCTCGGCCCCGACGGCACCGCGCCCCATGGAGAAACGGTGCAACCAGCATCCACTGCGTCGCGCGATGACAGTGCAGCAGAGGTTGGTTGCATTATTTCTCCATGGGGCGCAGTGCCGTCGGGGCCGAGATGCGCTCCGATTGCAAATCGAAACTTAAAAACCCGTCGAACTTTGTGCTCTTTCATTTTCCCGGCAGATTTCTGCGACGCACTTCCTGCAACCCCGGAGCGTCTCACACAAGCTCATCTGCGTAAAAAAGCAGCGAAGGAAGCGAGGAAGCGCCTTGCTTTGAACCGGGGTGCTCCAGTTGCAAATCCAACGCTGAACCTAGAGCCAAGTTAGGCTTCACAGTAACAACGCTTCAGCCGTCTCGGCGACTAAAACCATTATTCGATTGTCTGAAGCTTTACCTGCAATCGCAGGAAAGGCTTTTCTGCCCCCCTGAGATGTTAAAACAGTTGGTGACCGATAAGAATTATGTCGCCACGGCATCCGGATGTTGCATCTAAAGCCGACACAGTCGTATTTTCGAATTGTAAATATTGTCAATTGGGCCCGCCCTGCACAAAGCATCAAAATGGCGGCGGCGCTCACATGATAATCAAGGAATGAGGTGCTGAGTGATTAGGCGAAGCTAGATCGGCGTCTCTATCTAAACAAACTGTGCCGAGGGTGTGCGCGGGAAGAGCGAGCCTGAAGGGTCATCACGAGGCAGTAAGCGTAGTCGTACGTCCGTGGGAAAGCGCGCGGGTCGACCTAGATCAGTTGGATCACAGAGCTAATGCAAGGAAGACAGAGGCGCCGACGTACCTCGCCAGTTTGTCCTCCATCTTTTCTCTCCTCCGTTGTTCCGCAAGCTTCCGCATCTCCTCCTCTTCGATCCTACAAAAGAAAAAAAAGTTGTGGTTCTGCGAGAATCCATGGTACGGTCGGACCCAAATGTATCCGTACGTATCCTGCGCCTTACGTGGAAGAAATGTCGCCAATGCATGCTCGGAGAATGACTCGCTCGTCTATTAGCCCCGAGAAGTTCGCGTGGCGCCCCCTTACGGTGAACCGGGGTGACGTCACGGCGAGGAGAGAATTTTTCCCCGACTCGCCCCGCTCGCCTTGTGGAGACTGTGACGACGCTAGCTGTCGGCGCGCTAGTTTCGATTTAATTTCTTTTGCGAGTTTTTCTTAGGAAGTGTAGATTATTATAAGTGACTTACTGAGGTATGGCCTGTAGCTACAGGGGAAACTTCAACCAACATTTTAAGCATGGTTGACACGGCAGGCAATGCATGAACCACAGCTGGTATATGAAAATAAAGAAATATGGCCACAATTGCCGGAGCATCACTATAGATTTACATCTCGCACAATAAATGCTGCTGATGGTCTGAATGAATTGGCAGGTTATGTATACTTTTTTTGTACCTCTGTTTTTAAACAAGATCGCCGAAGCAGAAAAGCTGCATGCTGCTCAAGCAACATGCTAAATACAGCCTGGCCATGGGGAGAGAATCACAAGTAAGACAGCCCAACTGCAGGCGCAAAGTAAAAAAACAAGCAACATTTATTATATACATAGCTCGCGTTTCACCTTTGCTGGATTCAGATAGTATTTCAATGGGCTCCACTGGTTGTATCTGTACTCTTGTTTATATCATCCCTCAAGTAATCTACAACAAATGTAAGCGAAGGTGTCTATTTCGTTATTAGTCCCTTAAGCCCTAAAATTGAGATTTGACTTAAATCAAAATGTCCTGAAGCTAAAATACCAGAAGCTTTTCTCACGCAGACTGTCGCCCTTCACACGTTCTACATTTTCTGCTACTGGTGCTGCATGTACCACTGGACAGACGTTCGAATGCTTGCTTTTACTCCTGCTTTCCTCTGTTGTCCGAGTGTCCAGCTGTAGGGAGTTTGGAGGCTGAGGAAGCTTTTGGGGACCTGCAGCAGTGTCTCTTTTAATTGGAAATGACAATTCAGACTAAACGGTGTATTCTCCGAATACCCAAGGCTGGAATAAAGAATGTCAGGAAAAAGTATAAGCATACCGAATTACGGCACTATTGCTGTGCATATTTTGAGCAGTTCAATATATATCATACAGGCAACTTGGGGCGATTCGGCCCTTTTTGGAAACTAAGTTCCAGTAATTGTGCATCTTATAAGAAATATGCCTGCATTCGTGTATAAATTATATAATTAATTCAGGAAGAAGCTACATTTATGTAAAACAACCCTGTTCCACGAGCACTTCCAAGATCATCAGACACAGGGCCTTTAAAACATCTGCGAACCAGCGCATGCAGAGTGGCAGCGCAGAGTCGGCGTCGCGAGCTAATTTGCTGACCACCCAAAGGCCCATAATATAAATGCCATTTCAAATGTCTTGAAAGCGGGATGTAATATCGTCCTAAATCATGAACATGCAAGGAACAGAATTCCAGCGTCTGAAACACTTGCGCCACCGCTTCTACGACCCCTCACAAGATTGCCTTGTGTCGTGTGGACGGACGGGGAGGTTCATCGGCGGAATTGCCTACGACGATAGCTTTCGGGATTTGTAATCCAATTTCAAAGGTAAAGGGGTCAAGCAGGCTTATAAAATGTACGGAAGCACGTCAATACCGACCTAGCTAAACGTCATGTACACCGGGTAAACGAAGTCCAGCTCCTCAAAGAGCTTGCGGCATGCAACGCCAAACCAGGAAACCGGTGCTGGGAAGCGAGCCGATGCGAGATCACGGAGCGGAGTCCTCCCCCTGACGTCACGGTACACCTCACCCAATCAGGGCGCGGCGACCGCAGCGACGCTTGTGTTCGCTCTCGGGGCTAATAGCCATGAAACTATCTAGGCGACTACTAGCAGACGACACCACAATGTCCCGTCACGTGACACCCTGATCTCAAAAGACGTCACTCGACATCATGATGTCACGTGACTGTGGCACCCTGGTGTCACGGGTGGTTCTTATTTGAACCCGTTCGCATTTCTACCTTCTCGTTCTTACCTTCTCATTTCAACCCAGCGCAACACAACTTTCGCGTTTCTCCCTTTCTCATTTAAACCATTCTCAAAACAAACTTTCGGGTTTTGACCCTTCTCAAAACGACTTTTCTCATTTTAACTTTTCTCATTTCAAATTTTTTCAAAACATACTTTCTGGTTTTGACCATAGTCAGAAAGCCTTTTCTTATTTTAACCTCTCTCATTTCGAACCCAAATTAATTCAACATCATGATCTTGCAATCGTTCTGCGGTATTTATGGCGAATTCGGGTAATTAATTGGCTTCGAGCCCTTGCCTGTGGCACCGGCGACCAAAAACGCGCCAGCGGCGCATCACGTGACCCTCTCCACCCGAATGCAAAGCACAATAAACTGGCGTTTTTATTTGACTGGGTCGCGAGTGAGCTCTGTTAACTTCTTCTTCGATCATTCTATGGTACCATGAGCAAGCTGCATACGCCAACAACATAAATTACGACTCTAAGATGTGTGTAAACAGAAGCGGCTTCACAAAACTTTTCAAAATATTGGCATTACCACAGTCCGTACAGCTGACAGAATATTAAATATAAAGTCAATGAAAGGGCAAATGTATAAATCAGTGTGGTGCAGCCTGCACGCGCGTCAAATTTCAATAAACTTTGTTTGGATTTTCGATTAACTGTTGCCACGGAGGCTTGCCAGCGTCGCTTTCCATATTCTGTTTACTGTTAGTAGAGAGTTCCCATGACTCCGATAACGATACCCGATACTCCGCCACAGCCTCCCTTGCGCATGCATAGTATCGTTATCGGGGCTATCGTGGGTATCGGAACGATCTACTAAAACTCTCTAGTACCTTTTTTGGAATCCTCAGTCTTCTCATTGCATCCACCCTCCTTGAAATTGTAATGCATGTTCAAGTTTCAAACTGCATCACTATGCATACTTTTTCTTTCAGCGGTGTAATAACTTGTTATTACAGAGTTGTAAAATAAAGTGATGTATGATGCAGCCCGTGTCTCAGAGCAAACAAACCTTGCTCAGGCTGGATAAAGTCTTCCAAAAATGTTGACTTTCTATGAAACATAAATTATCTTTCTCTTCGTTGTTTTTGCTATCTTGTCTCAGAGCACAAAAAAGTGCCTGTCTCGATGCCTTCGTTTGCCACCCGAACCCGCGATTTGCCGCCTCGGCGAGCATTGTTTCGTTTGGTTCCCTATTCCGATTCGGATGTGACGATACCGGATACAGTATGGCAGACAAGCTGCCCGACCTCTTGGAGCTCGGGAAAACTTCTGCTGGTAAATTGCCGGTACACGCCTGAGAAGCGCAACCCGAAAAGCTTGCACCCGCCAGCCTTTGACCACGCGAACGCTCTTGCCAAAGATATGGGAAAACTTTTTTTCAGGGAAAATGACCACCCGAATTGGCCATTACAAGCACTAACACAAGACTAGCACAATGATCCATCCGTTCCACACGACGACATCTTAACGACATAAATGAAGTACCGAATCTGCACTAGCACTTTTGAAACTACGTCACCATGTGACCACGTAGCTACGTCAACAGACTCGGGGTGGCACGCAGGCATAAGGAAAATTGTTTCATGTGCTATGCAAGAGATGGTGCCGCTTCGCTTCATCTTCAACCTTCATCCTTCAACTGTTTTCCCTTCTTTCTATACCTCACTACGGTGTTCAAATGACAACGGGTTCAAATGAGAAAGGGTCGAAACGCAAAAGGTTAAAACGCGAAGGGCGTTTTGCGAATGGGTTCAGACGAGAAGGGTTCAAATGAGAATGGGTTCAAATGAGACGGGTATAAATAAGAAAAGGTTGAAACGCGAAAGGTTAAAACGAGAAGGGCGTTTTGCGAATGGGTTCAAACGAGAAGTGTTCAAATAAGAATGGGTAGTTTCGAGATACACCCGGTGTCACAAGACGTAATGTGAGGTGATGATTTCGGCAGTTCTGTCTAGGCCCGCTTCAGACGGGGCAACTTTTCCAGCAATTTTGAGGTTGCTGGCGGGTTGTTCCCTAGCTTTCCCTACATCGACACGAATTGCTGTGATTGGGTCTGGCTCGAACAAGCGAGCAACTCGAAGCAATTCGAAGACGGTTGAAGCGGCTGCAGCCAATCAGAGACGTGATATTTTCACGTGACACCCCTGTGGAGGTGATGATGACAGCTATAAACTTGGTTCTGGTTTGAAATGGATCGTTTTTGGAAATAAACCTTTTCACAGAAAGACGAGTTAGTATTGTCAACGCCATTCAAAGATAGATATAAAAAGACGTTTTTAGTGCATCAAAGTCAAATTTGGGCGTTTTACGTGACAAACCAACGGCGGGCATCTGGCATGCCCCAGCGGAGGACTGAGGATTAATTTCGATCACCTGGGGATCTTTTGATGTGCAACCGAAAGCTCGGTTACACGGCGTCTTCTTTGCAATAAGCCTCCGTCAGATTGCGGGCACCTAGGCCGGGATTCGAACCCGCCACATGGGGATCCGTAGGCCGACGCTCTCGCCTCGGAGCCACCGAGGTGGCTACATTTTTAGTGCGTAGCTGTGCGTCTAAATAGTGTAAGAAAAATCAAATTTCATGATGATGATGGAAAGTCATAGCAATTCGGTTGCTGCGTGTGAACGCGGACGGCCCGTGTTGCTGGAGTTGCGACGTCAAGTTGCTGGGTGAAATCGCCCCATCTCAAGCGGGCGCTATGAATTGTTATAACAGGTCCAACCCTGTTATAACGTAATTCGTTATACCAGGGTTAAACTCTACTGGCTTCCAGCAGTTCCAAACGCTGTGCGACAAGAGGGTAGTTTGAATGCAGGTGACGTGCATTTTCTATAAAAACAATTGTTGAGTCGGGCGACTTTAAGCATGCTGTTTCCTTATAAAGCTTTATTCTGTTTTCAAACATGAAGAATTTGCTTAAAATCGAAAACCACATTTTTCAAAGCACTTCTTTCACAACAAAAACTATCATTTCATAGCAACGCTGCATCAGGATGAAATACTAAAGAACCATTTAGCCCAATCAAAAGCTGCATAATTTGAAATATGAAGGAAAAAAAAATTGCCTTCTATATACTCTTGTAAAGCTTTGCTTTAGACTCTTCCATTTCAGAACCTTAGCATTACAGACAGGATGTGAACAAGTGAGGGGTTGTGGGGACTGTGGTTCCGAACGCTTGTCGTGGCACAAGCGTCTGTTCGCCACTGCAACCACGCAAAGGGCCCCAGAGAGAGAATAGCACAGTATTCCCGATGGGAAGATGGGACGGCCCTCCATCTCCCCTCGCAAATCAATATCCTTGGACCCCCGAACGAGAGCATGCCATTTTGCTCCCGTTGCCTACTTAGTCCCGGCATCCCCGCAAAACCAGCGGGAACCGCGAGAAACGGTCTTGGGTCTGGGGCTCCCACCACGGCAGCTTCGGCTCGTGGCACGGGATTCAGGAGCGCACAGGGAGAACGTCCCGGTGGAACATGACCAGCCGACGAGCGGACATCCAGTGTTCAGACTCCCTTTTGTGACTGACCGTCCGAACGTTTGACTTCAATGGCCGCCGCTACCGTAAAGTTCCATAGGAACACCCTTCTCCGAGAGATCGCCCATCCCATTTTTCTAGCTAATTATCCGCAGACTAAAAAATTCGGAAACGTCGCGCAACCTCGATTTCCGACGAATCAACTGCACAATGTGCAGCGCCGGTACATGCAATGAGCGAGCTCAGAGTGTCGCATCACAAATTCCGAGTCTGTGGTGTTCGCAAGCTTTGTCAGCGACGTCGGTCACCGCGACTGCGGGCTTATTGCACCGTAAAACACGAATCTGCGGTGCTTGCAATATGCAGCATCAGTTCCCACGCCGCCATGCGGTCGATGATCATTCCCGCGGTGTTTAACGGACACCTTTTTGTCGAATCTCGCCGTCTAATTTTCGAAGCTTAATGACCTAATATTTTCCGTTTATCTATTCAAAATGACTTTGTGCGCGTACCGAGATTTTAGGTAGTGCATAGCACTGTTTGTTACAATAAACATCCTTACTCTCGTCGAGTCCAGCGCTGGACTCGTGCTCCCGGAGTGCGGCGAGCGTCGCGACGATGAACTTGCTTTCATGGTTGAGCGTCGCCGCGTGGAGTTGGGACTCCCGAGGCGTAGGACTAATGAGAGGATCTCGCGAGGTCTTTCGGTTGCCTCGCCTTCAGCGCAAGCCCCCTACATTCAGTTAGGCCTCAGAGTCTTGTCAGCTTTGAGCGTATATATGCGGCAAAAGCATGAAAAAAAAGGAAACAAGTGCTTGCTGAAGACCAGGCAAGAGACGTTCTGCCGTCCTCATCCTGTCATCGACTATAAATGGGCACACACCCCAAGGGCATCGTGGGATGGCGGCCATGGTAGTGCGTGCACTTTGCACGCCGAGCGCAGCGAGGCAAGAGATAATGTGCGCAAGCCCCCCCGAATCTGCTTCGCGACGCTGCCACTACTGGGCAATCGACGATGACCCGTCCACCTTCCCATAGATCGTGACTGGTCCCACTCTGTTGTCACACCCGGTCCGATGATACACCGTGCGAGAGTTTATGATATCTTTCATTATTATTATTATTATTATATGGATGGGGAATGTAACTCCATCCAATCGCGAGGGAAGGTGCAAGGGGCTCACTTTTGGCGTGTGGACGAGATCTCCTGGCCCATCTTCCGGCGCATCTTCTCCCTCTCCAGCGCCTCCTTCTTCTCCTTCTCCTCCCGTTCCAGCCTCCGCAGACGGATCTTTTCCTCTAACCTGGTCCCAACAGAAAGCAAACCAGTGAGCGCCTCTTTTCTCAAACTTGAAACACGTCCAATGAGGGGCTACAAGTTGGACGCTCGGCGAGATCGCAGACTGCGGCAATTGGTAGGTGCTGCACCGCGATTAGCCAGCACCAGGGTAAAGCGTAGCGCCGTCCAATTCCGGTGATCGGCGAACTCGCCGAATTTCTCACCGGGTGTCCGACTTAGAGCCCCCGGATGCGCAACAGTGCGAGTCGCAGTGCTTCTAAATAAGCCACGCGTCCGAGTAACGACACTTCGGTTGTCTTGTTGCTTCAAATCAATGTTGCTGGTCATCCAAAGCTTCACTCAAAATCCCAGGAAACGCTTTTTCATCCTCCGGAAATCTTAGCACAGTCCTCAACGGAGCAAAAAAACGTTGCCCGAGGTTCATGACACCGCATCTAAACCTAAGAAAGTTTTGTTTTAAAAGTGCAACTTTCGCAAAAATCCCAAAATGCAGCATGAACACGCTCCTCCTTGCCGCCACAGCATCGTACACGTGCCTGCTCGCCGTCGCCGCCAAGATCGCCTCTGTTGTCTGTAGAGCCCTCCATATCCCAGATTATCCGCGGATGTCCGCAGTAAACTGGCGGATTCGGATAACAATTAGACGGATTTGGAGGGATTGCGGATCGGATGCAGATGTTAGGGGCTGCGGATGCGGATATCCGCAGATCCGGATCTATATTTTTGCCCGGAAGGCATTCAGTTCGTCGACTGATGTTTCATCTACAGATTGTTTCGTCGACATGCAACGGTTGATCGAAAGGCTTCTTGTGTTCGTTTCATAGAAAAACCTAAGACATTTCGTCGCACACAACCCTGCTATTTTCGTAACAAACTTTTTGCGTCTCGCCTGGATTACAGGGGGGAGGGAGACATGGTTTAATTAAGCACACCTTAGTGAATCGCGCGCTAGCTTTTAGTGGCTTAGTGAAGAAATACGTTGTCGACAAAACGTCGCAGGGGCATGTGCCCACAAAGCGTACAGCGTCGACGAACCGTGTGTCCATGAAATGTATGTCCACGAAATACATTTCCACAAAACGCGTTTCGAAGAAACAATAGGGATCCTAAGAAAGATCTGATTCTTACTGAAGATCGCTTCAGTTAGTGCATTTCATTTCGTCAAAAATGTTATCTATAGGAAAAGTAAAAGTAAAGAATGCAAAGCATGAATCGTCCCGAGAAAGCTAGTTCTTTAGCAGGGAAAGAGCGGAAAAATTTCTTGGTCAAAGAAAACCTCAAACGAAAAAGTTACAAGAAAGTAAAGGAAACCTCCCCTCTCTGCAGAGAGTGGTGTGGTGATGACACCAAAAACAAAAGAAATGCTTCGACAGCAAGCGCGACCCCGTGGCGCCACGGTTTGCGAAGTTTCGGAATCAGCGGCACATGCACATAGGCAACCCTTAAATTGCCTGTTTCTTTTTTGTCTGCTTAGAGTTCTAGCCAAGAAAGTCTGGGAGTTCATATTCGTCCGGTTACAACGCCAGGGCGCCAGCAAAGCAAAAAAAGAAAAAAGTTTTCTTTCAATATATATATTTGGGCGTCTGCGGGCTGCGATCTTTCTCAAACAACACGTTAGCCAATCTGATCAGGCCTTGGACTCTGACTTAGCAGCGCATCTGCCCACTGGCTGACACGAAACACCATGGTACTCGAGGCAACCGCATACGCTCGGTAACATCACAGAAAGGATTTTGTCTTCCTACCACTGCTTATCTTCCTCTCTTTCCGAACTTTTTCTTCTTTTAATTTTTTTATGACCTTTTTTCAGGCATTCAGACTTCCGATTCCGCTGATTTTGCTAGTCGATTTTGTAATCGTAACCTCTATGGGTTAGCAAGAACATCCACATGGTTCCACATTTTGCGGATGCGGTTCAGATGCGGATACAAAGTATGCGAATGCAGATCGGATACAATAATGTAAAAAGTTTGCGGATGCGGATACAAAGTCTGCAAATGCGGATCCGACGCGGATACTTAAACTGCTATCCACGCAGGGCTCTAGTTGTCTGCTACGGCCGGTTTTACCTCACGTTCCCGGCATTCCTTTCGGCGCCGCGGAAGGCGCTACCAGCTTTGCAAAGGGCTCATTGCATCCTACTGCGCTAGGCAACGGAATGGTGGCACCCACGGAACAATTGAGAAATCAAGCGTAGGTACTTGGAGCGTGGTTTATTTAGCAGTTTTTGGTATGACTCAGAAACAGAGACGAACGGCCAGTTTTCGAACCCCCATTGCAAGTTTCTGCCATGTGGCTTCTGAAGCCGCTTGTGAAAACTGTCGCGGCTACAACATCTAATGGGTGCTGTCCCGAAAGACCTTTTGACAAGTCACCCAGTACCAGGGAGAATGCTGGGAACATAGGTACATGTGCTCGCCTTATCTGTATAGAAGACGAAGTAAATGAGGCATTGACAAATGCTTGCACAAAGTGGCGTGGCTTTAGAATAGTTACTACTGCAGATGCCAGCACGTGCAGCACAGGTAGCTACGCTCTCCACGTGCTCCTTAGGGTTTTATCGCAGTAACTGCCATAAAACCAGAGTCAACTGTTCCCGTTTTTCATCCTGTCGACTGTCGCAAGAAATTTATTAGGGGTGGAACTCGCGAAATGTACTTGGGAGCAGCCACGGGAGCAGCTAAAACTGCATTCTGGAGGGAGCAGCTCAGATCAGTTTATATTGCACTTCAGCTTGTGTCTTAGACAAGCACGGGAGCAATTTCAATTGTGCTTAGCAGCACAGATGAACATGAGTTGTTAGGAACCTAAGTAAATGGGATAACAGTGTAACAGATGCGAAAACTTGAAACTTTGTGAGCCCTAATGAAAACCAAAAATCAAGTACCATGTGTTTCTGAAGATAGTGTCTAAAATTTTCTGAGTAGCTTCACCTGCTCAATATGCAAACCAGAATTGCTTATCGCACAACCCACACGTGCTCGACATAATAATTATATGTGCGGACCATGTGACGTGTGTAAGCAAAGGGCGTGCAGTTGCGCGGAGGAAAAAGGTAACAAATGTTGAGTTTATCCTATTGTGCAACTCAATATCGAAGCAGCAGACTACGATTAACAGAGTTATCATATACTAAGCGATAAGCAGGAGCGAGGTTGAAGTACGCCGAGCAGACTTACCGCTCGTGTGAAAGCTGCTGGCCGGCAAGGCTTCGGATCGGACCGCGTTTCAGTTCTATAAAATCACGATTTATCTTGCGGGAATGCGGTTCCAACATCTAACAATGAAGTGCTAAAAGGAATCTCTTGCTCAATTGTTTTTAACTGGCTGACGTCCGGATCCCGGGCCGCAGAGCCTCAGGCAATCAGACGCTTAACGACTCGACCTCACCTCGGCTGACTTGCTTAACCGCTGATGGTTGAAGAATAACAATCCAGTCGCAGGTGATGTAGCGCTTGGAATGTGACCCGCGAGTTTTTTCCTGCGCTTTCGACTCGGCATACACAGGGAGAATAAACAGAACAAAGGATTGTAAGGCCGACCAAGCTAAACGCGCTCATTGTTGCCAATCGGGTCGATAAAAACCGAAACCAAGACAAATCGAATTTTTTGGACGCACGTTTTGCGATTTGGTGCATAATGGCGCGAGGTATTGACTGTGGCGCAGTTTCCGCAACATGGCACAGGATGGCGCAGGCAAATGCATCAGGCGAAAGATGGTGTAAATGGTGCAGCCGTTCCACCCCCGATTTATTCTGCTACAAATTTGCAGCGAGGCTCGAGAGAACACTTAATTTTCCTGATCCTTTAGGCAAACATTAAATACAATGCAATGATTCCAGGCCCTTCCCGAAGTTCCAGGTGGCACTTATTCAAGTGCGACCTCCAGGAAAGTCTACGCTCGACGGCAGAGCTTGGGCACCGTCGGTGTTTGTGCAATGAACAATGCAACTGTTGCAATAGGATCAGTTGGCGAAAAATGCCGGCGAGGTGACGAAAACAGCAGACCACCTTTGTTTGGCGGGAGGCGTAACCATTCTAACTGAAGCTCTGCCACTTCAGCTAACACACCACATCTTTCGGTGTTCAAGTTGCAGTTCAATCCCAAAATTTCCGTTGGTGCGTTTTATGCAACAGTGCAGACCTTAACTGAGCAAATTGGCTGTGCAGGTCATATATCTTGTTTCATTCATTGATGAGAATATTGAAACTGGCTCCTGTTTCCGCACGTATCGCCATCCCAATACACCTATGTGGGTTCATCAATGCAATTTTACCGTGCCGACCATACAAATATACTAGTGAACTCATACAAATATGCAACTTATATAAAGACCTTTTTTGTAGAGGGGTGCAACTTAGTCAACTAGTGAAACTAGTTAAGCTGTTTCAACAGCATTTTTCCTAAACCCCCACAAATATTGTACTTTTTGTTGGAAAATAAACTTATTATTATTATACAGTGATGCAACTAATAGACCAGAAATTATGGTAATTCTGCCTGGATAAATGCCATCAGCAACTTCCGGAAGGAAGAGACCAAGGTTCTTCTCGTCGATTTAAGAATAAACAGCCACCAGAAACATGGCCTACAAAAAAATAAAAGACTGCACATAGGACAAGGCATTTTAGTCTGGGAGCCATTGACTGTCATAAGCAGATATGCGCAACCTTCCACAAAAACACAGAGGCCAAAATTCCAAAATTCACTCTCTCTCACTCAAGAGTAAAGATTTCATACCCTGGCATTCAATAACTTCTTGTGCATTGGTTCACAGAACGCTCCAGCCTAGTTCTCCTATATTCACCCATCTCTTCCCTTCCCACTGCTATAACTTTTCAGTCTCAAATACAACAAAACTCGATTTGAAAGACAAAAATTAAGTTTGCCTGGAAACCTTGAGCATACAGAGTAAGAGACCGCTCATAGAAATGGTGCTCCTTTTGTAATTTGGCACGCATTGGTGTGCACAGAGAAACTACTTAACTGCTGCGAGTTGTCTACTTCACCACAACCTTGAGGATCGCTACAGCCTCTAACGTGACCCGGCACTCCAACAAACGCATATCCTTTCTCGCGGTACTAGCCAGATATTGCAGGTAAATGTTGAACGGCACATGCGTACCTGCCAACCTGTGGACTTTCGAATTCGTAAAACTTCGCGCGGCCGCGAAGGGGGGGTGTTTATGAAAAGCAATGTGCAGCTTAATGTCAGCCTTGCCACCGTGCAAAACGCTTAGCCATCACACGTGCATGTGCTAGAAAATCCAAACTTCTCTCCCTTTTTGGACGACACAAAGTACGGGAATTCTGATGTGTAGGACTTCAGGAACACCTGAAAGTACATCTTTTGAGGTTTGGAGTTTGCCATTGCACCGCGAAGCTACCGCGACTAGGGGAATGCTATGATTACATGCGCAACAAACACGGACGCTTCACTTCTCGCCTCGAAACTAGCCGAAACAGAGAGGCCCAACCACGTCTGAACACGCCGAACCAATGTGCGAGATCGGTGGTGCCGTTGAACACACAAACAAAGGCTTTGGGCTTTGAATTGGTTTTGGATCCGTGGCCACCGGATAGACGGATAGTAAAAACCACGACTCTGCCGTGGAAGGTACCTACCACCCTCTTGTGGCGGTGCAAGGTATTGCCAGAAGCAGTCTCTTTTCAGCATTTCTTCGTAACTTTTTTTTAGATTTTTTTGGTAAAATTTGAGGCAATATTCGTAAAATTGTAAAATTAGTCACAATTAATACATTTTACGAAAGATTCGGAAGAGTTGGCAGGTATGCACAAGGTACCCTCGGCACCGCCTACTGAACGTTGCAGAGAGCTCGATGCGCCAACCTCTGTCTGCTCGTCGTCTGCTAGCTGGGGACTATGGCCGAACATTCGCCAGCAGACGACGGTAGTTTACTGAGCAGAAATGCAGAAAGTGGCACGCCGACGCCTCGTCCTCAGCATCCATCAAGTGTGGCCAGAGTGCTTGGCAGGTGGTATTGGTGGTACCATGCACCATTGCTCATAGTGGGCACAAGACAACACCTAGCTACCTAACTAGCTTACAGTGTTATAATTGTGCTTACTGTTCTATTTGTTTTTGTTCTATTGCCACCCCCTCGTATAATGCCCCACGGGCCCTCGAGGAAAATGAATGATGACGACGACTACATATTTGGTCAGAACCCTAGGTTGTAGCTTCCATTGGGCAGAACAAGAGCAATTGTGGGATGGTATTAAAGGCCACACACAATTACCAGAATTCAGCATCCCGGTGCGAGACTAGCAGTCTCGCATACCTAAAGAAATGCGACATTTTCTCCCAAAACGGAAGGTTATCTGTGGAGATGCAGACCCAAGTGCGGAATGAAAGTCACCCTACTGCCTGGCCCCCGAGTTGTACTGACGCCGCGGAGCGTGGAACACGTCTCCAATTGGTGCATTTACCGCATCCCCGTTTGCAGCTCCTCAATTTCCGCCCGCCGCCGCACTTGCGTCGTGCCGTCGCCTGCCACGATCCCGGCGGCGGTGGCAGACGTCCGTTCTGCCGCAGGTTCCTCCCCGGCATAACGGTCGTTAGAAGCTTAGGCAGCCATGACCAAGGTGACATTTACATTGGCCCATTCTTTTTGCTGGACCTTTTTCAAGCAACCACCGGGACCGAGACGTCTGACGTCACGACCTCAACTAGTGCCACTTCGGGACCGCTTCCGACGCGAGGGGTGCGCGGGACACCAGACGCACCGCGAGCAACGTGCTAGGGTTTCTCGAGACAGTACTTGGGTCAAATGCAAGGGAACCAGGACCTCTTCTTCTGCTCTAACTTCTCCTCCTCCGTGAGGGGCTTGAGTTCCTCAGCAGACTCCGAGAAGCTCTGGTGGCCAGACTTGACGGCGTGGAATTCCACTTCGGCCTCGGTTCGAAACCTTTTGCCACACCTTGGGGGGTCGAAAAGAAAAGGAAGTCATTGCTGGCGTCGGTACTCAACACCTCGAGGCGGGTCAAAATGCTCGCGTTTGGTTGCAACCAATTGTGTTGCAAAGCCTTGTGCAGCCTGAAAAGACACACTGACACGCTGCTGCCATCTACGAGATAACCCCACAAGGCAAGACATACATAGGTGAGTACACACAGCATGGCAAACGCTGCGACGCGATCGACCAGATAAAGTCCTATTGGTGGGAGCCTGAGGAGCCTTAGCCGATTGCGTCCAAACAATCCATCCAGACAACAAAAATTAAAAAAAAAAAAAAAAAAGTTTTGTGTTTATGGCATTTGGATGGATGCTCCCTCTGCTCCGAGCGTCTGCCCTGACCTTGACGGGCGCCGGACCGAACACCACGGCAGAAATTCCTCCGCTTCGATGCGTTCGAAAAAAAATGTTATTGCCGCCGCTAAGGCACGAAAAAGTGTCAATGACAAAGATGTGCCTAAGAAACATGTATAGGCCAAGTGCCAAAGTCTATATGACAAGGTCCACTCGGAAAACAACTTTCAAAACAAGCGTGTCCCCTTGGAGAAGCGTGCGAAACCGGGATTGCGAAAGGCTGCCAATAGCTGCATGTCGAGGAGCCACCTGGTGCCACCGCTTGCAATACGAGGCGAGGACTTCATCTGGCAGCTGCGACATGCGCGCTGTCCACACCTACATATATTTTACACCGTGGGTAGCCCTGGAACTGCACTTAACTAAAGTGAAGGTTTTACGGGATCTGTGGGATCAAATGTATATGCTATCTATAAAAAATTGCTGTTTGTAACATTGTCACGAGCTTTTCAAGCCTATGGAAGAAGGATAATGTGCAAAAGATTTAAGAAATATATGCAAACGGCAAGTGTACTCTTCGTAAGCAATCACAAGGAGGCACAAGGCTCCACAATGCACTCGGTTACAACCAAACGTTAAGTGTGAGAACCAGCCTTTACGACTCTACTTCGTTTCACCTCACGATGGCTCGCAGAAGATGCTACGAGCCATTCCAGCCAATCCAATGCTGCGAGTCACGTGACACTTCGGAAAGGGCGCAGCGACGCATGTTGCGCCTAGTCACACAATAGTTTCACGGTACTTGTTTAGCTCAGATAGCTCGTAGCGTCAACTGCCATCCATCAAATGGTGAAATAGAGTGAATCGCTTCCAGTTCTCTGCTTTACGTTTTTGTTTTTTTTTGCGACTTCAGCAGTACACGCTAGCGTTCATTCGGCGCTTATTGAAAAACATTTTGACGAGTCTCGTCGGCACGCTGAAAGTGGCCAGGAAAGCATGTCGATCCAAAGGTTTGACAAAAGTTTCCGACGTCCTTAACTGCAATAAAATTTTGAAGTTCCCTGGCTATTTGAAAGAAATTACACAACAAATTTGCAGAAAAAAAAAAATGAAAGGCAAACAATGAAGATTGCGACCTTCTTCAGACTGTGCGAGAATGCTCTACTTTCTTCGAAAACATAGAGCCGTGTAACAAAACGCCTACAGCCTTCGCAAGCAGTTTCCGAGGGAACTAGCTCATGCCATAAGCACAAACTAAAGCCGGGGCAAAACTAACGGGGCCAACAAACTATGACAAGTTCAAGATCAACAGCCGAAGTGGACAAAGCCCTCCCATCTTCAGACGGGGCAATCTTCTCCAGCGTCTCGGCTTCGCAACACCAAGACACGCCTCTCGAGTTCGGTTGTAGCAACCGCCAAAAACTCGAATTAGTCCATTTGGCAATCATGATGACGAAAACCGTAATATTCTTTAATTATTTCGACACAATGTTGTGCCTTACTAACGTGCTTTTATATATTTAAATGGCACTGATAACATAGTAAACTGCTTTGAGTTACCTCTACATCATTTCAGCCTAGAGGGATCGCTGTAGCTTCTGTGATGCAGCATTTCAAAGGATGCTTGTATTTTCTTGCGGTATTAACCGGTCTCCAAGGAACTACTTAGTTACAAGACAACACATTGCAAACCAGAACCAAGTGAAACCCTGTGTCTAGATGGCATTACCACTACCACAGGAGGCATCGCACAAAAATACTGCGTCTCCCAATGGCTGTTGTCACTGCCAATGTCTTCGAGTTATTGAAATGTCTGGCCCCTTTAGAGGCGGGATGCAGCCCTAGCAATTTGTGTTGCAGCAAGAGGAAGCAACCTCGATCTTGCTGGGAAAATCGCCCCGTCCGAAGCAGGTCCAAACATGTCCGTGAAATCACTAAACTCGAGATGAACCAAAAATGAAGGAGAGCGTGGAAGTGCGAGACTCACTCGTCACACTTGAGACTCTTGGCGGAGGCCGGCGAACCCTCGGCAGACGTCGGCTCGGGGCTGGGGGCGGCGGCGTTGGTCGGCTCCGACCCGGCCGACGAATCCTCCGTTTTCCCTGCAACCTCGTCACTACAGTCTCCTGTCGACACGCGCAGCAAACAGTGCACGCTGTTGACTCTTCGAGGCGCGACCCTGCCGCGTATCAAAATCCCAATCACCATTACGAAAAATGGTGTCGGCAGCGGCATGCACCTTTCCAGTACGAGAATCCCAGGAAGAGAATGTGTGAGCGTGACACACAGTCCTCAAATGTTCTTGGATTACAGCAGTCCAGGCAGTGCTGGAACCCAAAACATAACCCCTACCCCTCCCTACAATCACTAGACAAGCTACGCATAGAGCGCCGACAACTCTTTCTCAGATTGCCTTGTGGGCGCCACCACCTGGGGAGGTTTTCCAATCAATGCAGCTTTTACTCCCAGAGGCTAAAATAGCCCCAGAAGGAATTTTTGGGTCATGTGACCGGCTCAAAGGGCAGGAAGTAGCTAGTGTTCCAGAAGATTGCGCACAGAAGACATAAGCCTTGCCTGTCAGCTTTTTTTAATTCTCACTTAACACAACCTTCCCCGAAAATAACTTTACATGCTGCCGCTAAAGTACACAAGGGCAGTTCATTTTACATACATTACGAGCCTCCTCATCCTTTTTCTGCGCGCAGAATCCGGTTTTAACAATTGAAGCGAGGACAGAATAAAGGCAGCCACTTGCTCGTCTCGGCATCGACTATTTTGTGCTGTATAGTCGAGGTTGGCTTGGCTTCCACAGTGTTCTAACTCCATCAAAACCACTCGCACGAGCGCGTCGCTTCGCACGATAGCACGTGCGAACGAGATGCGGGACGAAGCAATGTGCTCAAGTACCAGTGTCGAGGTGCGGCACTGTGAGAGCTACGCGAAGCTTGACAATGTAGCAGAAAACAGATGACACGGAGGTTTTTTATAGGCACCTTGTCCCCGCAAAGCCAGTCATGTGACCAGAAAATTCCTCTTATAGCTATTTTAGCCGTCGGGAGAGATATACCAGCATTTAGATGAATATATGAAAATGACTGTACGCTTTATAACGGGCAGTAGCTTGCGCCACCTACAAACTGCCCCTCATTGCTTAGTGCGGAACGGGCCCAGTTGTGGTTCAAAAATGCCACTTTCCGAGCCTAAGACAGGGTGTTGGGAAGCTTGGCCGCCATTGCAATGCTCTGTCGGAGACCGATTTAGCGATTCTGAGGGACACAAGTATTTCTTGCAATTTCGGATAGAGCTTTCCGAGGACTTGCAACAATGATTTTCAACAATGAGATAGTCAAGGTGTTGTTACCACGAAGCATGGCTCGTTTAGCGGCTCTAGCAACTGGACGCTAGGAGTTCCTGCCATTACCGTTTTGCTGAATTCTCCAAGCTTTTTCTTCCCTCACAACATTTGGTTGTGAAGGAAGAAATTATTTGGGAGAATTTCGACAAAATTCTCCCAAATAATCTCGTGCATCAATGAAACACACACATAATAATCGGTAAAAATAATGCAGCATGCCAAACTCGAGAATAAGGAAGACTTGTAAATTCAATAAAAAAAAATCGGAGCCTTATCTAAAACGACCAAAAATGTTCCAAGGACTTCTGCAAAGCGGCGACGGACACCGCACAAAACTGCCTATATGGGGCATTCCAAGACTCGAGATCCGTCAACTCTTTTCACTTACAAATCCATATGCCATTTTGCCTTACAATAGACATTAGCAGGCGGCACAAGCTATACCAACCAATCCAACACTGTTCACATATCATGACACTGTGCACTGCATGTCCCAAAGGATTAGCTTAGATGGCTCGAAACATCCACCATGGTTCATCGTACGGTGAAACGGAGTATGCGGAGCGCAAGTTCGTCTGCTTGTTTAGCAAGGGTTGTGGTAACGTCAGAATGGCGAGCTCTGATTGGCTCTGATGGAAGGACAGTGGGTAGACCTCAAAGCAAGCTGCCTTGAGGTCTACCCACTATCCTTCATTCAGAAGCAATCAGGGCTCGGCGTTCTGATGCCACCACAACCCCTGCTGAAGAAGCAAATGAACTTCCGCTCCGTATAGCTGACATGTCCCCCAGTTCGTGAGAGGGTGCAGAGGTGTTTCGCGGAACAAAAAGCATCGAGATGATCGACACACAGAAAGGGTGTGCAAGTCATCTGCATTTGGTCATTTCTGAGCGATGCAAGCACTCGACCACAGTTAAATTTTGAGGTTTTACATGCCAAACCAACGAAGGGCATCTGGCACCTGGGGATCTTTTGATGTGCAACGGAAAGCTCAGTTGCCTCAAACCCACCACCTGGGATCCATAGGCATAAGGACTCAACCCTTCATTAACAAATAAAAAAGCATAAGATAAAGGCTTCTATTTGTTTTGGGGAGAAATGCTCATCGAAGCTCGCGAAAGAACTAGAAAACTCACTGCGGCACAAATACTCATTGAAGCTCGCAAAACAACTTGAAAAATGAACTACAACATGTCACTCTCCAAAAAAAAAAAATTACGAGGCTGACCATGTCTACCGGAGCTGCCCGTACCAATGAATTGGTAAGCAAGGGTTCGTGCCAAACGATTTAGTTTTTTTTTTTTTTTTTTTTGCCAAAATGCAGCACCAGCAGTCTAAATTAGATGCCAAAGTTTCAGAACTAGCCATTCTCAATAACAACTTCTAAGTGATTTTTATAAGATTTCAATGGAAAATGAATGGATGAAGAGCATGAGAGTTGAAAGATGTGGCTGTGATGTCTTCGTCCTAGATGTTTATTGTTTCCAATCTTGAATGGGAAAATCGGGCCCATCTTTGGTAACTGCCGTTATTCAGCTCCATATGTTCGAGAGCTTTGTCTAGCTGCCATTTTCCCACTGAAAACTTAAGAAAATTGCTTATAACCTTTCACTAAGGCCCGCTTCAGACGGGGCAACTTTTGCAGCAATTTTGAGGTTGCTGGCGGGTTGTTCCCTAGCTTTACCTAGATCGACGCGAATTGCTGAGATCGGGTCTGGCTCGAACAAGCGAGCAACTCGGAGCAATTCGAAGACGGTTGAAGCGGCTGCAGCTAATCCGAGACGCGATATTTTCACGTGACACCCCTGTGGTGGTGATGATGACAGCTAAAGACTTAGTTCTGGTTTGGAATGGATCGGTTTCGGAAATAAACAGTTTCAGAAAAATGAGTTAGTATTCTCAACGCCGTTCAAAGATATAAGAACGCGTTTTTAGCGCGTAGCTGAGCGTCTAACTAGTGAAAGAAGAATCAAATTTAATGATGATGATGGCAAGTCGGAGCGATTTGGTTGCTGCGTGTGAACGCGGGCGATCGTTGTTGCTGGTGTTGCGACGTCAAGTTGCTGGGTGAAATTGCTCCGTCTGAAGCGGGCCTAAGATAACGGTTAGGCCCATTTCAGATGGGGCAACTTTTCCAGCAATTTTGAGGTTGCTGGCAGGTTGTTCCCCAGCTTTCCCTAGACCGACATGAATTGCCGAGATCGGGCCCGGTTCGAAACGGACGAGCAACTCGGACAACTTGGAGACATTTGAAGTGGCAGCAGCCAATCAGGAATGCAATATTTTCACGTGACAGCCCCGTGGTGGTGATGATGACAACTGAAGAGTTGGTTCTGGTTTGAAATGGATCGTTTTTGGAAATAAACTCTTTCAGAAAGATGAGTTAGCATTCTCAGCGCAATTTAAAGATGTAAAAACAAGTTTTTAAAGATATAACTGGGCATCTAAATACTGCAAGAAAAATAAAATTTCATGATGATGATGGCAAGTCGTAGCAATTCGGTTGCTGCGTGTGAACGCAGGCGGCCCGTGTTGCTGGTGTTGCGACGCGAAGTTCTGGACAAAATTGCCCCGTCTGAAGCGGGCCTTGATTCAGAAACTTTGGCACCCGATTCTCACCGCTAGCAAAACATTTGGGTGGAGAATGAGCGCTCGTCGATGAATACTTCATTTTTGGGTGCAAAAAAAGTCGTAAATTTTTGGGGGGATGCCCTGTACAAGAAACGACGAGTAGGTCGTGGGGCAAACATGCAGAGTAATTTCGCTGATCACAAAGCGGATTCCAAATACGCATTACCCCAAGAAGTAACCGATATCGTGGTACTCCCGCGAGTTCTCGGCGCCGATAGTGACAGGAAACGCGACACCCACGAGAAGCCAGAGCACACCTCGCGATTCGGTTGGTATTCGACACTAGGTCGGACTACGTTCCACAGCGTCTCGCGAGATCTCTACGACCTACCGTAAATCATCTTTGCAATGACGCAAATGGTCGAGATCATAACTCGACAAGAACCGAGAACATGCACGTCGACGTGCGACGCTCGCTTCATCAACAGGCACGGGCTCGTACAAAAAAACAAAAAAGAAAAAAAAGCGTGCGCGAGCTTTTTAGAATTGTCTACATCGGAGCCAAGGGCACAGGCGCGTGAACATAGCTCAGCAGAACACTCTGTCTGTACGAGAATTCCCACGGCGCTTTACTAGTCTCGCGCTCGGGCCCTCCACACTGCAGATGTTTGTGAGATGGAGTAAGCTTTCTTTGGCCCGAGCGAAGTGGAAGAAAACGGACAAGCACGATCACAACAGCTACAAAAACAGCTGCTCTCCACCGAATCCTACTCTGGGATGACTTGCCCAATCTAAATGAATGACGTGTTGTTGTGATCGTGAAGTAGTGCCACTACCTCTTTCCGTGTTAGAAGGGACGTTGGTTGCCGGTGGATTTACTGCGGGGACGAGTTCGTTGGTATCCATGGCCTCATCTGCATGCGCCAAAAGCCTGTAAAAAAACACAAAACAAACAAAAACCAGCACGATGTGACCATCTTTTTCGAAACCGATTTGAATTGTTCTGCGCGTTACGAGCGGGCATTCCTTACCATTCCATAGCGGCCTCGACGCCTTGGCTGCCGCACACTTGCAGGGCTTTCTCCCTGCGGAACAAAAGAGGAAGACGGTGCATTTGAAGCGCTTTTTGTTCAGACATTCGTGGCTGACATCGTAACATGAGGCAGGCAAGGCGAGCAAGCCGAACTCACGCCCTCTGTTCCGAGAAGCCCATCTCCTTGAGGATGTCCAGTTCGGACGACATGACGGGACCGTTTCAAACGTACCCAACTTGCGAATCTGTGATCACGTAGTTCACGAAGAAGCACCGCAAACTCTACCGGCACCGGTAAGCAAGATACGCGGTCACACACACAAAAAGACGCTTTTTTTCAGCCGTACTCTCGAGTCTCGAGAAGCTTGTTTTTGCACTCAGCGCTGCCGATGCGGCTTTCGCGAAACGGCGGAGATCAAGTTTTGTTATTGTCACCCAGGGTTACGGACATATTTCGGAGCTTAAACCTTGTGCTATGATTAACCCGCGAAATGCGAACCCGGGTTTGAACCCTCACTGAGGTTTCGAGGTACAAAATCAGAGTATAACGCGAAAAATCAAGCATTTTAGTGGCTTTCCCCGGGATAACCCAGAAGGAAAAGGAGATGATCTCGAAACAATGAAGAGCCGCTCGAAACGACGCACAAAAGGAGAAAGAGGGCCAGCAAGGCCGAGATGCGTGTCGCAAATCTCAGACTCCGTGTTCGCTTCACCCTATCTCTTTTGAGCTCTTCCAATGTCCAAAAGATACAGTATTTCAGGTTACCGATGCGACGAATTTCAAGATAGGGCAACACCGAAAGGCCGAAGTGATAACCGGATAACTCGCGATAAGACACCGAAACTGAAACCTATCCTAGCGCGATGCAAATTTCCAAAGCAATGCAAATAAGGCAAAATACTAAAAATAAACAGAGAACCCAACAATTTCGAGTTTTTTCTGTAATCCGAAGGCTTATCGGGTTATACTGTAGCAGCCGTTTTAAAATGTGGTGCGTGCCGCCTCCAATGTGGGGGGTGGATCCACCTGTCATTCAAGCCACGCCGCCGCCACCATCACCGCTTCAACAACTCTTCGCGCGGCGCAGCAGCAAAAGTTCGACCATGTTTACGTCAACGTTATCATGGTTATCGTGACCCACAGCCTTTGGTGGCCCGTGTAGAAGCTTGCAGCTGAAATTGAGAGTCGTTTAAAAGAGATTCGATTAGTTGATTGCAATCATGTTCAAATCATACTCGCGGCTTGTTGAAGGTGGATCTACGAAGAGACTGGCTGGTAGGGCCGGTGGCGTCGACAACAGGTAGCCCTTTGCGGTTTGTATTTCGGAAGGAAGTTTTGCCGTTCTCCAGGGAGCCAGCTTCCCAAACGCTCTCTTTTGTGCTCGTTGGTGTCCGTTGAGCTTGACTCAACCCGAAAGGTCTCTGATGTTGTATGCCCTGGAAACGGCATAGTCGAAAGAAAAAAAGAAAAAACAAGCATCTCTTTTTGGGGTCTCCAAACTTGAATTACTCGTAACTTGTATCACTACTTCGTTGCTACCAGAAGTTTCGCGGTCGAGCTTCAGAACATGCACTGGGGTTCGCGCGAAGTTGCAACAGTTGACGCAGCGAATCCCTGTCTGGTGAATCTTCGGGGGCGTTCAGTGTCTTGGTGCATCTTTCAGAGATCATGATGTGACGGAATCTGCCGTGGTATTTTGTGCACACTTCGTTTACCAGAGGAAATTTGCATCAAATTTTGCCCTTTCTGTCTTTGTGTTCGAGATATTTCTAAAGTTCAAGCTGATATAATTACAAATTTTGCCCGTTAGATTCTAGCCGAGTCGGTTTTGCAATGTATTTTTTCCCCCTTTTGAACTATGAACGAAATTTGGATTCTACCTAACAGTTCCTACACACTTGGACTTGTGCAGCCTCCTAAAGGGAGCACTGTTTGATTGACACCCTATATATAAGGCACGCTGCAGGTGGTTTTTATATTTTTTGACACGATGAATGGCAGCTGTACGAAGCCCTTGATGGAGCTACGGACAAAGAACTTGTAACGCTGACATGTGTCCTTGCTCCTACATCTCTCCATCCACACATGTGTTGGAAAGGGGCAAGAAGAAAATAATCAAAAGAAAAAGCTCTACCTTTGCACTCTCTTTGGATGGCCATTTGAATGTCGACTTGGTTGACTTCAGTCTTCCTTCCAACGATTGCTTCTCTGCGTGTGGTTGTTTTGTTAACTGGTGTTTTTGTGTGGAATAGCAGCACCGGGCCAAATCAGCAGCCATGATGCGAAATATGATCCTGGTAGGAATTTGCTTTTCTTATGCTTACACTCCGGTTTCTTGGCTCAAGATGTTATATGGAGTAACACATCATGAACTGCAGGATTAGTGCCACACTCTTGGCAAACCTGCTCTTAGATTGTTCACTGTCAACTTTCTAGCACGAGTCAGGGCTCTTTCTTTTGTTTTATTTCCTGTATCTTGAAGTGGTTTCTATGTGCTTATCAATACATGTTCCGAATCGCCTTTCTCTAACCGCCGAATTCACAAACCTCACTTCAATTGAGGGGCCCCTCTACTTCCTCGAGGAAGTGGAGGGGCCCCGCAGTTGGAGTGACGTTTGTGAATTCGGCGGTAAGTGTAAGCTCTTTGCCAAAAAGTTCCTTGATATAACAACACTTGAGGAAGTGGAGGGGCCCCGCAGTTGGAGTGACGTTTGTGAATTCGGCGGTAAGTGTAAGCTCTTTGCCAAAAAGTTCCTTGATATAACAACACTTGAATCTTGAAAGTTTGTATGTTTAGTTGCATACATTTAAAATAAGGTAGAACTTGATTGCTAAAAGAGTTTGTAAAAGGTTTTGTTAAATGATGTTTGTTATATATTTTAATAAATGTTTGTTAACATTAAATTGGAAGCTTTTTTTTTTTTTTGCATAGCTAAGCTTCTACAGAGTTTGACACTCTTAGTGCAAACAAATGGTAGCTGGTTTCCTTTGTTTTCCTTTTAAGTTCTATAAGTGGTCATCAATGCTACTATAGTGTGGTGGAAAGTGCTCATTAGTGCACTAATCCAAGTGGTAAAATTTGATACTTGCGAATGCCATTTCAATGTAAAATGCAGAACACTGCCAATGGTGTTTGCACCAACAGTGCCATGCAGCATACAGTTGCAGCACACATTGTACAATGAAAGATACAGCTAGTGCGAAAACGACTTTGACCACTTGCCGCATATTGTACAAACAAGGTGTTGACAAGCGTACCAACCTTAACAGTTTAAATTGAACCCCAACATCACTACTTTCCACCATAATGGTATTTTTAAGTGCAGCCTTTTAATCGTAAGAGCTAAACAAGGAAGACTTGCGATCGCTTGTTTGTGCTAGCCGTGTCGTGCTTCTTACCTCTTTCAATATGATTAATGGAGCATTATCAATACTCAGAATCGTTTTACAATTGACACCTGCATGTAGAGATCTGAAGTTTTCACCAAAGGTGTATTTTAGCAGTGCCTTTTACGTCGGGGAAATTTAAAGACAGCTTCCTTTTTGCGAAAAATAGGACCAACATCCTTGCCACGGTCAACGGTGGATGACGACTCACATGACTGAGTGCTTGCTTGCTAGAAACTTTTATTTACGTGTATGGGGTTAGCGCAGAGCAGACAATAGTGTCATGTGCTTGACTGCTCTTGACTAAGTGTATTGCCTGCTCGCTGTGCTTATCGGGAAATGGCGCCACCAGCACAACCCTCCTGGGTCACCTGCATCGTCGTCTGCCATTGATCGTGGAAAGGGTGTATGTCTCATTATCCCCAGGAAGAGAGCTTTTTCTTGGAAGTTTTACAAGGTAAAACACACCACTAAAATACACCTCGGATGAAAATTTGAGATCGCTGCATCGATTGATTTTTAGAGTGAGCCTGGTATCGATAACACCCTGTACATACCGACCTTGAAAAGATACTTTTTTAATGACTACCTGAAGGCAGCTATACCCCTTCTTGAGACATCGGCTGCCACTCTAAAGCATTCGGGAGGTCTCTTCTCAAGATCTTTTGTAGCGAAAAATAACTCGTTAGCTTTGACTGAAATAGCAGTCGCACAATGCGTGAATGTGCCCAGATGAAAATTTGTTCAGTTGGCACCGGTCCCAGCTGGATCCAGCCGCAACTGCATCTGGCTTGACTAAGCTAAATTTTGGTTCAGCCTGATCCAGTTTCGTCCAGCCGGATTAAGTCTCGTTGCAATCCAGCTCGATTAAGTATAATTTCGATCCAGTTGGGACCCAGTTTTATTATCCAACTCCAGCCGGACCAATGCTTACGCACTTGCCGCCCGCCCACTTTCGCGGAACTTGGGGATTCCGCTTCGCTGCACTGAACCCACATCCACGTGTCTTGCAGTCGCAGATGATGTCTGGCTCTCGCCGGGACAGCCTAGTCCCGGAGGGCTTTGTCCGCGCACGCCGGGACAGTCTGCTGGTGGAGGCGTTTGCGGGCGGCCGTCGGGAGAGCCTGCTCCCGGTCCGGAGGGACAGCTACATTCCCCCCGAACTCTTCCTTGGCCGCAGGGTCAGCCTCTGCCCCGACACCCTGAACAGAAGACTGAGCGCGGCGACCGCTGGACTGCGGCCGACGTCCGGCGCCGCCAGTCCGGCCGAGGACAACACGCCGTCCGGAAGCTACTCCAGCTTCGACGCGGTGGTTCGCGACCGGATACTGGCCGACAAGAAGACGGAGGTGAACCTTATCGGAGAGCCCGTGGTGACGTTTCAGAAGAAGGGCGACCATGCGGGCATCGAGCTTGACGCCAAAGATACCCTCGCGGAGCTGCGCGTTGGAGACGAGGCCCCCGTCTTGGAGAGGGTGAGATACAGTTTTTTTCTTTTGATGGACCATTCCGGAAATGTGCAGCACCTCCCATCGCCTTTTTTGATGCACTAGGGCAATCTGATGAATGGCACATGAAGGAGTGCTCATAAACTGGAGCATTCAGATATAGCATTTCGCTATATCTGAATGAAAAGAAACTAGAATGATGACAAAATGGGGTATGTACCGTCTTTGTGATGTGTTCTGAACTCGCAGTGGTAAGAGAAAAATAATTCAGCCACTTCATGGGTGTATGGAGCCTACGAGCTGGCTTGACGGTACATCAGAACAGCCCCACAATTTCCCGCGCCACGCAGTGCAATGTCGGATTGACAAGAGGCCTTATTGAATTTTTTAGAAAGGCTTATTACTAGTGTTGTTTGCTCTGTTCGGGCCGGTTGTGGTAGTGAAAAACTTCCCCCCTTCCTTGCACTACCCTAGCATTCCCACAGCCCCTTGAAAACCTTAAAATACCCTCGATTTGTTTTTCGAGAGCCCTCGAAACTCCTTAAATGTTGATGCACTACTTGCATTCCTTGAGACCTTGGTAGAAGTGGTTCGGTTGACTGAAATCGAAGGGGCTCTGTGAGGAACACGGAGTGGAAAAGCTTTGGTACGGAGGAGCCGACACGGAAGGAAAATGTGGCAATAGTGCACGTCGCAGACGTTGTGGGCACTTTGCGTACCGTACAATCTTGTTGTTCGCTGTTTAAAAAGGACTATATTCACTAGTTTTGCCTTTGCATATATGGCATACCAAAGCTCGCACCTGTTAATAGTTGTCTAGTCGTACGGCAAACTGGGGCCAGGGTAGTACAAGGTAAAGCCCGTCGTAAGTGGTTCTGACTTTAGTTTGTTAAGATGCCAGCTGAACATTGGAAGGACACACACACCAGACAAACAAAAAGGCAGACACATCGCTGGCTATAACATATATATATATATATATATATATATATATGTTGTGGCCAGCGATGTGCTTATAACAAGCCTGAACCAACGAGCTCAGCTTCAAGCCATCACAATTGTTCTGACCCTACTCTTTATAAGTTGCAGATGAAGACCAAACTCCCGAATACATCAATGTGTCTGTGAGCATCTGCAGATAGCTTCTCTGGGGATGCCAAATCTAAAGATGACATCGCTGTCCTTTTTAAGGCTTAGTTTGAAATGAACAGCCAAAAAAAAAAGAGGCAGAGATTACCGCAGTGGTTAGAGAACTTGCTGCTAAAGGGGTACTCCAGCCATTTTTTGAGCTACTGAAACAAATTGCATTTTCTGACTACCTGGACTTCAGTCTTCATGGTATGCTATTTATTTTCTTGAAATATTGGAATTAAGGAAACAGTAAATGAAGATGATGCCAAAACCAACAGCTAGATTTCTGCGTGCTCTCCAATAGTGTGATGTCACAAATGGTACAGACTTTCAAATCATGCAGGTAGTCTTAAACACAGCATGTCGAGTGTTTTTTTGCATACTTTTCAGTGAATCAGCTCCCAAGTATTCTTTTCCCATCATCAAACATGTTGTAATCTGTTGGGAACATGGCTTACTGCCCTCTTTGTACCATTTCTGTTGGAACACTTTAATGTTGCCATTAGGGGCTTCCGGTTTGAGAAGCACAATGAAAATGAAATTCAAAAATTCAATAACTTCGCAAAATGTTTTTCTTTTCACACAACACTTGAGGAACTGGAAGAGCCATGTCTATGAATGTGTTGAGTCATTTTGAGGTAGGGTAACCACCCGTCCCGCGAGTCGCGGGACTGTCCCGCATTGAGAGCTCGTGTCCCGCGTCCCGCGAGAAATTTCTGAAATCTTCAAAATGTCCCGCATTTCACACTGCTGTAAAATTCACTCCGCAACTCATGGTGCTGCCAAGCAACGGGGCACAAGGAAGCGCGGAGGTCGCTGGTAATCGTGTGAATAGAAATGGTACGCCAGTTTTTATTCAATCATTGCAGGAAGCGATCGTCGTTCTTGCAGGAGAAGCAACGCTTATGCGCCGTTGGTGGCAAAATATCGCTCGAAAAATTGCTCGCCAAATGTTTAAATATAAAATATTGTAATTATTTTCAAATCGCTGTGTCAATGCGAAACGGTTGCTGTGCAGCGGTGTAATCAGGAAATATTTTCGGGTGGTGTTTTAAAGTGCTGGTACAATCACACACACACAATAAAAAAAAATTTGCGAAGGTTTTCAAAAATCCTAAAAATTAGGGCGTTTGAAAACAAAAGAAACTGTCTTCGAGAACAAACTACAAGCCACAGCGTCAGGAATTGCCAAAACACATACTAATTAGCCAGCGAATTAATTAAAATTTGTTACTTAACTTTTTAATTAGTGGAAATAGACATATGGTTCCAATTAGAAAGTTGCTGAGCGTTATCAAAAACCACTAAATCAGAGTAGCGATGTGGGCGAGTTGGTTCATGCTTAGAAATAATGGAAACAGCGCGCAAACGACAAGGACGGGAGGAAAAGGAGTACACAGGACGAGCGCTGAACTGACAACTGAATATTTATTGAAAAGGACCCAACGAAGAAAACACCCACAAAAAACACACACTCGCATCAACACGTGTCTATGAAAGTAATCTCCTTCTTATGTAAATACACAGAAGTTTGACTCACGCAGTTCTGTTCCCCCTCCTTCTTTATTCCATACGCTTCTAAAATTTCCCTGGCTGTTTTATCAGCTCCCCTCCCCATGATTGTGATCTTATTGAAATCAGGATGACACTTGCATGTTCCGCAGTGCAGGGGCAAATGCCCTCCTGCTGTTGAACTAAGCGACCAGTCATGTTCGCGAACATGACTGGTCACTTAGTTCAACAGCAGGAGGGCATTTGCCCCTGCACTGCGGAACATGCAAGTGTCATCCTGATTTCAATAAGATCACAATCATGGGGAGGGGAGCTGATAAAACAGCCAGGGAAATTTTAGAAGCGTATGGAATAAAGAAGGAGGGGGAACAGAACTGCGTGAGTCAAACTTCTGTGTATTTACATAAGAAGGAGATTACTTTCATGGACACGTGTTGATGCGAGTGTGTGTTTTTTGTGGGTGTTTTCTTCGTTGGGTCCTTTTCAATAAATATTCAGTTGTCAGTTCAGCGCTCGTCCTGTGTACTCCTTTTCCTCCCGTCCTTGTCGTTTGCGCGCTGTTTCCATTATTTCTAACCACTAAATCAGTCATTTTCAGAAAGACTTTGAGCGCTTGGGAAGAGTAGTAGCGCACTAAAGTTACCACTCGTGGAGCAGGTTTAAGGCTGGGGCTAGATAAGAGGCGAGAAAATCGCGCCGGCGCCTTACCGTAAACGCTAGCCTTGTACCTGCTCCACGAGTGGTAACTTTAGTGCACTACTACGCCTCTCACGCGCTCAAAGTCTTTCTGAAAATGACTGATTTAGTGTTTTTCGGTGACGCTCAGCAACTTTCTAATTAGAACCATATGTCTGTTTCCACTAATTAAAAAGTTAAATAACAAGTTTTAATTAATTAGTTGGCTAATTAGTGTGTTTTTGGCAAATCATGACGTCCGCCATGGTTGGTAGTGTGTTCCCAAAGACTGTTTCTTTTTTTTTTTTTTTATTTCAGACGTTTTAATTTTTAGGATTTTTGAGTCTTTGCAAAAACACCCGGTTTGGATTCAGGCAACGAGGGGCAATCATATTTTTTTTTTATTTTGTTTCAAATTTTTATTTTTCGTGGCGCATGTTCCAAGAAGAACAATCCTTTTTATTTTAATGTCCTGACATGCTTAGTTTCTGAGAAAAATATCTCAAAGAAGCGGGAAAGAACGACGAGGTTTTGACAATTGTCGTGTGTGGCGTTTTTGAATCGGGAAAGAACGACGAGGTTTTGACAATTGTCGTGTGTGGCGTTTTTGAATCACTCTCAATCTCAAAGTAGTCAAAAGAGAGCTTCCATATTTTTTTAGTGTGACATATATGCAAGTTGGTAAAACGACATTATAACTAATATTTATTATTCCTCGCTCTAATCTTTGTAAAAATCCCCAAACATGCCTCCGTGAACAACTGTGACCCAAAATTGCGGATTTTTTTTATTGACTATGTTAAGTATTGTTTTTAAAAAAATACCACGTGTGAAACCTTTCATTGCCTTCCAAATTAAACAAAGTTTGTGTTTTATCTTGTACGAGTACTGAGAAATAAATTATAAAACAAAGAGGAATTTTCCTTTCCGTTCAATTTTAACTCACTGTATGTAAAAAAATTTTTTTTTCTTTTTCTCGTGTCGCGTTTTCTTTACACATTTCTTTTAGCCAGAATTACATCCCGTTAGAGGTATTTGCCTTGGTTTTGAGTTTTAAGCCCCTAACTATGCTAAAAAAAGAGTGAATGCCGATGGTGGGTTTTGACGATTTTCGTGTATGACGTTTTTGAACCGCTCTCAATCTCAAAGTATTCAAAAGAGAGCTTCGATATGTTTTTATTGCGATATATATGCAAGTCGGTAAAACGACATTCCAACTACTATTTATTATTCGTCGATCCAATCTTTGTAAAAATCCCCTAACATGCCTCCGCAAACAACTGTGACCTAAACTGCAGATTTTTTTAGTCGACTATGTTTAGTTCTGTTTTTAAAATAATACCACGTGTAAAATTTTTCATTGCCTTCCACATTATCTAATGTTTGTGTCTTAATCTCGTACGGGTACTGAGAAATAAATTATGAAACAGAAAAGGTTTTCACTTTTCGTTCAATTTCTACCTGCTGTATTAAAAAAAAATGTTAACTTTTTTTTTGTGTTGCGTTTTTTTTTGTTTTTTTTATCCAGAATACATTCCGTTACAGGTATATGCACTGGTTTTAGTATTAAGCCTCTAAATATGCTTAAAAATGATTCTATTCTGTTATCAACATGAATTTCGCATTAAACATATAAAATTTCGCATTTAAAAATCTAGGTTTCCAATAGGAAGTGTATTTTACTCTAATGTATTACAATATTATACTTTTATATTTCTAACGTAGTATAGATTATGTAGCGCATAGGGTTTAGGTTTAAGGCCTCTCCAATCATGGCACCGGCGGAAATCGTCTGAAACCCGCTTTCGACAGGTGCGATTTTATAGTGTTTCGACGTTTGGGATTGCAAACTTGTTATTGTACGCCTAACGACATTAATATCTTTTATATTAGTATTCATTCGACGTCCCTTGGATTATTATAACAAAAAATAAAATATACAGGTATAACTGATAAACCCACCATCAGCATTTTTTTAGCATATTTAGAGGCTTAAAACTCAAAACTAGTGCATATACCTCCAACGGAATGTATGCTGGCTAAAAAAAAATGTAAAAAAAACGCGACAAAAATTTTTTTTTTTTTTGCAGCGTGTTGAAATTGAGCAGAAAGTGAAAACTTTCTCTGTTTCATAATTTATTTCTCGGAACTCGTACATGATAAAAACACAAACTTTGCTCAATTTGGAAGGCAATGAAATGTTCTACACGGTAGTATTATTCTAAAAACAAAACTAAACATAGTCGACTAAAACAAAAATCTCACAGTTGTTCACGGAGGCATGTTTGGGGATTTTTACAAAGATTGGATGAACGAATAATGAATAGTAGTTGGAATGTCATTTTACTGACTTGTATATATATCACAATAAAAAAATATAGAAGCTCTCTTTTGAATACTTTGAGATTGAGAGTGATTCAAAAACACCACACACGACAATCGTCAAAATCTCGTCATTCTTTCCCGCTTCTTTGAGATTTTTTTTCTCAGAAACTAAACATGTCAGGACATCAAAATAAAAATGATTGTTCTTCTTGGAACATGCGGCACGAAATATAAAAATTTGAAGCAAAATAAAAAATATGACTGCCCCTCGTTGCTTGAATCCAAATGAAACCGCCCATATACAGTATATAAAATAAAGAAAAATTAAATTGGAAGAGGGGATTGCTCTGACGCGGGGGGGGGGGGGGGTGTTTTGACACCTAAACATCCCCCTAACTACGAGCCTGTTGCGTTTTATATTTTTTTAGTTAAGATCATTACATTTGCAATGATCGCAAAAGATTATAATGTTAAAAATTTGTGTAGGACCATGTTGATAAAAGTAAGCATTGACAAGCAACAATAACCGGAAAAAGATTTGGAAAAAAATCCATTTTATGCATTGAGTTCTGATACAGTCGATTTTTATGCTTTCAACTTCGACACATTCAATAACATATTTGGCATTTAAAAAAAAAATATCACTGAAAGCGAAAAGTGCTTTTGCTTAATTGCTGCAATGCAAATAGCATGTGTATAAACAGCACAGGATAATAAATATGTTAACAGAGCCTCAGTTTGTTGTGTGCGTGTTAATAAATTTCGTCTACCTCCCCCTCCCCCCTCCCCCATGTGTCCTGCATTTCGCTAGCAGGAAGGTGGTCACCCTATTTTGAGGCAAATCAGCGACCATGAAAAAATCGCTGGAGTGCCCCTTGCTAAGAAAGAGTTGAAGATTTGCTGAGTCATTGAGTCAATAAATTTGTTTAAACCTTCCTTGGCTCTTGCCATTTGGTATTCTTGAAATCCTTTAATTTTTCTAGAATTTTATGTCAAATATTTGTATGGACCTTGCTATTCTGGCTAAGGCAGAAGTAAGACTTGCTTAGCGGCAATGTTTATGACGAAGGCAGTAGTAACGCTGTGATAATGACCGTAGCAGAAATGTGACAAAGGCAGTTTCAGAAACTTCATTGAACAGCCTCTGATTTGAAGAGCTTTAATCTCCCTGCCCATTGGAATCGTGTTACACTGGTGAAGTCATAAAAAAAATATATGCGAGCATGCACACCCATCAAACGTGAGATTGTTTCCTTTTGGTAATGCATGCTGCCATTATTAAACAGCAGTAACATTGTAACAAAGGCAGTAGTAACATTGTGACAAAGGCAGTTGTAACATTGTGACAAAGGCAGTAGTAACATTGTGACAAAGGCAGTAGTAACATCGTGACAAATGCACTAGTAACATTGTGACAAACACAGTAGTAACATCATGACAGAGTCAGTAGTAACATCATGACAGAGTCAGTAGTAACATCATGACAGAGTCAGTAGTAACATCATGACAGAGTGAGTAGTAACATTGTGACAGAGTCAGTAGTAACATTGTGACAAAGGCAGTAGTAACATTAAGACAAAGGCAGTGGTAATATTGGGACAAAGGTAGTAGTAACATTGTGACAAAGGCAGTGGTAACATTGTGATAAATGCAATAGTAACATTGTGATAAATGCAATAGTAACATTGTGACAAAGGCAGTAATAATATTGTGACAAAGGCAGTAGTAACATCATGACAAAGGCAGTAGTAGCATTCATGACAAAGGCAGTAGTGACATCATGACAAATGCAGTAGTGGCAGTGTCACGTCAGTAGCGACGTTGTGACATCACTAGTGATGTTATGACGTCAGTTGTAACCTTGTGACAAAGATAACAGTAACATTGTCATAAAGAGTAACATTGCGACAAAGACAATTTTCAATATGACAAAGGCAGTGCGGTAACACTGCTGCTTCGCCGTTATGTTGCATGCATCACAGCAAAGCAGCAGAAACTGCTTCTCCGATGTGTAGGTGGGCCTTTGAGCTTAGGTTGTCAAATTTTGGTTCCTCTGCTCAATGGAGTTTGCAGTGGTCGCACATTTCTTACGGCAGTACTTTCATTTTTCAGGACCTCATATTGGCCGGCGCACTGGTCCGAGATGCCATGGATAGCTATCACTCTGATTTTCAGATGACGGAGAGAGCGGTGAGGTGTGTGGACCTTACTTTGTAGGGATGACACCGAGTGCTTATGTTTTAGGGTTCTCTAACACTGCTCCTAGGGACACTGCGGTTCCCCAGAGTTCCCTCTCAGGTTCTGCGAGCTCCTCTTGACCATTCCTGCCCGTAAACAAAGTATATTTGCAGTTTAAACTTTATTTTAGCGCATCTAAGTTGCCCATCGATGCCTTACTATAAGCCAAAGACTCTTTGGTGTAGTAATTCTTGTTGGCAAGCTATGTAGGCCCCTGAACTGCTTTATTGCATGAATGCCGCGACGGGGGGGGGGGGGGGGAGGGGGAGGGGGAGGGGGAGGGGGAGGGGGAGGGGAGGGGAGGGGAGGGGAGGGGAGGGGAGGGGAGGGAGGGAGGGAGGGGGGGGGGGAGGGAGGGAGGGAGGGAGGGAGGGAGGGAGGGAGGGAGGGAGGGAGGGAGGGAGGGAGGGAGGGGAGGGAAAGGGGTTTTTGATCATTCACCATTGCATGATATGGGTCCTAGTAATATATGCTTACACTTGTTATCAGCTTCTTTCTGCCACATTCTTGAGGCTAGCCTTTCTTTCTGCAGTGCGAAAGCTACATCCTTGCTTGGGTGCATGGCCTCACTTGGTGTCTCCTTCGTACGAGAGTGCATACGAATGTGACGCAAGACGGAGCCACGCGCTCTCGTGGCTTCGTCTGCAGCGCTATGGAAGCTACTGTAGCCTCGACATTGTTGCACAAAAGAAGTGGATGCCGAGTACAGAAATAATAGCCGTCGACGATGGCTGTTGGGACAGTTTCGTCAATGTTCATTGCCCAGGCGAAAATTTTCAGCTGGGACCAATTGGTCCCAGTTGCAACTGGTTTATGGAACAATTCCCAGTTGCAACTGGTCCCAGTTGGAGTTGGTCCCAGCTGGAATTGGTCCCAGTTACAACTGGTCCCAATTGGAGTTGGTCCCAGCTGGAATTGGTCCCAGTTACAACTGGTCCCAGTTAGAGTTGGTCCCAGTTACCGCTGGTACCAACTCCAGCAACAATGAAACACTGCACAAAATGGAAGGTTGACAAGACTTTATTGTCAAAAACTTGGAGAATGAAACTAAATAATAGGTTTGGTGACGTACTCGCTCCGGGTTTAGCCACTTGCTTGCGACGGTTGAATCGCTTTTTCAGAAATAGTATTCGTGAGATGAAGGAAGATCGGCCGCTGGCACCCTGTTAGTGAAGATGTCCTCAGCTTCTCTCCCCATCGCGTGAAGAAAGGTGCTCACCCGTGATCCCGTGTTGCGCAGGTGAAGGCCTGATAGGATGCGGTAGCGCTCCCACCTTGCAATCTCTGTCACAACAGCCGAATATTTTCGAGGTACACCTCCCACCATTTTCGCCATTGTGCTCTCCGCGGCGTTTTCTTCCGTCCGGTCTATGTGCGTCCGGTCTTTCCTGGGTGCCCTCCGATCGCTGAACTGCATCTTTCCATCCTCGAGGTTCACCGCCGCCACTATGGTGTGTGTACAGTTAGGTCCAAAGGAGCGCAGCTGTAGTTTTGACATTTTCATAACGACGCCAACTCGGGCGATGGCGACCCTTCTCTACCGCGTCCGTCCGACTCTGGCATCAGCATAGGCAGAGCCATCTGTCGACAGCGCATACCACCATTCCGCACCCGCGTGCCACGGCGACCGGCTAGCTCATGGCTAGCTCTGATTGGCCAAAAGATAAATTTATTTATTAAAAGAAAAAAAAAAGTTCTGTAGGTGTTTAAATATATGTTTGAATATATTTTAATGGTGCACTAAATGTTCATTTAGGTGAACACATTTGGTCACTAATTATATTTTCCAATTAAAAAACAAAATTTAGTTAATTAAAATTTTTATATTTTTATAAATATATAAATGTACCCAGTAATTAAAAATTTCCCTACTTGTATAAATCTAAAAATTTAAGTGTTTTTAGTTTTCTTCATTAGCAAAGGTCATTACACCCCAACTTGTCAAAATTGTTGCCCCGTGTGAACTGGGAACGGGAAAGGCATTTGAAGTCCGACTGGGAATCGCTCCAACCAGTTACTTCCCTAACTGGTTTCAGTGCACTCCATTCCCAACTGGGAGTCAAACCAGTTGACTCCCAACTGGGAATGGTTCAAACTGGTTGACCCCTCAGCTGGTCCCAGTTGGACTCCTATTGGTCCCAGTTCATTCCCAGTTGGTACCAGTTAGTCCCAGTTGAAACCAGTTGAGGTGCCAACTGGTCCCAGTTAGGCCCGCTTCAGACGGAGCAATTTCACCCAGCAACTTGACGTCGCAACACCAGCAACACTGGCCGCCCGCGTTCACACGCAGCAACCGAATTGCTCCGACTTGCCATCATCATCATTAAATTTGATTCTTCTTTCACTATTTAGACGCCCAGCTATGCGCTAAAAATGCGTTCTTTTATCTTTGAACGGCGTTGATACTAACTTATTTTTCTGAAACTGTTAATTTCCGAAAACGATCCATTCCAAACCAAAACTAAGTCTTTAGCTGTCGTCATCACCACCACAGGGGTGTCACGTGAAAATATTGTGTCTCTGATTGGCCGCAGCCGCTTCAACCGTCTTCGAATTGCTCCGAGTTGCTCGCTTGTTCGAGCCGGACCCGATCTCAGCAATTCGCGGCGATCTAGGGAAGGCTGTGGAACAACCCGCCAGCAACCTCAAAATTGCTGGAAAAGTTGCCCCGTCTGAAGCGGGCCTTAGAAATTTTCGCCTGGGTGACCAACTACAGTATAGACCACTTATAGTGTTTAAGTTATAAGTATATATACAAAAAAAACGTTCAGCCTTTCCACTCTCGTGAAGAAGGAAGACCAGTGGAGCTGTACTCAATACACTGCCGCAACGCGCACGCACCCGTTTCCTGCTTCTTCTTGTCCGACACGCCGCCGATCGTGGATATGTCTCCGGCGAACCAGAGTTGGTCGCACACTCCGCACGTGACCACAAACGGGTTCGCAACAAACTCTCTGCGGAACCTCACCGTCGCACCCAGGAACTGTTCAGCCGGCGTGGACAGCTGTTGTCGCCGGGCCTCGCGCTTGTGCTTTGCCTCCATGGCACGATTGTCGTCCGTGGCTTTGGCTTGCCGGCGCCCTTTACATTGCTGGTACTGTTCTCGGCGGCGGCTTTCCAGGCGAGCAATGTGCTCTTCTTTGGCAAGGGAACCTGAAGCGCTGGATGCAGCGGATATCGAGGCAACAGCGGCTTTGCAACGGTTCCGGACGCATTTGCGCTGCTGCGTACGTCGCCGCTCCTCCCGCAGCCAGTCTCCTTTTCCCTAAAGGGTGCGCGGCCGACCCATCCCGAGTCCAAACCGAAACTGATAAGAGCGTGGAAAACAGCGCGCAAAACAGACGAAGACGAAAAAACACACGTGACGAGCGCTGCGCTCATTACGTGTGCTTCTTCATCGTCGTCTGTTTTTCGCGCTGTTTCCTGTGATAAATTTTCACCAATGCGCCCAACTATCCATTTTTCCATGATAGCTGGAAATGTTGCCGCCATTTATGAGTGACGGCGGTAACCAGACTGGTTGTGTCCTTGCCGCCACCGCTTATAGATGGCGGTAGCTGTCCAGACAGGTTTGTGTTAACATACTGGACACAATCCTGGGGAACCTAGCCCTTAACAGTTCCGCTGTAAAAGAACTCCAGACGGTCAGTATAGCTCAGCCTGTACGCCAGGTCTTCGGGGTGTGAATTCTTTTAATTGTAGTTTTGAAGCCATACCTGGAGTGGTTGAGCGCTGCCACTGGCGTTGCTGCATGTTTATCGGCTTACCTCTTTGCCAATTTTGCGTACAGAGTGGGACGAACACATTGTAGGCTTAAGGACTGTCGCACCATAGGCTTTTATTATAAAAGGTAGGCATGAGAAACGGCGGTTTGATGTTCGAACGTGTTTGCATGGCATGCGGAACCCTTGTCCGGTCTCGTGCCTCGCGTGCTTGTGTGCTTGCACCAGCACAGCGTTGGGGTCAATACGCTACACTAGCAATTTTTGGGGGGGGGGGGGGGGGGGCATGTGCTGCGGCAGATCGGCCTTCGAAAGCTTGGCAGCCCATTCAGCTCGCCGAAGAGGGATGTAGCTACATTTCGATGCTTCAGGGAGACACTGGGACACTTTCTAGTGAAGGGGGGTCTCCATCAGGGAGTAGAAAGGCTCACTCGCATCGCACATTACCATGTTAACATTGGAGGGGCTCACTTCAACGTACAACCGCCGGAGACTGGGACACATATTTGTGCTTCAAATGCTCCCAGGGTGAATTTTTTTGCGTCAAACGAAGTAACATACATTTTGAGGTATTTCCGGTCTTTTTTGTCCGTATGCCGCATCCTCATTCACGAACTAGCAGTGGATTTTTGAGAGCCACAGAAAGGCCTTCCCCAATGGCCACGGAGAACAGACAACACCGCTTTGTTTACCTCCGCCAGTCCCAGAGCTCCCGCCCGGAGCCATCCCCTAATCAGAGCGCGGCGAAGTGACGTCGCATCACGGCACCAGCCTGCACGGAAGAGTGGACGGCTTTCTTTTTGTATTTACCCTGTTTACCGGAAATGTGTTTTATATATTGGGGTATTGATATTAATGGGGTCTGTATCATCGACACATGACTGGAACTCAATCTGCAAGCTCTAAGCATTATAAAGAAAACCAAGTTTACATTGACACGTGGCCTATCATCCTATTAAACCTGGGATCAAAGATAGCGACATGCCTTTTTTCCTGCAATTCGCCACAGAAACCAGAGGGCACTGTCGAACATGAGGCAGCCAATCATGCACATTCGTAAATCAGTCCGCCTCTCGTCGGCCCCCTTGCCGCATGGGAAGTGATCATTTACGATTGGCTGTCACACATGTGGCGGCGCTGTTTAGTTTCTTCACTGAATCGCAAAAAGAAGAGTGTGTCGCAATTTTTTATTCTGTTTTCAGTCGGGAAATTGCACTCATACCAATCTACTCTTTAGTTTTAAAGTGGTAGCTTTTTAGGCCCAACCAGCCTCAGGAGCTGCTTAAGCACGAAATGTGTAGGTCGGTCAGTTCGTAATCGCTAAACGATCTTGAAAAAAATAGCAGCCGGTACCAGGGATTGAACCTTGATCATCGGCGTGGAAGCCGAGTGTGCTGCTCACTGAGCTACGAACCCAGCACGCAGGAATGCGTGGAGCAGAGGCAGGTGGTGTGAGAAAGTGCGCGGAGTGGAAAGGGCAAGAAAGAGGGGTGCAGAAACAAGTGGTTTGAAAGATTGCGTGGAACAGAGTGGAAAGGGCAGGAAAGCGCACTTCCCCTCTCTTGGTTACCCAGAAAATTCAGGGGTTGCTGAAGGGAAGTGTGCGCAGCGTCACAAAGAAACAATGGTGTGATGTAATCTGTGTTCATACTAAACCTTGCCCTAGACACCACCCGAACTAAGAGCGCCACCCGCTCTATAAAGCTACCACATTTAAATGCATATGGCAGAATGGCCAAACATGCAGTCAATTTTTTATATTGCTTTGAGCCTGTTGATTGAGTTATGACCGTAAATAGACAATCTCCGAAAACACTTTAATGTTCCCGCTATAGATTAAGCTAACAGATTAAAGCTTGGGGATTGCAACTGTGGCTCACAATTCCTGGTCACCAGAACGTCATTTACCTGAGGAAGGTTGCGAGAGCGCATATAACGAAACATTTCCCAGTTCTGTCCGCGATGTGTCCCGCTTCGTCTGCCGCAGGATCTACACTATGTACCACCACTGGGCGCTGCAGCTCCTGCTCTATGTCTTCATCATGGTCCACCATCTGCTGGCAGTCTTCGAGAGACCCGCAGTCAGCGGCTGGGAACTTCCCATTTGGGTAGGCTTTTTGTGCCCGCAACAGTAAGCAAAGGCGTGCCAACTCACCATGCCGATCATGTCGTCACTTTGAAAGTTGGGATAACCAAACGTTCATGGTGATGATGGTGAGCAGTAGCATATTTCTTAGACTCGTCCGGAAACTATACATGTTTAAAAGTTGAAATTTTACGCTGTGCAGTCTGTCCACAGGTGCGGACTTGTACAAGAATTTGTTTTTTCTGGATTGCTTATTGTGCAACCTATATTATACTTCTTCATATTACCCACCCGGTTGTACTTTGTGTCAAGTGACATACTTCACTTGAAAGGTTATAGAATGGGAGGGGGTTTAATGATGAGGGAGATCGAAAGTTGACTTGTTTTGAAGATTGTCTAAGAGCCAACTGCCTCGCACTCAAGCTCCTTGCATAATCCTTGCAGCCAAAGGTGGCTTTTCCTCTGCTTTTTAACAATATTAAGCTCATGAACAGCGTGGCTTCTCAACCTGAACTCTCGGAAATGTGGGGGTTTTACTGTAGCGTTCCCGGGAGCTTCCTCAAATGTCCAAATTTCCTCGATCGTCTCCCCGCTCATTTGAAGGGCCTTTTTCAGTTTAACTCTTCTTGCCACACCCATAGGGCATCCATCGCTTATGATTGATAACTTCTGCAGGTCGCCGAAATTTGTATTTGGCGATAATGATGATGATAATTGTAATGTGTTGGCTGGTGGCCAGGAGATGCCATTACCTAACACTTGGGCTTTCGAAGCATGGGACTGGTGCACAAGTTTGACATTTGTGGTGCCGTTAAAAGTATGGCCGGGTGCTGCCCAAGGTTGAGCTTGAGTCCGCCCGAGATATTTAATAGTGGTGATAGTGCGGCTTCTCTCCTTGTAGTGGGCGAGCTCGAATAATCTTTGTGCCCTAGCCAAAATTTAAAAGAAAAAAGATGAAAAAAAATATCCCTTATTGTCCGAGAAATTATGCCACCAGCACTCCAGCCTTGCCTTCGTTCCCTGTACGCATTGTATGCATCAACTACCGTCCTGCCACGCCCTTTGGTAGACAAATGTGGCTGCGTTACCGGGGTTGGAGTTTGTACTGGCTGCCTTGGCGCTGCCTGTATCCACTAGAGGCACCGAATAAGGTACGCTTCAGAGTAACTACACTTCAGCCGTTTCGGTGATAAAAATTATTGTTGTCAGTTGCCTGAAGCATTTTGAGACCGCAGAAAAGGGTTTTCAGTCCTTCAGAAAAGTAAAAATTAAGGTTGTGCAAATACTCGAATATACGAACTCGAATCGAATAGGAAGTTCCCAAATAATTCGATTCGCGAATCGAATTCCTAGTATTCGGTTACTCGAATATTCGACATATTCGGCCAAAGACGCGCGGTCCGCACGGAGCAAACGAAAAAGCTATTTTTTCTCCTGATGTAAGCGCCGTGATGTTAGACAGACCATGCCAGAAACATCTCTTGGTCCTACCATTCCACAAAAGTCTAATGCACATGTTGGAAAAAAGAAAAGTAACGAACGCCACAAACTTTATAGCACGCAGATTTGCTCACAATCGTGACAAAATCTAGCCTTGAATCACAACCGAAACATCCCGTTAGCGCCGCTTCCCGAGAGGAATTGTTGGGAAGCTGGAATTCCACGCCAATCTTAATTCTTTTCACGAATAAAGCCCCTTGTTTCAAATTAAAGCGCCAATGTAAAACACACTTGCCGCACTCGCAGAAATCGGCGACTGCACGATCACAGAAAGAAAACCACGTTACCATGCCAATGAAACCAGCCAAGTTATCGTCATTATTCTCTTGCTTCTCTTGGAACCAGTGCTGCCAACTCAAAAATTGAAAACCCGCAGTCGGAATCCCAAAAACCGCTAAATCCAAAACACAGCACAAAAATGACCTTTTAACAATTTTTGTTTTGCTTTATTTCTTGGCCTAAGGTATAATAACACTATAGATCATATCAATGCGATCTGAAAGGAAGCTTTCCTTTTGGTATGACTAGAAATCTGTCACGCCATGCCACAGTTCACCCAGCTGATCCGAAGCCAAAATTGCCGAGTGAGCTCATACGAACATGGCAAGGGACCCTTCAGCAGTGCGTGACTCGTCAGACTTCCGTTCAGCTCATAGTTA
This sequence comes from Ixodes scapularis, assembly GCF_016920785.2. NCBI lineage: Eukaryota > Metazoa > Arthropoda > Arachnida > Ixodida > Ixodidae > Ixodes > Ixodes scapularis. Next base: position 12,654,160 of record NW_024609836.1, on the reverse strand, counting down.
TCTGCCTCCCTGAGGAGAAAGGTGCAGCGGCCCAAACATACTTCTTTGTTTCAGCGTGCGCGACGAAATCCACGTGCTTCGCTGATAGTTCCGTTCTGCAATAGCGGCACCTGGCTCGTCTGCTATCACCAGGAACCTCCAGCAGCCAGTCTTCTCTAAACTTTTGAGTGGACTTCACCCTGCCCATTTCACGAAGCAGTGACGAAAACGTCAAAGGAACATTGGAATATTCATGCTGTTCAAACGTGCGCACACAAAATGGAGGCATGTTCCGATATTTAACGCCTTAATGTTTCGATAGCGTCACTGACAAGAGCATTACTGATAGTGAGCAAAGACGACTGTGGCTGGTTAGGGGTATGACAGGTGCATAGTTGACAGTATATCGATATAAAACTTCTATATCTCTAAAAAACCGCCAAGATTACATACAACCGGCTAAAAAACCCGCCGCCCGCAAAACAATTATTTACCCGCTAAACAGAAGCAAAAACCGCTAAGTTTAGCGGGGAAACCGCTAAATTGGCAACACTGCTTGAAACCGCAAATTCTGATTCGGAACGAAACGGAACGGAAAAATAGTGTGCCTAGATTTGAGAGGGTTTCCAATAGTTTGATAGCCGCATTTGAATTACGAACTGCGAAAAGGTGACGAAAAGACGAAAGCGTCGATCGGGATCGGGCAGGGAGGGCAGGCATCGTCGCTCTTCTGTTTGCTCGCCTTCTTTCCACGCGAGAACACAACACATACGCACTCACGATCAATCTGCGGTGGAGCAGTCTCCGTGATTTCAGTTTCGGTTGCTCCCTCTTTTAAATCAAGGCTCTCTAAAACGGGATAGATAGACGAAAAAATGAATGCATAGCGGCAGTTGGACGGTGACTTGCGCCACCTAACCATGTTCTTTTTCTTAGTTGCGATTATACTGTTTAAGCCTGTTTACTCAGATTTAACACCTATCTGTTTATTTATGTGAAATCAAATCCCGGGCGCCAACTATCGCAAAATGCCCCTTTTCCGAGATATATAAATATGTTTAAAAAGGCGCGGTATTTTTAAAGAGAAAAAAAAGGCACGCGTGGCTGTAACTTTGGCTTTTTGTGAAGTTTAGGGTAGATAGATTAGGTTTGCATCAATAATTGGGATCTTTAGTGCCCAACGTCCAACAGCAACTGCTTTTTTTTTTTTTTTTTTTTTCTCGCCAGAAATCTTTTTAGATTTTGGCTTTTGTTTTGTACAAGACGCATATTCTGCACCAGGAGCATACTTCGCACATATAATAATCTCATTCGCATCACACTTTGAAAAATTCCTACAAATAAAATCACTATTCAATATTCTATTCGATATTCGGCTTTTTTTCTTGATTCGATTTGGTATTCGATTCGAAAACTACTATTCGGTATTTGCACACCCCTAGTAAAAATAGTTTGTGACAGAGCAGAAGAATATCGCCCGAGCTTCCCGGCATCTCATCTAAAGCTTGGAAAGTCACATTTTGTAGCCGTAACAACCGCCAGTCATGTTTCAGTCGTAATGACCGCCATTTTTCAGTCGTTACGACCGCCAGCACGAGACAGTCGGGTAATGAAGCGTCGATACTCCAAGCATTGACTACTCAGCGACTCTAGTATTATGTTGTTTGCTCCTGGTGTCATTGTGAAACCGGGAGCGTTTGCTATCGTCATCTCGGGGTAGGGCAGGCAATGTCTCGTCGTAGATGGCAGCACGTGCTCGCTTAGAAGCACCAGATGCTCCACTGTCTCAACTTTTTTGCCGCAGGTTTGACATGGCCTAGACCTCACCTTGGGGTCAGATAGTTTTCCGTAGGCCACCTTCGGTAGGCTCGAGCCTCAAATGGCTGATGACCGCCCAAACTCTTGTCCTATTTGATCGCCGAAAAGAATGTTTTTTTGGAGTTTAGTGTCTGTTTAATCGTCATCTGCACTACCGCTTCTTCGTCATGAAGGCTGATTTGCACATACAGCACTGTAGACACGGCGCTTATTTCCAGCTGTATCTGTGCTCCGCGGCATGCAACTCTGCCTTTTTCTGCATGTACATACGATGCTGTGCTAACTCTGCACTGACAGCTTTTTGTTATTTCCGCGCTATGCTGCTTGTGTGAACTGGCCTTTGTCGTCGCATGTTAACATGGCCACAACTAGGAGTAAGATCAAACTGGGTAAGAAATTGATTGCGATTAAAGCTGAAATTAATTAAATGAATAGCTAATTGATCAGTTGTACAGTCCTAGCACTGCAGTAAGCATCCCAACCAGTGTTCTCGAGTGGCGTCGCACGTGCGCAGGCCACGATGCTGGTGGAGTCCTGCTGCCTGGCCTTCTACACCTTCCGGCTGGTTCAGGCCGCCAGCTTCAGCCGCGCCGAGGTGTTCTGGAAGGACGCCAAGAACCTGGTGGTCATGGTGGTGGTGGGCGCGACCATCGTCGACATGGTCATTTTTGCGGCCATGGCCGGCAGCGGCTTTGGCATGCTGGCCCTCCGGTGTACCAGGCCACTTCGACCACTACTCATGGTCAACTTTGCCGAAAACAAGCAGGTCGGTGTCGTCTCGTCTGTTATTTTATTTCTCCACATATCAGTGTTTAGATTAAGATGCTTCCTTATCAGCTTACCTGCATACTTTTCTTTGATGTGACGCATACCTTGCCTTGAACAAGTGAAATCCTGAATCCCTTTCTAGCATAGTTCAAAAGCACGTTCATCTGGGAAAAGAGCACAGTGCAGAAATGCAAAGAGGTGAAAAGAGGGGTATTGTAGCAAATCGACGAAGGCAGAAATGGCCGGGCTGCCCGACATATTGCGTCAGTCATGTCGGGTGTCAGTTTCCGGATATAACAGGCGGGAGGCAAACTCAATAAATAAGAAATTAAGGCACATACGTCTATGGAAAGTCCGCGGGATCGGCATTAAGGAAAGTTATCTCCAGAAAAATGTACCGGCCGGAAACAATGAGATTAGGTTCTACTATGTTGTTCTCTTGTGTTGGGTTGTTTTCTAGCTGCCATTTGTTTCTTCCCTAAATGTGATAGCTTTTTTTCAAAAAGGTGCTGTTTTTCATCCCTAATGCTGGTATCTTTTTCCCTTTATTCCTGTCCTAAATGCACAATATTGTTTCTCTAAAGGTGCAATGTTTTCTAAAGATGCTATCTTGTCTCTTTCCTAAAGGTGCTATCTTGTCTTCCCTAAAGGTGCTACCTTGCTTTTTTTTCCTGAAGGCACACTGCTATCTTCCTAAAGGTTGTTTTTTCCCTAGATATGTGCTTTTGCTTTTCCCTAAAGGCACCATGTTTTGTTACTGCTGATATCACATTTCTTCCCTAAATGACTATCTTTCTGCTCTACATGCAGCATGCTCTTTCTCTAAAGGTGCCATGTTTCCCCTAAAGATGTCACCTTGTTTCTTCCCTAAAGGCACCATATTGTTTCCCTAATGGTGCTACAGTGTAGACCGCATACAACGTACCGTATTTGCACGAATATAACGCGACCACGAATATAACGCGAGGGCAGTTTTTGATGCGCCCAAAAAGAAAAAAAATATTATTACTATTATAACGCGAACCGATGCCGCGTCAATTTCTCGCACTCGGGGGCATAGCAGAAGTGAAAAGTCAATGGAAATAGAAGAAATATCAGTTTATGTTTTGACTGCACTCATCCTCACTGTTCAGGTCCTTCCGTTTACAATCCACTTGGCGACTACGCAGGTATGCAGCAGCACGGCACCTGCTTGCCTGGTAGTTCTTTTTTCTTCCGTGGGAGCTCCTCGGCAGCCCACAATCCAAACAAGGCACGGAAGCAGAAGCACCAACACACAAACACCAGACCACTCTGGAGCAGAAACTAAACAATGCGCAGGCAGAAAAAAAGACTGCTGAACCCGATACACGATCACACTTCTTGTTCTGATCCCTGTTCGTAAACAAATGCCTCGTGTTGCACGATCGCGTAAACGCGGTCGGTGGTCTTGGCTTGGCTTGTGTTGACTTGACTTGGCCCGGCTTGGCTTGGCTCGAACTGGCCGGTGCCCGCATTCCCGCATGGCGCGCGCGCGTGCGGCGTGCGCGGGTTGTAAAAACACAAAAGCGATAAAAATGCTTTTTTATGTTTTCTATTCGCCCCTTCACGTGGCCCCATGGCTAGAAAATGCCCCTCCACACCCCCACTTCTTTTTCCATTGGATCTTTTGCATTGAGCCAGAGGGATTACTTTCCCCTCTGGCTTTCTCCAGACTCGCGCGCCTCGTGGCTGAACTCGATTCCGAATATAACGCGAGGTGCGTTTTGGAGCACGTAATTTCGAAAAAAAACTCGCGTTATATTCGTGCAAATACGGTATGTCGCGGGAGTCGCGAAAATCTGCACTATAAGCGGTACCGCGCTATAACCAAAACATCAATTTTTCAGGCCAAAATACGTGCCATCAGCCAACTTACCTTTGTAAAACAATTTATTTTATGTTAGATGAAAAATAAAGCTTAGTTTGAGGAAAGTCTTTATTTCACCATACTTGTCCCTCAAGTCTGTCACACATTTTGAAAGAAATGAGCGACTTTCGCCTGGCACAGCCTTTTAACGGCGTCGCGGGTTGCGGACGGACGTTGCTAACGTCAGAATTGCTAACCCTAATCACTTTTCTCCGGCGATGAAAACACGTGAAAATTCGCATCCTTTATACGGTACGCGCCAGTAATACCTTCAACTTGAGCACAGGCACGAAATGCTCCAAATAAGAAATCCGGGCGATGTTTGAAAACACAAATGCTTAGAAAGGACCACTGTTGTCGAAGTAACAAACACGACGACACGGGCGTTTCTGCCGTTTTGAGAGTGCCGCCACAACATCGCCGCACGAGTAGGTGGATCTTCCCTTCTAGTACGTGCTAGGTTATCATAGCGACACACAACGAAAATTCACTGTCAAGGATAGCGCTTTTATGTGGAACGATGAGCGACGATCACAACCGACGCCATGTTTGCGGATAGAAGCAGCCGGCCCGTGATTGGCATGCAATGCGCGCGAACACTTCTCCTCGACCTGCGATTAATCTGTCGTTGCGGTTGTTTCCAATGCAGCGGAGGGACGCACGCTCGTTTACGACACGTCCATGCCTCCCTCAGTCGCTATGGCAACTGAAGCCTCCCTCTTCGCTTCTCCCCGCTTCTTCGAGCAACCTCCTTGCCCCGCCGAGTGCAGCTCGCGGCTAGCGCCGTTATCTAGTGTCGCGCAGAGAAGCGTGCGGTCAGCAGGCTGTTCCAGAAACTGCACTATAACCGGTATTTCCCTTCGCGCGCCTGCATTTTAGGCGGTATGTAATTACGTGGAGTTCTATGGGAGGCGAACCGGTGGTTTAAAATAGCCACGTTATACCCGGTCCTGCACTATAAGCGGTTACGTTGTAAGTGGTCTATACTGTATCCTGTTTCTTCCCTAAAGGTACCATGTTTGTTTTCTAAAGTTGTTATCTCAGTTCTTCCCTAAAAGGGCTATCTTTCTTCTCTAAATGCACCGTGTTGTTTCCCTAAAAGTGCCATGTCTCCCCTAAAAGTGCTACAGTGGAACCCCGATTACACAACTTTTACAAGACCGCATGCAATCATCGTATAATCCGTGAGTCTTATCATCCGAAAAACGTTAATTAGGGATACAGTGATCAGCCTCGCGAAAAACAGGCAAGTGTAGGTTTTGAATGATGTCTAAGCTAATAATGAAGGGATCCTTGTCGCTTTTTATGTTTTTCGAAAGCGGTAACGGCGGGAACCAGCAGAAGCGTGCTCAATCCTGGGAGAAGTAACGAGTTGGAAAAAGTGGTGCACAGAGGAGTGAGAGGGTCAACGAGAGACAAGAGAATGATGGGACGAGTATGGGATGAGCGGAGCAAGAACGCAATGTGAAAATGCTGACGCATTTCACAACCCAGGGAGGAGAAGGGAAAGTACTGTCTTCTGCTTCCTCCAGGCACTGCGGCTGTCTTGGGACCTTCTGAAACGGTGCACAGGTGGCACAAACATTACTGCACCGCCTCCCCCCTCCTCATGCAGCCGTCGAATTCGTTGCTCGTTTCCCACTGAAACATCGTATGATGCGGGATGCATAGAATCACGCGTCGTTTAAACCAAACTTTTAATACATTATTTCTACGGGGAGTTCATCGGGACCAAGCAAATTCGTCGTAAAATGTGGGGTGTTGTATAAACCGGGGATGCATAATCGAGGTTCCTCTGTATCTTGTTTGTTTCCCAAAAAGGGCTTCTTGTTTCTTCCTTAAATGTGCCATGTTTCTTCTCTAAAGGTGCCATGTTGTGTCTTTCTCAAAGGTGCGTCGGGCCGTGCGCAACATTCGCAACACGCTCAAGGAGATTGTGTATGCACTCATCCTGCTCTTCATGAGCATCGCGCTCTTCTCCCTGCTGGCGCTCAAGCTCTTTCAACGAAGGTACCTGCAGCTCTCTGCTTTTCTGGGTAAAAATGTAACCAGTTTCCTGTAGATCATCAAGCTCAGGTGTCGCACACGAAAAATGGGGTGCGCAAAATGCACACCACGGTGGCAGTGGTAACTGCAGCTGCTTTGTGCACCTTCTCTCAATTGTGAGCTCTGATGATGTATTACTGCACATCCTTGCTTTCAGGTGGCACCACATTGCTGTTCCAAGATATCTTTTTATTCCTTCTACGTGGACTTGTGTGCACTAATTTTTTCACACTTTTGGTTTGCATTTACACGCTTTGCTTCAGTGTTATTAGATAGAGAGGTATCTTTAACTTTTGTACATGTCGATAGACAGATCTCACCAGCCAGTTTGACTACGCCACCGCTGCCGCAATGCATCGAGGGAGCTTTGGTCTTTCTGCACGTGCAACAACCTCGCTGGAGCTCTGCGCGTGTGGAGCATGAGGCGGCACGAGCCGTCTTGTGCACTGCTGCCTGCCTCGTGCAAACTAAAGTTATGGCGGCGTCACGCATGCGCCAAACGCTTGGTGAGATCGGTCTATTAAAGCGGCACAACAGACAAGGACAAAAAAGGAACATACACAACAGGACATGTGGTGGCTAGCAACAATTCATTTTTTACGTACATGTGCATCTTCTTTTATATAAGTACAAAATGAGCAGGATTTCCTGAAAATGACAATGAAGGGCCAGCACATGCCATAGTGAGCATCTAATAGGGGTGGAAGATGCACACGTGGCTTGTGCGTTGCTTGTTTGTCTTTTCTATAGGTGAAAAAATTAATAGTTGAGTGTCAGCACTTGTCCAGTCGTGTATGTCCCTTTTTTGTCCTTGTCCTTTGCACTAGTTTTCATAACCATCCACAATAGCTACCAACTAGTTCAGCTTTCAACTTTATTATTTTCAACTTTGTGAGTGGATGCTCACTGAATTCTTGTGCATCGCGGCTACGGTTCCGTAACACTGGTAAATACCGACGAACCCTAAGTACTAACTCCGTATCTGCTTGCTATAAAAAATTGTGGAAAAACAAAAAACGTTGACTTGGAGCTGCCCTGGAATGAGAGAAACTCAAGTAGGGTGGAAAGTTGGGCTAGGTAGTTATTCATCTTGGTTTTAAAAGCGCACAAAAGACGAGGACAGAGTAAGAAACACAAACGACGGATGCTTTTTGTGTTTTCTGAGATTCCAATAAAACCTATCAGTTGCCAGTGAGCGCTTGTCCGTCGTTTGTGTTTCTTACTCTGTCCTCGTCTTTTGTGCGCTTTTAAAACCAAGATGAGAAGCTCAAGTCTTGCGGAAAGAAAATTTGTATCCACGGCTTTATTTTCTGTTGCTTCGGAACACTGCCTCGAATGAACTGCCTGCAAGACTGCTTCATTCTTCGGAACCCCATCCCTTACCCTTACTTCATTGTTTTTCTTTATGGGGGGGAGGGGGGGGGGGGGTGTTTTTCAAGTATTTGGGTCGCGCGTCCGGTCCCCGGGGGGGAAGAAATCCTACGCCCATGTTTTATTAGCAGTAGTAGTAGGAGCTAGAATCCCTTTTTGCTGTTTGGGTAGCTGTTGGCCGAGCGCGCCGATATTCGGCAAAACCCAGCGAGATATCCAGTGTCTCAAACAAAGTGAGCCTGAAGCTTCTGACTCTATCTGCTGCATTCTTTTGGGGACTATTTCCTCAAATATAGGTCAACGCCCTTATATTTAGGGTGTGTATTTTCCGGTTTTAACCGAAAAACACCGATAAACATCCGTCGGTGACGAAAATATAAAATCGGTTAAAACCGAAAAACACCGGTGGTTGGATTTTTTCGTTCTGGTTAAAACCGAAAAACACCGGTCGTGGCATGATTCCGACCTAGCGAAACCTTTTCCCCGTAGAGGTTCGTCAAACGTGTTATCTCGTGGATCCTGCATCCTTCCAGTGTTTATACATGGCTTGCACTTGGCGTCAGTGCGCCCTCCTTTCTGGGGGTCAAAAGCGTTTAGTGAACGCAGTGGAAGCTAAGCTCTCACACGCCTTCCCTCTATTGTGTCTCCCATGGCCCCCTTTTGTGGAAAAATTAACGCGGTGGAGGGTAGGCTCTCTCGTGCCTTTTCCCCATTGTGTCTAGCCAAGTGATGTCGGTGCAAGCCATGTATTCAGAGGTTGCTGTGGTTCCTGGAAGACACTGCCAACGTCCGTGTCATAGAGGACCGTGCGTTTTCATAATTGTGGGTTGTGAACCGCAAGGAACGTGCTGCCATGACGGATGCAAGCCTCTCAAGGTATGCTTGCATCTACTATAATAACCAAGTGTGAGAAATAAATGCTTCCTAAAAAAGAAGTGTATGAAATATGTGAATATAATTGGAACTCTGTGTCTGTGATCAAGCGCATTTTTTTCCACCGATAATCACCGATTTTAGCCTCGTCGTGAGACGTTCCACCGAAATACACCGGTGTTTTGAAAATAAATAAACACCGAAAAACATCCGCCGATTTTTCTCACAAATAAACACCGGAAAGTACACACCCTACTTATATTTAACTTGCCGAGAACAAAAAAAAAAAAAAAAGCACATTCAGCTACTTTTTTTTTTTATTGTAAGAACGGAGGGAAGTGTAGGCAAAGAGAGAAACAAATTTTTATTTACGGCACTCTCAGCTAAATTGCAGCTTGATGCCAAAAAATTTGTCATTATCGGAACTTCCGGACTTGTCGTCGTCGAAAGCTTCGTTGGCTTCATCGACATCCTTGCCACCCCGGCCAACGTCGTCTTCAATGCGTTCGGACGCATTCAAAATGCAGCAATTTTTGACGCCAGTTTTGAAGATGAGATACAAACTCGCAACAATACCTCGCTGACATCCTCGCGAAATGGCGACAACGTCAAGGAACGGAAGAAGGTAGAAACAGGCGAAGCTACGAAAGACAAGAAAAAAAAAAGAAACAAAGGCGCTAGGAACGCCGCGAGTTGTCCGAGCGGCAACAAGTTTTTTTTATTTTATTTTGCTACATGTCCGTGATGGGGGGGTTGGGTGGGCGAGGTGCGTGGCATTGCGTGGTGCATTGCAGCACGTCCACCTCCCTTCTTTTCTCCCCCTTGCGGTGCAATGGCCCACGCTTTTTGTGTTCGATCGTAGACCGACTTCTGACTGTATCGAGTTTGTTTTTGGAACTCTGTTGCTGATTCCCATTTAAACTGGCCATTTGCTTATGCGACGGGATGGCTGACAATCTTTCTTTTTATGAACAGGTCCCTGTTTTATCCCGACGGGCGGCCATATTTTAGGGATTACTTCGACATCTACTTCAGCCTCTATGTTCTAGTCACCACGGCAAACCATCCGGATGTGATGTAAGCATATCTCCTTTGCGGTTCGGACAAACTTCCGGCGCATTAATGTGGATCCCACTCGAATGAGAAACAAATTGTTTTGTGTTTCTTTTTCAGGATGCCGGCTTACAACGATAATTCTCTGTTTGCAATTTTCTTTGTCGTGTACACCCTCATCTGCTTGTATATCTTCATGAACATCATCTTGGCCGTCATCTACTTTAACTACCGAGAGAATCTCAAGGTAGGAAACCACTTGCCCATCCTCAGCAATTACCACATGTTGGCCGCAGCTGTTACTAATGTGACAGCTAAGTAGATATTTGTTTCGTGTTTTTTTTATTAATTGTGGTCCTTCATATTGACATGAAATTGGCATGCCGCATGAACTCCATGAAATATCGGGCTCTGGGTGTAAGTGAGCCTAAATATAGCGTATAATTTTTAGCAGCCTTGCTTGCATTGACTGCGGTTTCACTTGAGTTAATAGCTGGGTTGAGACGAAAGTGCACATTGCTCTGCTTCATTTACAGTGTAGACCGCATATAACGTATGTCAAGGGAGTCGTGAAAATCCGCACTATAGACCGACACGCGGAGCGGCTCTGTTTACCAACACGGCCGGGAGGCCGCGCATGCGCGGTAGCTGTGTGGGCAAAAGAACCTGGCCCTCAGTGTTTTCGCCATTGCGTTCTGTGGCGCACGCTCGTTGTTGACGTTGTAGGGACGCTTCTAGCTTTGTTTGTGAGTCGTATTTCCTGGCAACATATGTCGTATGCTATGCCCGACTATTTGAGCTCGCTACATGAGCCTGAACGACGGCGGTATCGAAACAAACTGTGCATGGACGGCATTGCCTACGAGGATTCGTATGCCGCAAACAAGGCCTGCTGGACTTTCGACGTGAAGTGGCTGCCATCGAAGTCGACGGCTGACGTCGTCGTTTATTTAGTTTTTCGCCAAGCCAGTTCACGGCCGACACGGAGTAGGCGTAAGAGTCTCCCAAGGCCTACGATTACTTCGAGAGGATCAGCAGACTGTCGGTACTCGGAAGTGTATTTATTAATTAAATAAATACACACAGCGTCTTGAAGTCAAGGTATGCTATTTTTCCTACTCTCATGACCACAAGGCATGACAAACAGTAACGCGTTGTCCGTTCTGCAGTCTCAGCGGTAACACGTTACAAGTAACGACGTTACCAGGAACGCGTTACTTTTTTCAGTAACGTAGTAACCTACTCGTTACTTTTTTGACACAGTAACGGGTAACATACGTTACTATGTGAAGTAACATAGTTACGTTACTCGTTACTACAATTACACTTCAAGTTTTTCCGTCTTTTTTGGCGTCAAGCCATGTTTTTCTTTGCGTGTTTTCTCGTCAGTCTTTAGGTGAAACCGTAGAAAGAGATAAAGTAATTATGTTCTGTTTGTGCATGAACATTATGTTTTTTGATATGTGAGCTTATGCATACCTGTATCGTCAAAGCCGTAAAACGTGTTAAATCACAATTTAAAAAGTAATGTGCGTTACTTTTTATCAATAGCGGTAACGCGTTTCTTTTATTTTTAGGCAACATAGCTCAGTAACGCGTACCTTTGATTTGCAAGTAACGGGTAACGTATTTCGTTACTTTTTTTTTTTTGGTAACGCCTACAACATTGCCGTTCTGTCGCCGATCCCCTTCTGCTGGGTAGCACGGGCCTAGTGAGCCTCCGATGAGCGCTTGGCCGGTGCTTTGTGCGCGAACACCGTGGGAAGGAAATCCGGGTGGTCTCGATCAGAGGACGGTTTCCCTGCACATAAGCAAGCCTCGGGACAGAGATTGAAACGGAAGCCACACTTGCCTCCAAGAAAGTGCTTGCCGCACAAACGCGCGAGGTGACCATAATTTTTGATTCACGGATATTATTCACCTTCTATGCCTTTCAGAGTGTGCCGGGAACTTGTAGAAGCGCACTCCGGCACTTTTCTTGTACATTTTGGTGTGATTAACGGCAACACAGCTTCGCGGCATACTGAAATACTATGACGCCCATGCGAAACGTGCTCCCTTTTGCCCACACCCCTCGGCTCCGGCACGATCGCAGCGCCGCCGCAGCGCCGTGACGTCAAGCCCTCGTGTCGGTCTATAAGCGGTATCGCGCTATAACCAAAACATCAGTTTTTCAGGCCAAAATACATGCCATGAGACAACTTACCTTTGTAAAAGAATTTATTTTATGTTGGATGAAAAATAAAGCATAGTTTGAGGAAAGTGTTTATTTCACCAGACTAGTACACTTCTCTCTCAAGTGTGTCACACATTTTGAAAGAAATGAGCGGCTTTTGCCTGGCGCAGCCTTTTAAGAGGGCGCGGTACCTCTATTTATTTGTCCGTTTCAGCCACCAGATGGCCCGCGGCTCGAAACGTGGTTGAACGCGCAACTTCTAGATGGCGCCAGTATCGAGGTGTGAAAAGGCCCGCGTTATCCGCTGCGTGAAATAGATCCCGAAATGTGCCGTGTTCTCCCGGCGGAGGAAGTTTCTCCCTCCCTCGCGCGCGCTTGGTATGTACGCGCGGTGGCCGAGTCCGGCCTCTGCGCTGTGTGATGCAGTGGGTGGCGCTCGTTTCTGTTCGGAGGTAGGAATAAAAATGCCGCTCCCCTTTTTTACAACGCTCGTTTCTATAGCTTGGTTTTCTTTTTTTCTTTCTCAAGTGACCTACAGTACCGCCTGTTCAAAATCGTCCTTTGCGGTGAGCGATTGAGAGTCAGGTTAGCATTTTATTTGGGTCAGCACTACACGTTCAATGGAGACCTCGGGCGGCGATGTAAATATGCATTGCTCCCCAAACTGTGTCCAAGGTGCGCAATGACAATCGGAAAGGGTATTGAAGGCGCGCGACCGTCGGTTGGTAAAATACGTGCGTTAGATTCACTTATTCAGTCTAATCATTTTTGCCAAGGTCTTTTATCCGTTTCGACAAATGACATGGTCGTGTCTATTGATAACCTTAGCTAGATTGGACGTACGAAGTGTCCGGGCTTTAAATAAATTTGCTTCGTTTATGTGAATGAATAACTGTTTTCTCTTTTCCGTGCTCGGTGCTATGCAAAAACCGCTGACATGTTATGGTAGCTCAGTGTGGTGGCGTTTTGCACGCTGACTCGCTATTGCATTCGCTGTGCACAATATGTGTTCAGATGGAATGTGCTAAATCGTATTTCCGATCGATATGATAGATTTACTTTGCTACAGTGTTAATTATATTTTCCCGATTTAAACTGGTTCGTCCCTGATCTGAGCCTAAGTTCAAATTCGAAGGGCAGACAGACTTAGCGTCGTAACAGCCGTAATGCCGCCCACAAAGAAATTAGTAGCATGAAAGAAAAACAAAAGGATACGAGGTGGCTCAGTGTTATAGAAGTAATCAGTGTGCAAAGGATGCCATCGTACGTGTTTTTTTGTTTTTGTTTTTTTTAACTCTCCGCATTGCTGGTAAACGCTCAAGGTACCAGCAAAGACAGCGAGCTGGCGTGAAATTTCCATCGAGCGGAAAACGAGTGTCATTTTTATTTTATCATGCGCTTTCATTTTGATATGGCTCAAAATGGGCGCGAAATAGTAACAGGTAAGGCAACAAAATTTAGATGTTAGGTCTGGAGAACCGCCATACTCAGCCGTGTTGGGGGCATCTCTCGCGAGTCAATACGGCAAAGGTATTGCGCGTCGAACTGTACGTGAGAGTTATCCATTTCAGCGAAACCTTGATTTCGCAAAACTATTGTGGCTCGAGTCGTGGCTTCCAGTACTTGGAAGCCACGAGCGAGAAATAAATGACAGTTGATTTTGAAGGACAATCGCGACGTGGAAACCCATAAAAGAGAGTTCCAATAAGACGAGAGCTTCCCCTTCTCTTCAAGTGCGTGGGTTACGCTCTCAATCCTGCACCTGTGGTAACACTGCAGGCTCCTAAAATCGCTTTGAAAACGTTCCTGATCGCAACAACTTTTTTTTTTTTTTTTGTCGAGGCGCTATTTTATTTTTTTTCTTTTTGTCTACCTTGATACCCCATGAACGCAAAAACTACCATAAACTAAAAAAAAAAAAAAAATATATAGTGGGCATACAACGACAACGCACCCACCGGGACCCGAGTCAAGGCAAGAACAACTGACTACTAAAAGGGGAAAAAAATCATGCTCGCATACACAGACAGAACGCCTCCATCGAAAGAAATGAATCATGCGCTTGTTCTGCCAGTCTCGTTGTGCGTCTGTCAAAAGCCACAAAGGAGGAAGACAATCAGCGCCTACACCACTCCCCTCCCCTCCCTCCCTCCCTCCCTCCCCCCCCCTCCCCCCCCCCGCCCCACCACCACCCCTAAAAAGAAAAAAAGAAAGGTTTCTTGGGCGCGCGCGCGGTCGCCCAAGCGATGACCTTGGAAGGGTATGCGATTGTAGCACGTTTGTCCCCCGGTTGTGCCCCTGTCTCAAATGCCACGGTCCGTTTCTCCCAAGTGCCCGTCTTATCTTCCCGAGTATCAACTCCACAGTGATTCTGAATCATTCCGATGCTTTCCAACGTTGCAAAACTGTTAGACGAATATTTGCACAGAAGTATACACTGTTCGCAGAACTATCTAAGGCGCTAAAATTCAAAAGCGCCGTGTTGGATTCGGGAACTCGTGTAGGTTTAGCTCATTGTTGGAACATTCTTATTCGCTCGATGAACTCCACAAAACGTGTAAATATTGGAATGAACTTTCCAGAGGACGATAGTTGTTGTCGGGGTTCCAGGCGACCGGACAGGTCGCAATTATTGGCTGATTAAAAATTTTATTTCATAATCACAGTCGTATCATCAAGGGCACGCCATTTCGTCATCACTTCTTCTACGAAAAGAGTTGCTGTATTCGTAGCACACACAGACGGAAACGGTTGAGACTGCCCAAATAATATCTTCTTTTGGCAGGTACTGCGCAGCGATTACACACAATGCCTCTAACATAAACATGCTGCTCCACATGTCTATTCACAAGATGCAATACATCGTTCTACCAACTTTGTCGAAATGGGCATGAAAGCGCGTAACCGTCACTTTTTTGAAGTTCTACTTAGAGGTAAAGTGATTACCGTAAAAAGTCGTTAATTATTTATTTTTTTCCGTTCCACTACAAAGCTCGATTCACTTAAATTTTTGTTTTTATATCGTCTCTACAGCGCTTTTACGTCGGTACTTTCGTGTTAGAGGACATCACATAATGTGCGAAAAAAAACAAAAAAAAAAACGGTAGGATCGATGCTGCATAGCCTTTTTTTTTTGTGGACATCAAGAAAAAAAAAAAAAGATAGTAGTTGTCTTCACTTCGCACTGCATGTTTTAGCACGGAAGTTCCTCTTTGGTTATGATGTCTTTACTTTCTTAAAAATTGTATACAGTAATTTAAATTACCGAATTACAAAAACATCGAAATTGTATAATTGCTTTTCGTTGGGACGCCATGACGACAACGACACTCGTGTTCCCTCGTGGTTTTCGCCAGCATTTCTACGATGAATTGCCAGGATCGCGAGATGCAACAGCGTGACACTCCGTCTTCTGTGACGTCATTTGTTGCACTTCGGGACCACTTTTGATGTATGGCCAGCATAAGACGCTAAACACACCAGTCGGAGACGCGCTGCAGGTGCCATAGTACAGCTCCTAAAAGTAGCTGTCACGTGCTTTGCTCCGCGACTGTGATTCCCTCACAGCAGCTCTGACTGAGGGTTGCCAAATTACGGTCAAACGGAGTATAGACAAAACAGACCGGAAACGAGCTGCCAGCATACGATAGTCAAACTCCAACAAAAAGGATTAGTTTCTTCCCAAGCTGGACGACATTTACCGGGCATCTTTAGAGCTGCGAAGCTCAAAATCACGCATACTCATAATATTTTTTTTTCTCGCGTGTTTGTGATTTTTATGATGTCTTGCAAGCAAGAAAAAAATATATATGGTGAAGTCACTCCGAGGGGGTACCGATAACTGCGAGCCACGAACATGAAGGATTCGCTAACATCCGTCAGGAGTGTGAACGGTAAATCGTCACGCAAACATATTCTCACAAGCTGCAAATATTTATTTGGCTTAGCAAGTAGAATACTAGTATACTAACGACATGTGATTATTGTACACAAGATACCATTTCTCGGTTCTTCAAAACCATTTCCCTAGTCTGAACGGTCGCGCTACGGGCCGCGGCTAGCCGTGCCCTCGATAGACTACGGAGCTGCGTTGTGTCGTCTGCTACTGTACCGCCAACAGGAGAGCGATAGCTCTGTGTGCTACACAGATGCGTGTTGCGGTATAACTCTGTATGTCTGTCCTAGAGGAAGACAAAAAGATAGGCTCTGTGACCCCCTCCTAAGCTAACAAAAACAAACATAAGTATACTCGTTTGGACTGAAGGGTTTACAAAATAGTGACCAGGCATTGGAAAAGCATATGTCACAGAACTTGGTTTATGAAATGGCATCATTGTTTCGAGCAAGAAATCACCTGCTCACCACTGGGACGATGAAATCGTCACTATTTATTGCGTCAGGTATATTTGCGCTCATGAAGAAAAATCTGAACACATCCTTCTCCCAAAGTCCTGTGTCGAATAATAAACACTTTTTTAAACATCTATGCACAAATAACTCATTTTTTTCTACACTTGTATATACACGTTAATTAAACAACGTCAAACCGCATTTTTGATTAGATCTTGATGTCTACACCAACTGCATTCATATTTTTTAGGGCTTTATTGAACGATAACTTCAACTATAGTTAATGGAACACGATGGCTCGATCTCAACAAAAACCTCAACGTGCGAAGCTTCCACAGACGGTCGCTTGCGAGTATTCTCAATGTGAGACTTCAGAAGCTTTCGCTTGCCATAGGGAGCTTGCTTTCGACTACAGCACTGCACGGGCCCGGAAAGCGCGGAGCGCGCTGCTGTGGGGAGAGGTTGACTTACAAGATGACGTGTTACGTGGTCACGTAAGATGGCGTCATTTCGTGCAGCGTGGTCACGTAAGATCACGTCATTTCGTGTAACGAGATCATGTAAGATGACGTGTTTGTGTCACGTGATCACGTAAGATGACGTCAGTTCGTATGAACTGACGTCACCTTACGACAACGCCAACAACATTAGTGCCGTCCGGAACCATTGACCTTAGAAACGCGTCTCTTCACTTGAAGAGCTGATATGTGTTGATTGTTATTTGTTTCTTTTGCCTACTACAGACCATTCAAAAACTCGCCTTCTGGGTGCCACCAACTTCGTCTACTGGGCTGTAAAGCGCGTTTGAGCGTGCGCAATACCTCTCTAGGCCGAAAGATTGTACACTGAGTATGCGTTCACAGCTCAATGACTTAGGCATTTTTCTTCAGGATAAATGCTCCCACGAGAAGAGCGTAATGGATATGTGAATAGAATTGGAAATTTAAAATGTTCTTGTCCAATCGCATTTTTCTTTGGTTATCAACGCTTTTTAGCGTCATCACAAGACGTTCAACCCATAATACACTGGTGATTAAAAAATAAGCACCGAAAAACATGCACCGATTTTCGCTCAAAAATAAACACCGGAAAAAACATACCGTAATCATTACCCATGTCACCTTTTTGGGTGATATGTGAATTTCCAGAAGAACAGCGAGTTATCACCCTCCCTTAGGAATACCCTGACTACAGAGCAGGCGACCCGTTTTTCCCCGCGTTAGATTGCGGTGACCACGAACCGTACGGAGGTCGCAGGACGTCCGTGAAAAATAAAAAGGAGGCAAACAACGATCTACTCTGTGCACGCTTCATCCCCGATTTCCCCGACCCCAAGGCCGAAGGACGTTTGTGTGAAGGATAACGATAAAATAAAACTTTGCGTAAAAAAAAGCCCGTTTTTAAAAGAAAAAAAATGTAGAAACAAGCACAACGCGTTGACGGACTGCGAGGTTGTGGAACACCTCGCGGTCTGCTTGCCACAGGACGGTTGTCTTCGACCCATAGCTCCATGGTGAATTTGCCACTTGCGAAAACACGGAGACCTACCCAGCGAGAACCAGGAAGGCAAGACACGCACACTGATGCCTCGGCGTGCAGAATGAAACAGGATACGGGCGCGGAATACGGCCGCAGAAGAACACCTCGCACAGTGCCGATCCGGCCGATCTCCGAACGGACGATTTCGCATTTTGTGGACAGCGAGCGCCACCGCACGGGAGAGAGAGGTACCTTAAAAACGACGAAAACAAGCACCGACACCTTGGTTCTTTATATTTGCTGTAGTTACGGAACAAATCGACTTACATGAACAATTTGAATATTATTCGATTCCGTAATAAATTTAGAAGACACTAAGCGCAATACCTCTTAAGTTTGAATTTATATAATTTTGTAAATTCGCTCCGAACGCAAGAGTGCCGAATTAGCCAATTTTGACCATTTTCATGATTTTTAAAGAATATAATTAAATTTATGATGAAACATTTGTGGCGCTTAGTGTCTCGATAATGACTCAATGTCTTTAAAGCCGAAATTTTCAAGAAGATCCGCGCAGCCGTTATTATCTGAGAATTTTTTTAATTTGGTGAAAAACCTCGTGTATTCTCTATGGGGCTCTGAGGTGCGCCCCCTCTTAACGGCGTCGCGGACGGATGTGCGAGCGTTCAGGATTGCTAACCCTAATCACTTCTCCGGTGATGAAAACTCATGAAAATTTGCATCCTTTATACGGTACGTGCCAGTATTACCTTGAACTTGAGCACATGCATGAAATGCTCCAAATAAGAAATCCGAGCGATGTTCAAAAACACAAATGCTTGGAAAGCACCACTGTAGTCGAAGTAAACAAACACGACAACATGGGCGTTTCTGCTGTCCTGAGAGCGCTGCCACGACATTGCTGCACGAGTAGGTGGATCTTCCCTTCTAGTACGTGCTGGGTTATCATAGCGACACACGACGAAAATTCACAGTAAAGGATAGCGCTTTAACGCGGAATGATGAGCTTCCACCACGCCGTCCACGTCGACGGTCACCACCGACGCCATGTTTGCAGATAGAAGCCGGCCCGCGACCGGCATGCAACGCGCGCAACCAGTTCTCCTCGACCTGTAATTGGTCTGTCGTTGCGGTTGTTTCCAACGCAGCGGGGGAAAGTTGGGCTCGCTCCAACTCCTTGCATCGTGAATGACATGTGCGTGCGTCCCTCCGTCGCTATGGCAACTGAAGCCTCTCTTTGCTTCTCCTCGCTTCTTCGAGCAACCTCCTTGCCATCCTTGCCCCCGCGAGTGCCGCTTGCTGCTAACGCCGTTCTCTGGTGTCACAGAGGGAAGCGTGCTCGCTGCGCCGGTCGGTCGGCGGGCTGTTTGAGAAACCGCACTATAACCGGTATTTCCCTTCGCGCGCCTGCATTTTAAGCGGTATGTAATTACATGGAGTTGTTTGGGAGGCGAACCGGTGGTTGAAAAAAGCCGCGTTATACCCGGTCCTGCACTATAAGCGATTACGTTTTATGTGGTCTATACTGTATAACAAAGAACATACCGTTCAAAGCAGTATGTATTGAGTGGGCCAGGCAATTTCTGCTGTAATGAGGCAGTGTTGCCTAGTGTGCTGATAGTAAGCTTAGTTGATTATAAGTTCTTAGTTGTCTACAGTATAGACCACTTACAATGTAACCGCTTATAGTGCAAGACCGGGTATAACGCGGCTTTTTTAAACCACCGGTTCGCCTCCCATAGAACTTCATGTAATTACATGCCACTTACAATGCAGGCACATGAAGGGAAATACCGGTTATAGTGCGGTTTCTGAAACAGCCCGGCGACCGCGCCAACTGACCGGTGCAGCGAGCACGCTTCCCTGTGTGACACTAGATAACAGCGCGAGCCGCAAGCGGCACTCGCGGGGCAAGGAGGTTGCTCGAAGAAGCGGGGAGAAGCAAAGAGAGAGGCTTCAGTTGCCATAGCGATGGAGGGGTGCACGCACGTTTCGTTCACGTGCGTGCATACTTCCGCAGCATTGGAAACAACCGCAACTACAGACCAATCGCAAGTCGAGGAGAAGTGTTTGCGCACGTTGCACACCGGTCGCGGGCCGGCTGCTTCTATCTGCAAACATGGCGTCGGTTGTGATCGTCGACGTAGACGGCGTGGTGGAAGCTCATCGTTCCGCGTAAAAGCGCTATCCTTCACTGTGAATTTTCGTTGTGTGTCGCTATGATAACCCAGCACGTACTAGAAGGGAAGATCCACCTACTCGTGCGGTGATGTCGTGGCGACATTCTCAAGGCGGCAGAAACGCCCGTGTCGTCGTGTTTGTTTACTTCAACTACAGTGGTGATTTCTAAACATTTGTGTTTTTGAACATCGCCCGGATTTCTTATTTGGAGCATTTCATGCCTGCGCTCAAGTTAAAGGTATTACTGGCGCGTACTGTATAAAGGATGCAAATTTTCACGCGTTTTCATCACCGGAGAAAAGTGATTAGGGTCAGCAATCCTCAACGCTCGCAACGTCCGTCCGCAACCCGCGACATTGTTAACAGGCTGCGCCAGGCAAAAGTCACTCGTTTCTTTCAAAATGCGTGACACACTTGAGAGAGAAGTGTACTAGTCTGGTGAAATAAAGACTTCCCTCAAACTAAGCTTCATTTTTCATCTAGCATAAAATAAATTATTTTACAAAGGTAAGTTGTCTCATGGCATGTATTTTGGCCTGAAAAATTGATGTTTTGGTTATAGCGCGGTACCGCTTATTGTGCGGATTTTCACGACTCCCACGACATACGTTATATGTGGTCTACACTGTACCTCTGTTCACATGTATGAAACTTCACAAAACTTTTTTCTTCATTGTACTCTAAATTAATATCTTTTCATTGCATGCAGTTGGTTTCTGTCAAGTTTGCAAAGTTGCAACTATATGGTAAAGGTGTTCTTTCTGTTCACGAGTATTATTCACTGAAATGGGATATCCTGAAGGCTGGTTGCAGTCATATCAGAAACCTTGATATACTGAAAACGACTTATTTTTTCTAAAACCTATTTTCTGTGAATTTTACAGAAATTGCAGAAAATTGCATGATAAATTTTAAAAAATTTATCATGCAAAGATTTCATCCTATGGTAACGAATACATAGCATACCGCTCCCAATCGTAAAATTTTGTGCCGGCAAAATATTTCCAAACACACTTTTGCAAAACTCGCGAAATATTAAGCATGCGGAAATAAAGTCGTTTACTTTATTAAAAATCTAAATTCAATGAAATCTTCAAGGCCTCAGTATGATCTTGTCACAAAATCAAGGGTCAACTGTCTTGAAAAATTTATGGAAAATTGCTAGGTTTGTTGTGTGCATAAAACATCCTAGCATCACAAACGTTCGGCTATACTCCAAGTTCCCAGACGTCAGATGCCTACGTTCACGGCACTCTTCATCAGATAGTTTAACATGTACCATATGTACACTTGACAGTTGTTCCCAGAATGAAGCAATACTACCACTATTTGGGCTGATAAACCTGGCGATCTTCAAGAGCCTTCCATACTCGCAAGCTCCTCTACCTCGGTGCACACAAGTTGTCCAGCTTCTCCTTGCCTGCCCCTTTAATCACGTGACCTCCCCATTAACCAGTCGGCATCGAGCACCTTGCTCCTTCTCCCTAACCGTCAACTAATCGGTGTCGAGCCTCGCAGCCACGCTTTTATCCAGGCGTCGCGTAATGCCAAACACTTAGCCAAAGAAAGGTTCACGTTAAAAAAAATTCAATATAACCGACTGCCACACTCTTCTATGTGACCGCAAGTAGCTCTCACACTGATTGCACTTCGCAGGTAGAGGTTCAGAACATGGTTGCTGTCAAGCGTGACAACCTCTCGAAGGCCTTTGATCTGTTAAAAGTGCGAGAGGGCGACAACTTTGTCATCACGTTCAGCCGCTTTGCCACACTACTCGACAAGATTCCTCCTGCGAGGAGTGAAACCACAAAGAAGATTCTCTGGTACGTTCTGGACCAGAATGGCGACAACAGAGTCGGTGAGTGTCTCTGGCTGCAGTAAGGACCGCATGGTGGGGGGTCGGTTATGGGCATAGTTCGGTTACAGTTCAGTTATAGGCGCAGTTTGAAAGGAAATTGTGCAGACAATCGCATGACGTGATGCAAATGGACAGCCTCAGCTGGTGCGACGTTTCAATTATATTGCGTCGAGACAGAGTGGAAATTTCGGTGATGTGGCGTCAAACGGTGTAACATTTTATTGTCTCTTTTGCGTTGCGCTGTGATTGTCAAATCTGTGCCATTCACCTACACACTAACACTGCGTAGGCATGCAGCTCACACCTTGAAGGCAGTCAGCTCACTGTCCAGGTACGACGATTGAAGAATCTCGTGGTAAGCCACCGACAAAGACACCAGGTCTCGTGTAAAGTACAACCAATCGCACAAAGAGCAACTACTACTAGCACTAAACGTGTTCTCGTGGATGCGCCGCACGAATTCCTCGATTGCTCCAGCGTGTCCATTCTTCTTCCGTGAACGCTGTTCCCCCATTCTTGCATGCAAAGGCTACGAGCACCGAGAAAATGGGCGACCAAAGGCGAGAGGGAGCAGGTGGCAAGGGGCACAATCCCACGGCCCCCAGTGCAATCGCTTTTGGCCGAAAGCGCTGGGCCTCAACCGCAATATTGATTGTTAAATAAAGGATGAGTATTCATCCACCTTTTATTCTTTAAATTTTGACTCCAACTTTTAATTTTGTATTTATATGCTTATCTAAGATAGTCAATTATTTTTTTGCTCATTTATAAACAGTTATTTCTTTTTCAACACTCGAGGCAGCGACAGATACCCGATCTGGCCCCTTAGCCAGAATGTTTGGAGACCCCTGACGTAATGATATGGACATTGGTGGTGTGTATGTCGGGGTATGCCCTGCCGCCCTTATCCTTTCAGTAACTATAGACACATTTTGGAAATGAAACTACAGTTATGGACAAAAATAGTGCAAATAAGGTAAAGAAGCAAGAGGCGGCAGGGGGGAAAGAGTGCTGACTCACATCTGAGGTTTTAATAAAGAGTTAGTAAAAGGGAAGATAGATGGCAGGTGTGGTAATATTAATAAAGTAGGGAAGGGAGAGGAAGTAAGTTACAAAAATTAACCTCTGTCTAAGAGCCATTTTAAAGGAACGATAATTTACATGATTACCCAAACCCAAGTGAATACACCTATGTACAATTATTCACATGTGAACTACAAAGTTGACAGTGACCCAAACGGTACTGGCTTTCACAAGCAGGAAAAAAAGAAGGAAGAAAACAATAATTTACAAAGCAAGATGAAAAAATTCGAGCTCTTTTGCCGTCAGAGCAATCGAAGGCCCACTTTTACAGGTTATGCCCTTATTCGCGATCTTGCACACCTCGTACACCGCTCTAGTCTTTTGTTTCTTAAAATGTTTAAGCACCTTTGTCTTGGAAAACATTGGTGTGCACCCGCAATCTCTCACACGCACAGCAATGTGTTGCCAGGGTTCTGGCAACACAAGGCCAGGATTCGCACCCTGGCCTTCCGCGTGGAAGGCAAGCGCGATAACCGTTAGGCCACGCGCGTGCTGCCTACTTGGCCCGCTGCGAGCGCGGCAATATGATGCCGCTGTGACATTCCACGAATTTCCGTGCATGGTTGATTTTACATAGGTCATGGGTATCAACCATGCACAGAAGTTCATGGAATGTCACAGCGGCATCATATACAAAATACCGTTGTCATGTGAAAGGGTGTGTCTGGGACAATCTGGGATGTGCATCAATGTGAGACTCGGGGAACATGCACTTTCTCTAAACTCAACGCCAGCGGGCCATCTTGCTGTGCATGTGAGAGATTGCTAATGAACACCAACGTTTTCCGAGACAAAGGTGCTTAAACATTTTAAGGAACAAAAGACTAGAGAGGTGTACGAGGCGTGCAAGATCACGAATAAGGGCCTAGCCTGTAAAAGTGGGCCTTCGATTGCTCTGACGGCAAAAGAGCTTGAACTTTTTAATCTTAGCTCCTAAATTATTGTTTTCTTCCTTCTTTTTTTTCTTGTGAAAGCCAGTAACCTTTGGGTCACCGTCAACTTTGTTGTTCTTTTTGTGAATAATTGTACACAGATATATTCACTTGGGTTTGGTTAATAATGTAAATTGTCGTTCCCTTAACATGGCTCTTAGAGAGAGGTTAATTTTTATAACTTACTAACTTTTCCTGCTTTACTTTATTAATATTACTGCACTTGACATTTTTCCTTTTTCTTCTTCATTAAAACCTCAGTTGTGAGTCAGTGATCTTTCCTTCCTGTTGTCTCTTCCTTCCTTACCTTGTTTGCGTTGTTTAAGTCAATATGTGTAACGAACTCGCCCAGCAACTCATTTTGCTATGAAACTACAAGCACCGAAAAATTCAAACTAAAAAAAACAACAACAAAAAAAATGTAGTATAGAGCACGAAAATATTTTCCTCATGGAAGAACCCCCATCTTTCGTAGCTGTTAGCCGAGGAACGCCTCCTATTTATGGCACTGGTACAATAAAGCTGTGGAAGCCTACAGATCATGTGAACAATGGTTGCACTCGAGGGAGTGCTTTTGGCTCATAGTTACGCACCGGCGGACGACTCGGATCCACCACACCAACCAGAAAGAACACTTTACTGAGCGGGCAGAGACGGTCGGGGAAATTTGGGAGTTTGGGGAACCTGCGAGGGCGCTCTGGTTTGCCCCCTGATACCCGCACCAGGAAGCAAGGTCCCGAGTGGCAAACGAGATACCATGACTATGATGGCAAGAGATGTCGAACGGTCAATAGCCCTTTAGGTGCTCATTTTTGTCCTCTGATTTGCCAACTGCCCAAAACCAGGAACTCTGTCTAGTTAACATGAACCCCCTTATTACGAATGCCTTGCCATAAAGGCGACATTTTCAGAGAAGAACTGGGTAAATACGTGCACTTTTGTCTCGTGATTTTCGGCAACTCGCATTAGGGACAGTTTTTGGGGGGGGGAACAGAGGTGTTTGTATTTACAAAACATGACTGTATGTTAGTAGAGCATGTTGTGCACCATACTGTACATGCTAAAACTTTAAAATTGTTTCAAGCTCCCACATGTTCAATTTGTGCAGACCTTCCGGATTTTATGTACCTGGCCGACTTGCTGAATGTGAGGGTGATTGAAACCGAAGAGAGTGAGAATGCCTTTCAACGAGTCATGCCCGGCGTCTACAACAGCACCGTCTCCATGCTGATCCGCAACATGACTGCGCACATGTGAGTGGGGTTGCCTCACGAGCCTTAGAAAAGTTCTTTCAATGTGTTCCATTCACCTGCAGCTCAGATTGTTGGTAAATTTGCATGCCTTTAAATCCACGAAATGCTTTTAGTCGCTCGGGTAGGAAAGTCACTTCTCGATAGAGAAATCGAGACACTAAGATTTTCTTAGGGATAAGCAATTTGCAGTGTGCATGTCTAGTTGCCTTTGCGCTTTTTGCTTTCAATTCTTTCGTTATCTGTTCCTTGATTGATCAGGAGGTGGGTAGTGATGGGAAGTTTTGTGTTTGGTAAGGTTCCTCCCCTTTTTGATGTTCCAGAAAGAGGCACTTTGCATATTATGTTCAAATTAAAATATCTCGCACATCAGAAAGAAATACAAAGTTGTGCAACGACTATGCAGTAAAAAGAAAAATAACAGCTTTTCAACTTCGGGTTTTGTTGCAGTCAAAAGAATTTGAGAAACGTGTCTAAAATAGGGAAACATCAATATAAAGCGTGAATGTGACTCGTGCAAAATAAAGATCAGAAAGTATTGTCCTTCTCATTAAAGCCACGGTCTTCACTGTTTCGCACGAGGTCGTACTGTGCTTACTCAAATAAAAGCCGCATAGCTTATGGCAGTGGTTCTCAACCATTGATATTTCGCAGACCCCTTGTGGATCGGCGGATGTGATGGGGAATGGAAATGTTTAGGTTCATGGTAAGGGGAAGGGAAAGGTTTAGGTTAATTTTGATAATTATTCAATAAATTGACATAAATAAGGGCAAGTGTGAAGTAGACTACCCTTATTGACATACACACGAGAAAACTCGCCCGAAAATCGGAATGTTTCTACTCAATTTGAAAAGAATACAACTTTTATTGCCGAGCTTGACTGATGAGACAGTGCTTCGCAGACCCCTAAGGGTGCCTTTGCAGACCCCAAAGGGTCCGCGGACCCCCATTTGAGAACCACTGGTTTATGGCAAGGACTTTACGTCTGCATCCTTTAAAAGCATGCAAAAGGGCCAGTCATTACAACTACGCTGGACATATGGAAATTGCGGTCGGTGTTGCCAAGCAGGTGGCACTGTTATGCAAAAACGTTTTCTTTACTTCAATATTCACTCAAATTCTTTCGTGGATTCCTGCTCTTTGCTCTTTCGTCATGTTCTTTCGTATGCTGTTTCGTCGCATGCTGCTCTGTTGCTTGCTGTCCTGTCCCTTTCCCAAATGTGCAGTTTGGCTGTGCCAGCCACGAGGAATAAAACAGACATCTAGAGCTTTCATTCAGCATTTGATGTGCTTCGTACTGAGAGTTGGGAGAATTTTTGCTAGCCTGGCATCATCAATATCGCTTTTCGAGTGGGATGTAAATCTTTGCTGATTTGGGCACTGCCTTCCCCAATAATTTTGCCTCTAAAGTGTGTGGTCCAGACTGCATTGTTACCAGGAAACAGAAGTCATGTCTTAGAATGTTCATATTCTTCCACTTGACACAAAGCTGGTGTTATGGTGGAAAATTTTAGATCTCGTCGTCATCACCTCACTACCTATATTTTATCTGTTGTGTGAAGCTGCATTGTTTTGTTCCCAAAATTTCCGTCGATGCGTCTTCTCCAACAGCACAACTTCTTTGCAATTTTTTTGTATGTATATGAACCTTAACTACACAAATTTACCATGAAGGTTTTCGCCCAATTTATTGCGAGAAGATTGTAAATAGATCCCACTTGTACATAATATTGTGATCACACTACACATATGCGGGCTTACAAATGCAGTTTTGCCACACCGACCTTTTAAATGTTTACCAAGTGTGACTTGTGTTGACATTTTTGTGAAAACAGGTGTTTAGGGGGGGAGGAAAGGGGGGGGGGGGGGTGGGCAACAACTTGTAGGCCAAGGAATATGGTAGTTAAGCTTGGAGTTGCAAAGCCATGTTTCCCTCTTGATAGCATTCTTTATTCGTCTGCATTTTGTAGTGTATGAGATTTCTTGTTGAGGAGTAGGTTCCCTTTGATATGTATGTACCGTATTTACTCGCAGAATGAACGCACTTTTTTTTCCGAAAAATCGATGCAAAGTTGGGGGGAGCGTTCATTACGCGAAGTAAAATTTTTGGGTCCCTATTTACTCACATAATGAAGGGACCTTTTATCCTGAAAAAATCGAAGTAACTTCTTATCTCTTTGCGCGCGGCGCCCGACCCCGTAACCAAACTAAGATGTGCAAAAAAAAAAAAAAAAAACTCCTAGCTCTTTCTTTTTTTTTTTCTTAGTTCCTTTTTTTTTTTGCCGCCTTTCGCAAGCTGTTTTGTTTGCTTAGGCGTTGCTTAGGCGAGGGCTCTCCGCTTATCTTTCTTATCTCCTTGCGCGCGGCGCGCGACCCCCTTCGTAACCAAACTGCGCTGTGCAAAGAAAAAAAGTTTTTTTTTTTTTTAGTTCCGTTTTTTTTTTTTTTTTTGCCGCCTTTTGCAAGCTTTTTCGTTCACTTAGAGCGCTTCTCCGCTTCTCTTTCTTACCTCCTTGCGCGCGGCGGCGTGCGAACCCAACGTCCAGACTGCGCTGTGCAAAAAAAAAAAGCTCCTCTCCATGTTTTTTTTTTCTTGCTTCCGTTAGACCTTTGCGATTTTTTTTAACGCCTTTTGCAAGGCGTTTTGTTCGCCCACGCTGCCCATGCATTCGCGACCTCGCTGCACCAGGAAAGAAAAGTGCGTTCATTTCGCGCGCGTGGGGGAGGGGGTCAGAATTTTGACGTCCCAGTTGGGGGTGCGTTTATTACGCGAGTGAAAAAAAAAGTCGAAATTTTGAGAGCCGACTTGGGGGGTGCGTTCATTGTGCGAGTGCGTTCATTGTGCGAGTAAATACGGTATGTAGTATAACAAGACAACGTTGTGCACTTTCAAGTATTGTGCGTATGAGCAAAATACTCCTCGCTGAAATTGATGTCAAGACGAAAATGATAAATTGGTTCCTTACCAGATTTGTTAATTATACTTCTTTGGTATGGAACCACGTTCCGGCTTCTGTTGCGTTCATTGTTAATGATCCGTTGTTTTGAAAATGCTGTTTACACCCTTCACTGTTTTAAATCTCCATGAACTGCTAAGTGTAAAATTACCATCGTTTGTTCTTCATTGCTATGTTTTGTTGTTCCCACACCCCTCTAATGTGCCAGTGGCCCTGGGGTTATTTAAGTAAATAAATGAATAAGTTAGTACTTATTGTTCAGTGTGCTTATACCTTTTTTCATCTTGAGTACCGTATTAAAAAAAAGTATGGCCCCGTGCAGAGTGTTACTAATTCCCCCTTTTATGTCGTGAGCCAAGATACTTGCATCTGCGTTTAAGATAAGTGATATGTTATTTTATCGAGGCAATCTCATCTCATTTGGAATGCATGAGGCACAGTTATTTTCTTAGACAACTAAATCTTGTGAGAATTACCTCACAAAGCGTACATACACTATTATGCGCTAAACTAGCTTTTCTCTTGAGCTAACTGAGTTTAGATTCTTTTTTCAGCATTAAGGGCATTTCTTTTTTATCACAGTGTTGATGTAGGGGCCTGCATTTTCCAGCATTGACTCTATGAATGCCATAGTTTTTAGATACACTTTTCATGTCTAGAAATAGTAATTAGGTAGTCGACTTCCCTGGGCATAGCATAGATGAGCATGTGCAATTGGCATTGGCATGGAACAATTCTGAGCTGAGCAGGAGAGAGAGTAGTATTAATTGACTCGAAATTGACGCAGTTCAATTTCACTTTAGTTGCAGAAAGGTGGAATCCATCTGGGCAAAGAAATGGGCAAGACGGTAACGCTGTTGAAATCAGGCCAGAACTTGAAAGAGCTATGGTGGGGCTGGGGCAGTTTGTAGAAGAATATTGGTGTTAGGCAGCATGAACACTCCTCTCGACCATCTTTCACTTGTTACATGAAGAGCATGCTAGGTTAATTTAGAAGGTTACATATGGAGATTTGTATGGGAAACAAGAACCTGCACATTTTCCACGGCTTGTGAAACATGACTTGGGCTCTTGGAGACTTGGTTGTCTGCATGCACATAATGGCTTTTGATAGATTGTTGTCTCTCCTTTTCATCTGGCTGGTTGGAGAATGTATAAAAGTATTAGCGAGCTAGTGTGGCATCATTGGAATTTGTGCAACATAGTGTGAAATTCCTAGGCATCATTTCTAGTGAAGCCACTCAAAAGAAAAAATGACACAGATGGCCACAAAAAAGGTATCATTGCAGGACAGAGGTTTTGAATTGGGAAAAGCGTGCCCTCTTCATTATTTTCCATGGGCTCCCCCCCCCCCTTTCCCCCCTTGGATACTTGGATTCGTGCCTGATTGTAGCACTGCATCCGCAGTTACTATGGGTCCACATAGCTAACATGTAATCAAAGAAACGGTCCCATTTCGTTCCAGGATTTTTCGCTATGTCTTTGACCTGCTAATCCTGATCAACGCCATTCTGATTGGACTTGACGTGAATGAAGCAGAGTGGTTTTTCCTTACTGTTTTCACGCTGGAGATCCTTTTGAAGATTTACACGTTTGGCTTCATCAGGTTTATAAAGCAAGCCTGGAATGTGTAAGTAGAATTTCTTCTATCTGAAAAAAGATTAATAGGCTGAGATTAAACTTTTTTCCGCAGCAGTGGAGACTCCACTTTTAGGCAGTTCTTGCAATGCAGAAAGGAAGTTAGAATGTCTAGTGAAAAGCTGGATGTTTATCTCCATTTTTCATCAATGCTTTGTGTATTGAAATTTATAGCATACACTTAAGGCGCGTTCACACCGGCAATGCGATTTAGTTGCACAATAACTTTCATCGCAAAAGCGACCATCGCAGAAGAAAAGCCACACGATTTGGGCAGTCACTAGCTGATTCAACTTTTTACGATGCGATCTAGTCGCGGAGCAGCTGAACCAATCAGTGGCATTTGGAGCGGGAGTTTTTGAGAAGCGACTCGCTCATCGCACACACCAGTGTGATCATCTCATTTTTTTGCGATGCGATCTAGTCGCATCGCGCGACTGCTTTACATCGCCTGTGTGAACGTGCCTTTAGTTATACTTGTACTCCATATTCATTGTATGTTCCAATTCCTTTTTCAACTCTTCGATGGATTGGCAGTACTTAGATAAATATATACACAAATTTTGCAAGAGTTTGTGTGTTAACAATTAGAGCGCTGGTGTTTTAATGATATTTAGCATTAAAATCTGACCTTGACCTAGCCTCCCTAAACAATTCGACCTGTCTATCCGGTCAGTGAGCGCTGGACAATGTTGAAAGCTTAACCTATGCGCTTTCTGGCTGCAACAACCAAAATGTCTAAACTTTTAAATGTTTCAAAACGCACTTTGTTTTTGATGGGACCAACTTAGAGCATTGCGAAATGTTGCAAGGAAAACGTAAGTGGGCCAGTTGTCTTTTACGAAATTCCGCATCCCACAACTGCATTCGGATTACTGACCTCTCGCTTGGAAATCCAACTCCATATTCACTGCACTAGGTGAATGATGGTTAGGATAGTTGGTACATGTACAACAAAAGCTTTGTTGCACGTTTTGCGTCTCCCAGCTTTATCGGTGGGACTAAGTAACATTTGAATTTCTTTCTGTTGTCTTCTCGATCACCTCATACAAACATGGTTAATTTTGTCCCCGTTTTCTTCTTCGTCCTCTGCCCATTTTTGTATCGAATTGTCGGTGATACCCGAAGTTTTTTAAAAAGCAGTGAGCCAGATGAATGCAAATATTTTCCGCTTGTGTTTCATTCTATCTCGTATTGATGAGTAGCCCCGCATAGTAAGAAAATGAGCACTTTGTCTTCCGTTTTCGCAGGTTCGACGTCGTCATCATTGGGTCGGCCCTCATCGGGGCGGTGTACGAAGAGATTATTGGCACTTCCCGTGAGTTTTGCGACAATTCGTCCGATGTCGTGCTGCTGTTTCTATGAATTCATGGCCACCCGAGCTGTATACCAGCATTGGTTTTGTGTCGGCTTTATGCCAAAAGCCAGACCTAAAGATATAAAATAACTTATAATTTATGTCTCGAGGCTGGTTCACATATTTGCATTTGAGTGTAATGAAGTGCGTGCGTTACCTCGTAATCGCTCACGAGGAGTGAAAATGCTGGCACACTGGCATCGTGTGTCGGATAGCCCTAAATTACTTCTGATACGCCGAAGATTTTGTATCTGCAAGATCGAACTACAGTTGAACCTCAATATAACGAAACCCGATTTTACGAGTTTCCCGATTTAACGAACAAATTCGGATTCCCCGCGCAGCCTATCCCGAAGAATGTCTTTCTCGACTTTACGAAGTTCCCGATTTAACGAAATAATTATTGGGTCCCGGTGACTTCGCTAAATCGAGGTTCAACTGTACGCACTATTGACGAGAAACAGTCGCTCATAACGTCTCAAAATCATTTCAAGCTCGCGGTGAAAGGATGATGCTTAAAACGACATGTAGGTCGCAGATGTTCCAGGGCTGCCTGATAGATGGCGCCAGTGTACTAGCGTGTTCTTAGAGAGCCTAGATTGGGGAGAGGGTCCATCTCAGACCATGGGAAGCATCTGCAATCGAATGGCGGACGCCTTCCGCAAAGATTGACAGCGAGTGCGCACGGGCTGTGTTTTCGCATGGTGAGGACAAAGGGGGGGGAAAGGCTAGCGGACGATCGACGGATTTGTTGCATCCTCGCGGTTCGTATAGCAAACGCAGTCCATGAGCCACGAGACTCCAGTCGATCAGTTGGAAACTTTTTGTATCCAGGCACTATATGTATTCTTTCATGTAAGCAGTCACAATGGAATGGAATATGCTCAAACGCAACTGGTAAACCAGCATTTAGAGTAACGACACTTCGGCTACCTTGTTACCTAAAATCATTGGTTGCCATTTGTCGGAAGCTTTGCCTGAAATTGCAGGAAACGCTTTTCTTTCTTCCGGAAATGATGAAACAGTCCGCAACAGAGCAGGGCATCGCCTGGATTTCTTTATGCCATATAAAGCTCTGGAAGTTGCATTTTCTAACTAACCATTACTATCGCCAATTTTGCCCGCTCTGCGCTACCGTCAAATCCCGAGCAAGTGTCCACTCAAAATTCCAAGATTGTTGTGTAAAACTGGTGGATGGACGCTTCCTAGGTCATTATTATGGAAAGATATATCTTTTGCGTATTTTCCAAATGTTACAAAATTGAGGGGTGGGTGCTTTTTGTGGGATGGGCGGATGCTCGATATTTGATGGTAGTCAACAAGATGGCGTCACCCAAAAGAGAATCGGGGAGTGGAATGTTGATACTCTTTGCATAGTACAGTGTAGACCGCATATAATGTATGTCGCGGGAGTCGCGAAAATCCGCACTCTAAGCGGTACCGCGCTATAACCAAAACATCAATTTTTCAGGCCAAAATACATGCCATGAGACAACTAACCTTTGTAAAAGAATTTATCTTATGTTGGATGAAAAATAAAGCTTAGTTTGAGGAAAGTCTTTATTTCACCAGACTAGTACAGTTCTGTCGCAAGTGTGTCACACATTTTGAAAGAAATGAGCGGCTTTTGCCTGGCGCAGCCTTTTAACGGCGTTGCGGGTTGCGGACGGACGTTGCGAGCGTTCAGGATTGCTAACCCTAATCACTTTTCTCCGGAGATGAAAACGCGTGAAAATTTGCATCCTTCATACGGTACGCGCCAGTAATACCTTCAACTTGAGCACACGCATGAAATGCGCCAAATAAGAAATCCGGGCGATGTTCGAGGACACAAATGCTTAGAAGTCACCACTGTAGTCGAAGTAAACAAACACGACGACACGGGCGTTTCTGCCGTCTTGAAAGCGCCGCCACGACATCACCGCACGAGTAGGTGGATCTTCCCTTCTAGTACGTGCTGTGTTTTCATAGCGACACACAACGAAAATTCACAGCGAAGGATAGCGCTTTTACGCGGAACAATGAGATGAACGCCGTCTACGACGATAGTCACAACCGACGCCATGTTTGCGGATAGAAGCAGCCGGCCCGCGACCGGAGAGAGAGAGAGAGAGAGAAGCGTTGTAATAGAGGTTGGGGGGGAAAGGAGAGAGCGCACTGGGCGCTTGGTCACTGGCCGGCATGCAACGCGCGCGAACACTTTTCCTCGATCTGCGATTGGTTTGTCGGTGCGGTTGTTTGTTTCTTCGTTGCCAGCGCAGTGGAGGGGCGGAGGGATGCACACACGTGAATGACACGTGCGTGCGTCCCTCCGTCGCTATGGCAACTGAAGCCTCTCTCTTTGCTTCTTTCCACTTCTTCGAGCAACATCCTTGCCCCGCGCCGTCAGCGCCGTTATCT
Source organism: Ixodes scapularis (assembly GCF_016920785.2). Taxonomy (NCBI): domain Eukaryota; kingdom Metazoa; phylum Arthropoda; class Arachnida; order Ixodida; family Ixodidae; genus Ixodes; species Ixodes scapularis. The sequence continues at coordinate 12,620,681 of NW_024609836.1, read as the reverse complement.
AGTGTCGCACAGGGAAGCGAGCTCGCTGCTTCGGTCGTCGGCGCGGTCGGCGGGCTGTGCCAAAAACCGCACTATAACCGGTATTGCTTTTCGCGCGCCTGCATTTTAAGCGGTATGTAAATACATGGAGTTCTATGGGAGGCGAATTGGTGGTTTAAAAAAACCGCGTTATACCCGGTCCTGCACTATAAGCGGTTACGTTGTAAGTGGTCTCTACTATAGCTTAATTAGTAACTCTAGTCGGACCGGTGCGAAACGTGCAATGGCACACGATGCTAGGCCAACATTGGGAACATTGGGCTCATTTGATTACCTCCACCTCCTGCACTAGCTGCACCCTGTGCACACCACCGTATTTGATTTACGGCTGCAGCGTATCTCAAGACCCAATCGGAACGTATATTGCCCTGCACGTTTCTGCTCCACGTTACACTTTTCTGCACCGGTGCAGGATGGGGCACGTAAATCAACAAGGCCGATGCTTGGCCGACGTTGTGGATTCCCTGTACAACCTGCCTAGGCAGAGTACTTGAAATAAAGAAATTGTTTTTTCAGTTTAACATTATTGGCCACGGTAGAGATCAGGTGTAGAGTGGCATATATTGCTTTTTGCTGTTTCTTTGAATGTGAAATTGGAATTTGTTTTTTTAGTTTTGTATGGTAGGCTTCGGGAAGCCTAAATTCGACATTGGACGGCACAAAGCAGAATCTTTGTCAAATCTAGCAACTGTTTTGACAACCTATTTTACACCTACCATAAAATGCCACAGCAGCAGCCACGTCGTTCAAGCACCCACTACTACTATTACCATTTTACAAACTGGGGAATTCTGCAAATTATACGTTAAGTGCTTGATTTGAATGGACAGGTGCCCATGTCTAGGTAAACCCAGTTTTCAGTGAAAGTGGGGTATTGTACGGTAGTATTTTTCAAAAATAAATAAACCCAGAAAATTATCTCTAGACTTTTCTTACAAATGAACACGGGAAAGTCTATGGCCTATTACCTAGTAAGACTGAGTGTTGTCGAGTAGGCGATTGCTTCTTGTGTCGTATGGTCCGAGTCTTTCCAATATTTCTGGTCCGCTACATTTCAGATGAAAACAAAACCATGACCCTCGACATCCTGCTTGTACTGAGGGTTCTTCGTTTGGTCAAGCTCATTCGCAACTTTAAAAAGTAAGTACTTGCGAATGAATGCTCTGCACCTCTTGTGTGCCAGTTAAAGCTCACGGGAGGTCACTTCTTCGGGCTGACAATTCCTCTTTTCTTCCTTGCTTAGATTCCGAGGGATTATCAACACCATCACCAATCTCGGTCCATCCATACTGACGTTTGGTGGTGTGCTTTTTGTGAGTCAAAAAAGTGTTCACCAATCTTTCTTTGTCCAGTCAACCAGTGCTTAGAGCACCTTGACCTGCTTTGGTTTGTTCAGGAAAGAGCCGTAGTTGCCCGTGCAAGAGCCACCCTTCTGTTTTTTTTTAATTGTAGTGCAAATTTTGGGGGAACTGTAATTGATACACTAAAAAAAGAAATTGAGGCACTCGTTTGATCTATTACCCAAATGTCCGGTATGCAGAATGCATCATGCAAATATGGACATGCTATAAAACATATGCACACGCTCTATTTTACCTATTTTTTATCGGATTGAGAGCTCGAACTCTTGGCAATACATTGCGTGGCCCAACGTCACGTGATATAGTGACATCGGGTCGCTTGACATCTGTCAAAGTTTGGGAGGCCTTTAAATATTGGCTATTTTAGACAGGAACAGGCACTCTGATTCTATGTATGGCAATCTCCAGAAGACTCGAAACACCTTGAGCATGGTACTTAGCCCACTTACGAGCGAAGTCAGGTTTCATGCACAAGTTTGTGAACGTATCTGCTCCAACTACCGTGGCATACTATTCCCAGCTATACCCTGTTCCCCCCTAAACTGACAACACGATGGAAACTATGCGCTTGTTGAAACAATCAACCGCCTCTCTTTGATAACGTCGCCCCGCTTTCTCCGCGTGGGAACGGTCGGGAGCGTGATTTTGTGGCAAAAGACGGTCAAGTAACCAATCCAATGAGCATGTAGCTTCAGCTGCACTATCAGCTTAGCGGTGAATGGAGTATGGTCTGTCCCACTAGGAAGAGCGGAGAGAGAAAAAATACCTTCACCCTCTCACCCCGCTCATCGTCTGCTTTGTCGAGTGGGCTGTACTTAACATTTGGCTGGCGTTCAAACTCGGTTTAAAATCGCGTCATTTTGGAACTTTTGACTGCAGATGTGCAGATTGTGACATGTAGGTTATCGTGTAATGCTATGCTCAAAAGACTAACTGGGTCCGATTGCGCCGTTACCTGCGTGCAAATAAAAAAAAAAGGTCTCTCCGGCGGAAAGTAAATCTGGTTGCTATAGGTGTTTTTACTATACAAAGTTTGTACTGGTGTAGTCCTTTAGCGACATTGAGTGGAAGTCTGGATTAATAAATAAAAACATGCTCTCCTGACACAATAGATGCAGTGGTTGAGAATAGTACTGCCGGCTGTCTCGACTGCTATTGAAGTAACGGAACAAGTCACGCTAGTTAGTCATTTAGTGAAATAAAACAACAGCGCTATAGGTTGATTTTGGAGTAGCCATAAATATTCTAAGAATGCGAACCACATCGCAACGGCAACCACGAGCGAGAGTTCGATGCTTGGTACAGCCTGCCGTACAGCCCGAAGATAGAGAACGGTAACCTCCTGGTTTGTCGTCTGCTAGCGAAATGAAGCATGTGCCCTCTCTCTCATTTTACCCCGCCAAACCTGCTGAACTTCCCGGACATGTGGAGAGGGCGTTGTGATAGAACAAAATTGTGCCGCCCTGAGAGTGCTAAATGGATTGGCCTATAGTGGGAGCTAAAAGCACCGCCATACTGGTTGTTCACACTGACCAAAAAGGTGTCCGCCTTCATCCACCCGGATGTGGCATCGTCTGCCCACTCGAGTGCTTCCTGTCTTTCTCCCTCGCTTCTTTCTGGTACTCTAATTCACCTCGAAATGGGCCAGAGCAGATGCCACGGTAGTTTTGGGAGAGTTAATGCTGTCATTCTACAAGGGTGGAAGAAATTTTCATTAACCGGCACGACTTCCATCACCTTTGCTTGAGGTCGATGCTATCTGAACCCAATTAGAGCTCTTTGCAACACCTCAAAAATATTGCCCAGGGCACAGTCTCCTTTACAAAAAGTCTGAGCTTTCACACAAATTAAAACGTTTGCCAGTGACAGCTAAACAAGAACTAGCCTTGAATCACATGTATTGTAGTGAAGAAGCTACTAAGCAGTATGTCATGCATCTTCATGTGGAAGGAAAAATTGAAAGGGTCCTCAGAAATGAAGGCCTGACCGCTTAGTCCTTTGTCCACACTGGGTGGTCGGAAGTGAGAAAACAATAAAGTTGCTGAATCACAATTTGCACCAGAGCATCTCTGTCTCGGAAATGCTGAGGAAAACCGGAACTCGAGAAACTTGACGCTACCAAGATGGCCTTGCACGCGTTAATTCGTCTAATCCCTATCCAGGCGGTGTACTACGTGTACGCCGTGATCGGCATGGAGCTCTTCCAGGACAAGATCAGCTTCTTCGGGGACCACAATGCCACTGTGCCTTACTGCGGCAACCCCAAGCTCCGCACTTCCGCCTTCTACGCCACGGGTTACTGCAAGAACAACTTCAACGACATCTTCAGCTCCTTCGTCGTGCTCTTCGAGCTCATGGTCGTCAATCAGTGGCACAATATCCTTTTCCGAGATGCCTCGCCGAAGCGGATTCCTCTGCGGTGCGCACGTTGCCGCACGTGTGGCCGAGCGGGTGACACAGATAACTTTCGAACAAACGAGCAGAGTTCGAACCTCGTTACACTGTTTCCTACTAAATCCGATTGCAGTGAACGCTACGTCACCCAATTGAGTCAATCGAGCGTTAAAAGTGCATCGTCGCGAGGCTTGTCATCTTTGCGCATTCTCTATCACCGTCTAAACCAGTCCCACGCAGTAGAAAGCGCCGGATCACTACGTATTCACTCAGCAGTGTGAATACGACGAGTGCCATGACAATCCACTTTCGGTGCCACTTGATCTGTCCGATCGTAACGTTGGCCACTGTTGGACTTAATGCGAGTTTGAGCGCGGCTTCACATTAAGCAGTGAGTGTAGTTTTACTATTCTTTGCTTCTCTAGCAAGTTTGTGCATTCTTTTCAGTAACTGTGTCCATTTAGGTTTAGAACCTTCGGGAACAGAGAACTTGTATAAAAGCAGCCGTACCCGCACTCTGTCGGGTCGGTCTTACGCTAGCGCTCGATCCCGCTGTTACACCGAGACATTGACATCCGCGATGCTACGTATTTACCATTGTATTTTTTTTTTTTTTTCGATCATTGTCGCTACATTAGACGTTTAGTTTCTCAGTGTTTCTTTTTTCTTTTATTGATTCTTTGCTTGTCGTCTCTGACAAAACTACTTACTGATAATTCATCAAGAGTGAAAACTGGAAGTTGCTCACTTGTTCATTGCAGCGGCTTCAGAGTCCAGAGTCTTGAAAAGAAGGGAAGACAAAATAAGCGATTAAAACTAATACTGCCGAGAACAGTGTAAACATATTGTTGGGGTGATCTGGAACTGGGGGTGAGGGACACAGTAAGCAAGATGAAAGTAAATACATAGCCACACAAGTGCCTCGGTGCCATTTTCATCTTACCATTTTCCCACTTTTGAGCGGAGCTGACCCGGCCAAAGAATGAAAGTTAAACACCCGACTACAACAAACATCCAGGTTTCGGAAATTTATTCGGTGCAGTGTAGATGATGGTTAGCATTCTGATCCTGAAAATGTCTGGGGCCCTCAAAAGACCTTCATGCTGCCTTCTGAGAAGCAGTGCAGTGTTTTATTTATCAACTTTTACCTTGACCTATTGTCCACTTCTTACCGAGGGGTTTGTCCACGTCACCAGCAAAGGGGCACGGCTCTATTTCCTGCTCTTCCATCTCTCCTGCGTGGTCATAGTGCTCAAGTGAGTTCTTCATACGCAGGGTGTCTTGTTTTCAATAATTCCAATATGTAAAAGAAAAAAAAAAACTCATTGGGTTTTGATTTTTGCTTGCAACACATCAGGGCCTCGTCAAGCTACACTTGTTGCAGGGTTTTTCCCCAATCACCCTTTTTTTTGTAGAAAGAAAAATAAGACGATTGAATGATTGATGCATTGATTGATCCAATGGCACATTCCAGATGCAGTGCAAAATCTCGGGAGAGACTGTGAAAAGTATTTTTGTAAAATGTGATTTATTTTTCTAACAACATTGTTCTGAAAAATCTAGCAACTTTTGTACCTTTCAAGCCCTTGACAAAGTCTTGGTAATATTTTTTTTTTATTAAAGGTGTCAATAAAGTGGGGAAAAAATTGACATTTTCATTCTTTATTAAATTTCAGTCATAAAAAAAAAACCTTCAAAGGAGCCTTTTTTTTTTCGTTTTATTTTTAAATGATAGGTTGCCTAATTAAATTTACCTTTGCTGAAAAAACTGGAATGGAGGAAAATGCATTTGAAGTATCCAGATGATAAGTTAACTATGCAGCAGAAATGAATGAAACTTTGTGGAAATAATTTTTATGTTTTGGCCATGTCCCTCCCTTAAAGGGCAACTCCGCTTCTTTTCCAGTAGTGCAAAACTATACAGTTCTCTTTGTTATCATCTACAAAACCCCCATGGCAAATATTACGACGGAATTGCGCCTAGAAGTTCATTAAAATCGCTGTCAAAGTTTGACAAGCACGAATCCGCTGGTTTTGGATGAGACGTGCGGGCCAGACAACACTGCCCGGCTGCATTTCCGCTTCCTCCAAATTCCTTCTCCCGGCATTTTTTTTTCAATTTTGTTTTCTTTCCCGGGGAGAGCACGGGTGGCGCCAGCGCCTTGAAAGACGTGAGTGACGCGCTCGGCCGGCCCGGCGCTCGACTATTGATACTACTGATAAGCCGATCGCCTCGTTGAGCGCGGCTTGTGTTACATCGCATACTTTTGAACACCAATTAAAAGGAGGAGAGGGAAGCTGCTTTTGTAAGAATTTTTAGTGACAGGTTAATCTTCTATAATCTTCTGGGAGGAGAATAGCGACGCCTGTGCTAATCCAGGAGGCACAAAGGAGAATCCTGATAAGAGGGGAGCTCCTTCTTCCCCTTGTATATCACGTGGGTGTACATGTTTAGTGATGCCGAATATACAATGTTGTCCGGCTTTGCCACCGTTTCGGTTTCGGTTTGTGATCATGGCTAGAGTAAAATTACACGAAAAATATTTTATTTTTCGTGAAACAAAGGATTGGGGATTGTTTTTGAGTGCTTCAAAAAGCAAAATCGGCCACTATCTCAAAATTTTTGAAATTAAGCGGAGTTGCCCTTTAAATTGCAACTCCGGTTCATTTTAAATATTAGGAAGCCAATGCAATTCTTTTTAGTATCGCCTAAAAAGACCTCATGCCAAATATTTGGATTTAATTTTGCTTACAAGTGAATGAAACTGGCAAACAAAGTATGGTGTGCGAAATTCCCAAAATCTGCTAATCCTAGTGGGCGAGGTGTGGCGCAGCCAACGGCACAGTCAATACCATTATGTCTGCGCAGACGATCCTGCGCTACCTACATCATGCTCGTCGTGTTTTAGTACGCCAAGGTACAAAACCTTTACCCTGGAGTAAAATTGAGTATATTTTGGAACATAGGGTGTTGTTTCCATCTTTCCTGTTGAGGGAAATACGGCAATGAGGAAAGCAACGAGAGTAAGGTTACTCCTTTCTGCTCGTTGGTCAGTCTTTGAGGGCTTCTTGGTTGAGATCACACCTGCCACAAAGCTCGCACATATCTCGTATGTTTAACAAAAGCCAAACATAGTCGCCCATGGAATGAACGGCAGGGCCCGTTTTTTTCTAACGCCCAGTCTCCGTCGTGTGCTCCACGCCTTCCACCATGCTCTGGCTGCGCGCGCGTGCTGAAGGTGCATGAGACGCCGAGCCATTGTCGAAGATAGAAAGCTTGCGCTGGAGTCGGTCCGACTGAAGCTCCTCCCTGTCGTTCTCACCTTGCAGCATTACTATGAATCGTGGAGGAAAGTCAAGATTTGCCTGTGCCACAAAAGAATGAATTGGTTGTGTAAACTTCGAATGTCTTTTTCCTACACAAATGGGGCTGGCCAGATTGGTCGACGCATCGAAACGTCTCGCACGTTCTCTCCCCATCGTCCCTTCTCTCTCTCTCGCTCTTTTCACTTAAGGAACACCACCAATCTGAATACACGGGCGACATGTTGTCAGACGAAGTCTCCTGTACAGTATCTGAAACAGAAAAGTGTGCGGGTACCTGGAACTTCCGGGAACTCTTCCCATTAAAGAGAACTTGCACCCTCGACATCTGCTCTTCCTCTTTTTGTTTTTCCAGCATTTTCACGGCCTTTGTGCTGGAAGCCTTCATCTTGGAGTACACGATTGACAAGACAAAGCTCGAAAGTGCCGTCGAAATGAAGATTGGCGAGATGGGACTCAAGCTCGGAAAGTGAGTAGTGATTCCTCCCGTCTTTGCAAACATACTCTCGTTTGCTTTCTTACACGTAATTCACTAGTAAAAAACAGCTATCACGAAAGACAAAGGACAAGCAGAGGACTGGACGGCAAAAGCACTTGTACCATCTAGTCATCTACTTGTCCATTGTCTTTTGCGCTATTTTTGTGATATTTAACGAACTTGGGCCATCCTAATTCACTCCCAAGCACCATGCCTTGGGATTGGGATCGGTGGACAAATGGGATGTGTAGCAAGTACTCTCTGCTCTGGACACTCATAGTGCTTGGCCGGGTTGTCCAAGTTTGGGAAACGCCCAGCTCATGAGGATCTTGAATGTTGTGTGACTGCCCACCATGGCACACATACCAATGGTATGTTGGTGCTAAGTGAACCAGTTCAACTTTGGAAGGCCTTTGTGACTTAGTATTGGTTGACAGACAGCGTCTGAAATCAAAATATCACCAGCTCGCCTGCACTCTTACTATATTTTCTTTAGGATATTTCATTCACAATTGGGTCAAATTACTGCATAGTGCATATATTATGATTATATTCCTCTGCTCTTGTTGCCTTCAGCTGTTGGGAGTAATTTTCGATTTCCAACAACTGGTCATGCCTGCTTGCCAATATCAGTCAATGCCTTAGCATAAGGTGACAGATAACTTGACACTCATTAAGAGCAAAGAGACAGTCAGTGAATTCATAAGGTGCAGGCTGGCTCTTCACCATCATGATTTTTTTAAACTGATCATGGGGTGAGGCTAGTCACTGAACCCATTTGGAAGGAATAAAGAAATCAGTAGTAACCCTTTGAGTGCCAGGTGTTCCTCCTGCATGCCAAAGGTAAATTTCGGTCTCAGTAGCATCATAGCCTGCTTTGTGAAGAATATTTATTTATCTAAGACATATTTTTGTATATAGGCAAAAAGTCTGCATGCCTCAAAACTAGGACAATAGCTTTAGTATTGTACTTATTGCGACTCGGTACCATGCAGTGGCACCTCGACCTCACACCCAGAGGTCACTTTTGAGCAACCCTAGTCGCCCTCTTTCTTGTTTATTTAAAACTAACTTTTTTGTTTTCACACTCCTCAAATGCAGATTTCATTGGTAATTTTTAGATCTCTGTGTTTGTCACAAAGCACAAGGTTGAGCTACATACATTCGTCACTCTGTAACAACGAAGGAGCATACCCCTCGCTCAAAAACGAGTTGGTACGCCACTGGTCAAAGGAATCGATGGCGGTTTGACGGGACCGCATGATCCAGTTTCTTAACTTGTCGCGCTGTGATTTTCTACAGAGGTGCTGAGGGTGGTGCGTTTATTAATTGAGAGTGTGAATACATGCAACCTCCAGAGTCAAAAGGAAGAAAATAAAGTGTTTTCTCTAGGAAAAAATTATCTCTAAGCCTTTTTTTTCAAAATCATCAAAGATCGTTCTGAGCTATTCTGGCATCAAAAATTGACGAAATGGAAAGAAAATACAATTGGCCTACCCATTTTTCACTTTCTTTGACCCAAATAAGTGCCGCAACAACACAAAATATTTTTAAGTGTACGTAAGAAGTATAGGGAAAACATGTGATTTGCTCCGGTCAGTCAACCTTTCCACAATTTTAGCAAAAGCTTCCACCACTTTTGGGCACCTCTGTAGTAAATCCTAGCGTGATACATTGAGAAATCTATATATACGGTTCCTTCAAACAGCCATCGATACCTTTGATTGACGTGGAAGAATGCAATCCAGTGAATGAGGCTGAGGATGCATCATTAACGAGATAGAGTAAATGATACATTAAACCACTTATCTAATGGGAAATGACAGAATGTATGCATTTCTGCTGTTTAGAAAGCTGCTTCAAGCCACAGTCCTCAGTCATTTCTAAGCGAGCTGGATGTTTTTGTTTAGGAGTTTATGATCTTTATAGTTTGTCTTTGTCCAAGGTATTTCATAAGAGCCATGTTGGAGATTGTATTGTCTATTATGTACCATATTTTTCAGACTACAATCTGCACCCAGTGTAAAGTCCACAAAAACAAATTTTGGCTGATAATTTTTTTCCTGGATAGTATTCCACATTTTGTGCATCATTCGCACCTAATGTAAGAAAATTCTCCTAGATGGTACGCATGGAAAGTGCCTGCTTTATTAACACGTGGATGAGCTTATACGATATAGGATTAAATTATGTGTCCTTCTCAAAATTCACCACTTCTCGTCAAAATGCAGATTCTTCAGAAAAACAAGTCCTTGTATTCTAGTCAACTCCTGCATATAGTTTGTACCACATAAAATTTCAACTTTTAAACATGTTTAGTTCATGGGCAGTTTCACGTGACATACTGGGTCAGGCCCTAAGGACCCCATCGGGCACGTCTTGCAAAATTCAGATTCCAGACGTACCAGGTGCGGTCAGAAAGTTCCAAGACCAATTTTGTGGCATAAAAAGAAGAGATAGCACAGCGATGCGTGCGCAGTAGTCAAAGGCAAGGACCTTCCTGCATCATCATGCCAAAGGGTGTCACTCTGTGAACATTTGGGGCTGCACTACACGAGTTTGTTTGACCACAGGCATGGGCATAATGGCGATTTCACCATAGACTGAAAACCGAAGCAAGAGCGAACATAAACTTTGCATCAAACTCGGCAAATCCAAAACAGAGACCTTTGAAATGATTTAGAGGACTAATGTGAAAAACTGAGGAGACGTGGGAGGGGTTTTGAGTGTCGGTCGCGCTTCAAGAATGCAGAACGTCACTGACGTCAAAGAGGGGTCGTATCAAGTAGCCCTACCACTCTTCGTCTTCCAGCGATGTTCTGCCGTTCCTGAAGCGCGAGTGCCACTTAAAACACTGCACTGTTCACTGCTTTTTGACAGAAGCCTGCCAAATCATTTGAAAGGTTTCCGTTTTATATTTGTCGAGTTTGACGCAGAATTGCATGATGTTCACTGTGGCTCCGGTTTGCAGTCTATGATGAAATCGCCATCGTGCTCGTGCATGTGGTCAGGAAAGATAGTGTAGTGCAGCTCCAAATGTTCACAGATCGACACCGTTTGGCATAACGAGACACGGCGGTTCCTTCTTTTGTGTGCTGCCCACACATCACTGTGCTCCCCTCTCTTTTTCGCTAACAAAATCGGTCTCGGAACTTTTTGATCGCACCTCGTACGTGCCTGAAACTGGAAACGCAAACGTCATTTCGCAAGGAGTTTTATGTTTAGCCTTTCTAGAGTTCAACTCGGAGATTGTGGATTATTGAAAGTAAAGCGAAAATGGTGGTCATGTATTTTTTATGTCCTATACCCGCCTGTTGGTCGTCTGCTCGCTGTTTTGCTGAACGCGAAAATGTCGAGGGCACCGTAGCAGAGGCTGGTGATAAGCAGGATACAGTAATTGTAATAAGTGATAATAATTATTATCTTTATTACTTGTAATAATAGCAGTATGTAATAGAGTAAAAGGTGAGCTAATTGTAATTAATGTAAGAACTTACCAAGTAAAAAAAAAAAAATAGATATCTGAAATCAGCACGAAAATCTGAACAAGATTGTGCTGTTTCATTGCGTTTGGTCAAAAAAGAGAAGTCAACCTGTCGGTCGCCAAAATAGAAAAAAGCGGGGTAAGCGTGGGTTTATGGAGCCCGAATGATCTCCAGTCATACTTACCGAGTTCTGTCATCCACGGAGCCAGTTGCTAGCTGTGCTTGTGTGTTTCACCAATACTAAGAAACGACGCCAGTAACTAATCGTGTGCAAGCAAACAAATGAGGAAAGTGCCAGATGCTGCTCACCAACACGGTGGGAGACAACTTACTGAAAGTCGAAGTGTTTCCAGAAAATGCAGCACTAGGAGGAAGTAGCGCAACTAGAAACATGGGCAGATTGCGTCTTATCTCATTATAGATAAGAATTGAAGGTTTTGCCTAAAATACTCAATTAACGTAAAATGGGGAAGCGAATAGCTCGCATTGAACGCGTGGACGGCTTTGATGCAGGAAACCGCGCAAAGGAGCGGAGGACGGGGCAGCGGACGCCAAGGTGAACCATTCCATGTTCCACGTTGACTCGGATCACAACGTTCTGGAAGAGCAGACTGACAAGCCGGACTCTGCACGGAACCCCAATGTTCCCGACATGTCCGGGAGCGTCCACAGTCGTTTTCACATCGTCAAGAGTGAGTGCTCTGGGACACCAAAGCTACCTCCGAGAATGTTGTTTTATTGTGCAAACGTGACTACATACCCTAAGTGTCCTGGAAAGCTTGAAAATTATTCGTGGCCTCTTCTCTATTAAAAGTTTGACCGAACATCTCCTTACGCATCTTCTCAGAGACTTATCTCAGGAAAAGGCAAATAACATCTAAGGAAAGGGGTAACAAGGATTCATTACAATCGTGCATTGCGTTTTCCCAATTAAAATGTGACCACTGATGTTTGCTCACGCTTTAATGGGGAAAATGCCGCGCATGACTCATATTGGGTTTTTTCGGATATTGGGGTGCATAAACTGAGTTTGCACTCTTTTCCTCATTAAAAACGCAACCAAACATTGTGTTGCATCCATTTTCTGATATATATCGCAGAAAATTTACGATGACATCCAGCCTAGGTATTTGCATGATTGAAAGGAGGACCATCAGGCTTGCTTCTGCCAACTTGTTTCATGTCCCTTTGAAGGACAAAGGCTTCCCATATTCTTTCATACCCACCTCATCCTTTATGCCTTATATTTTCTTTGACTGCTGCAGGTAATGTGAGCATAACGATTGCTGTATTCCCTAAACCAGGGTTTCTCAAACCTGTCACTCTCAAGGAACCCTTATCGCCATTGACTGACAGCCAAGGAACTCCTTTCAGGCTCGGTGTTAATTCAATAAAGCAGTGTGGAAGCCTACCTTGTAAACAGTAATGTGCAGACTAGAGAGAGTTGACTGATGGTTATACAGCAACAAGTGGTTTAGAATTGGAAAATGCCTAACCTGGTCGCAGGAATGGTCAAGGAACTTTGAGAGCTCAGGGAAAGCCATGAGGGAAATCCAGGGAATCCTTGGATATCTAGGAACCCAGTTTGGGGGCACATGCACTAAGCCAAGCACACTCTGTTGTCTGTTCACTGCGTCTATCGGAAGACAGCGCCACAAGTGACATGCGTCGCTAGCTTGGTCTTCAGTAAACATGCCTACTGTTTACTTTTGCAAGATTCGTGGTTTCATTCCTCAAAAGGTGAAAGGCACCACCTCAGTGCACGTTCAGTGAAAGTTTGAGCTTTCGATGTGCAGGCACTGTTTTTTCCACCTCAATAGTCAATTTACAGTTAAGATCCACTGGGTGGATCCGGTCGGATCAAGAAACTGAAACCTGGTCTTTCGTGCCACTAAGATAAACTGCATTGCAGAAAGCTGGAACTCCTTGAGAATGTGACGCTAGCAGTGGTGATAGAATGCAAAGGTTTGAGAACATGGCATTGCCTAACTAAAAAAAATGAAGAAACAAGAAAAAATTATTTATTTTAATTTTATTAATTTATAGATACTACTTCCTTCTCTTGGAATGTGTTGTTGTACTTGGTTTCAAGGCCTAATTAATAGAATACAATAGACAATTTATTACTGAGAAACAAAAAATATAAGTGGCAGTTATACAGACTGCAGTAATGAATGTGCTGCGCCATTTGTGCCAAATTGCTCCGTGAACGAAGGTCTTCTACATCTTACACCAAAATGCCATTTTTGCTAAACATTGCACTGCACCTGCACTAAAATGAGCTTAAACAAAGAGGGCAAAAAATTTAATTATTGGTTGAAGCTAGTTTTTATAGTAGAAGAAAAGGAAATAGGTACAAAGATGTATTCCGCAGCCAGTGTCTCCACACACTGTATAGTTTTTTTTTCATCTTAGGTAAGAGCACTGTCGAAGGCTCAAGCACTCGTAACACCCACACGCACACACTACATGAGTAGTTTTATGACATGACTAGCTTCCACCAGCATGCCTACACACTGGTCGTCTTTTTGGATACAACTGGGGTTCTCTCGAAAGCAAAAAGATAGGAATAAATTTTTTTAGAAACATTTGTGTTGCATAGGATATTGCCAATTCTTGTTTGGTAATCTAAGCATTGGGAAATAATTGACAAGCATGTTAGTAAATCTTGATGCAGAGGGAAAGAATGTTGGTAAATTTCGTGAAATAGGCGAAAGCGATAACACTGCGTTCGTAAAAGCAACATTCGGCAAGGATGACAAATATTTTGTGGAGATTGGATAGCAGTATGATTGTAACAAGTTTCACCAGACACTTCACGGTTTGCCTATGTTGTCTGACTTGCAGAGCGACGGGTGGAAGACATCCTGGTGATGATGTTTGAAGATGAATTGGAAGAGCTGGAGATCATGGCCCTGGCTGCTGCCAATGTCTCCTGCACATGCCCATGCACTTGCGGGAAGAAGCAGGCCGTGTAGTGGCGCTAGCCAAGACGGAAGTGCAAGTGGCTGCGAGATCCACAAAGTGTGCAATTTGATCATTCCATGAACTTTGCAGTCTATTCACAGTGCCGCTGCTACTGGTATTTTTTTTTTCTTTCCTCATTTGGCAGGTTTCTGCCACTCCAAACATTAATTTGAAATGTAGGAAGTAGGCTGAATGACTCTGTTTAAGTTGCTCAGCGTTAGATTTACAGCATTATGGCGATGGTTTGCTTCTTTGCCATTTACAAATGGAATGCGGTTGTTTTGGCTGAATGGTATTGAGACACAATCAATGCGGAGAATATTTGAAGAGGTGTGTGTGCATTTTCAAAATAATCGTATTCTAAGGTACAGTTTATTCAGCGTAACTTTTGTAATAACCGACCGGAAGAGGGAACAAGAGCTTTTGGTCGCATCTGTTGAAGACAAGCACATTCCAAGCCCAGAACAATTTTGGAAACTTGGAATCCTGTTAAGAGATTGTTTTTGACAAATGAGCAGTCGTTTTGACTTCTAATTGTCGTCGTATATACACCTAGATAGCTGGTACTTTTACTTATAATTGTTGACGTATACACATCCAGGTTTAATTTATGGTTATACAAATAACTCCTTTGTGCCAGTTCTGTTAATCGCTAAAAACTTGAATTGTTTAGGGCAGTGTGAGATACTCTTGGTGCAGCTTTATGCACGAGTACACTTTTTGTACCAATCCCGAACATTTCTGATGCAAGGAACTTAGTTTTCCTTCAGTTGTAATAATGTGAAACTAGTGCTTTTTGACAAATGTGATAGTGCTTCCAAGTGCGCCATATTTAAATAAAGCAAAGCCCTTGGCTGTCAGCAAATGTGTTTTGTTTGTTATAAAAAAAAATTAAGAATATTTGATGATTTCAGACCATACTACTGTTAGGATTGGTTTTCTTTATCAGTTCAGTTTATTAGTCGTCAAAGGCACTTCCATCACATGAGGGGGGTTCTAGTAGAAAATTTAACAGTGAGAGTTGTTAAGTAAATGTTTGGTTAATTGTGAACAAGATGCATATTATGCAGACAATATAAAAAGCACAGGTAAAGTTTCGGGATAAAAGAGTGCAACGGGACACGGACAAAGTATAGACGACAATATTCGGCACAGTTACCCTAGCCCACATAAACTTCTCCTAAGGAAACAGTAAATAAGCCGTGGATGTGACCACTTAAGGATTTCGATCAATGACAAACACCTTTGAGATCTGCCTAGCAAAGATAACCAAATTTTTCCTGGTTAGTTTCGAGTGCAATCGTTTCGGGGAGAGAATTCCAATCATTAACAACTAGAGTTTTGAAATTTATCGGTTTGCATTTTCTTCTGACCAGAACCTTTCATAAAATAAGCAAAATCCTCCGAACTGTAACCAGATGGGTTTAATTCATTCCTTATGCTCTCAGTTCTTCTTCGGCAAGATTCCGTGCTCGACCCCCGCCCGATATATGTGCCTTGGAGCGTTCGAAATCTGTGCAGAAGGAAAGAAGTCCTAGTACTCGCCGTGGGCCCAGAAAGAAAGGAATTAAAGGGACACTGACACATTGAGATCATTTTTTTCTATTATCCGAAACGATTGAAAATAATGCCGGGACATTACCCTCAAAATTCGAAACTTGGGAATTCAGTATTTGTGGAGTATAAAAAAAATTTCCAAATGCCGAATTCGAAGTTTCCGCGCGATCTGCGCCAATGCATTGACGATAAATATTGCGGAGTCCTGAGCTTCTACTTTCTTTCACGACTCCGCGCTGTTGCCACCGCGACCCGAAGTGAGGAGGAAAAGAGGCGGCAGATGAACGGCGCCGGCGGACCGGACCAAGGAAAACCGGTTTTATTCAGTGCGAGCGGTGCTGCCTGCCCTGGCGGCATGTTTTCCGAGGGAGGTTACAATTCCAGAAGGCGACATCACACCGTACTGCGATTTTTGGTATGTCAAAAAGAAGGGCCGTGGTGCGTTCACAATTACGTTAAAAAACGTGTTTTATGATTGCCGTTATTAAATGTTATAGAAATGTCGCCTACAAAGCTTCTATATTTCATGATTCTTGAATTCACGAACCAAAAGAAGCGAGGAGGCGAAAAGCGGAAGAGGAAAACACCAAAAATAAGAAGGCGCGCGCGCGTGTGGGAAATCTTTTCTCCTTCCGATGCGGTGTTTTTTGGGGTCTTTTTTTGCGTTTCTATAACTACATCTTTCATCGTTTTAGATGATTAAAAAAATGCGACCCTTGGGGTGTCAGTGTTAAGTGGCCAAGTCTCCCACCCCCTCAACTCTTTGAAAACAGGGGGTTCAAGGTAGACGAGTGTCTTTTTAGGGTAAGGCGCCTTGCGCGCGTGCCCAACTCGCGTGTCTGCGGCATCCTAAAATGTGGTCTCTCAGTTTCCTCCCGACGACGTCGTGTGAGTGTCACACTGTTGCCTGCTGAGATCCCAGTAGGGGCACTGTAGCGAAGAGACGTCTGCACTGCGGCAGGCGTCTCTTCTGTTGTAGGTCGCCCTCCGGCTTGACAGTTCTTGGAGGCGTTGGCAGCCAGGAGTTGGGACACTGCAACAACGGCGGTGCTCGCTATCGCTCGTACATTTTTGCCGGAACTTCTACAACCAACTGCGACGCAGTCTGTTGCACTTTGGGGCCACTTTCGATGCTTGGGCAGTGTAGGACGCTAAATGCACCATAAATTAGTGTGAGGAAGAAAAACCATTATAAAATAATATACCTCTCGGTATCACCTGGAAAGGCACAACCAATTTAAAGCTGATTTGAAATAAAAAGAATAGGGTGGCAATTCCACCAAATTTTATTTTTGGAAAATAACCAATTGAAGGGGTGAGAAACTAGGTGGTTAAAGAGATGCCCTAGTTAAGGGGTGTGGGTCTGATCAGTGGCTTTCAATGTTTGTGTGTTTTCTTTACAAGAAAAAAAAATACCCTAATTTATATTAGTTTTTAGTTTTGGGGTATCGTCTGGGGTCCTCGAATATGAGAGGTTCAAGATGAGAACACAATGTTGGGGTAGTTGAGTCTTGTTCTTGATTTGGTTTCTGTAAAAATTAGCTCATTAAAGGGCAACTCCGATAAATTATAATGTTGAGAAAACAATGCGGGCGTGTGTCGTATCATCTGAAAAGCCTACACGTAAAATATTGCGGCGCTATTTCACCCAAAAGAACTTCAACCAGCCAACTAAGTCAGCGGCTCCACAGTCGCCAAAATCCACCCAATCTCGCAAGCGACACGACACGCGGAACAGCGCAGTCAATGTTGCTGTGTGGACACAGCCAACACTGCACTCTGTCTCCGCGAAGTGATAATGGATTTGGCAGGGGTCTGGGTTTTGCTGGCGACGATGGAAAAGGAAAAGGTTACATACCCGAAGAGGCGATTAAAAGATTGGTGGAAATTATCACGGGAGAATTTAATGATATGCAACTAACTAGCATTGCTGGGAGCAGGCACACAAGAAAATTGGGACTCCCTCCCACGTGGCTTCAACCCAAAGTCTCAACCCTGTTTCCCAGTGGATCTGGTGCTGAGGTAACGCCAATGTTTGACCAGAGGAAAATTGGCGCCTCCCTTGCCAGGGGGAAGAGGT
This sequence comes from Ixodes scapularis, assembly GCF_016920785.2. Taxonomy (NCBI): domain Eukaryota; kingdom Metazoa; phylum Arthropoda; class Arachnida; order Ixodida; family Ixodidae; genus Ixodes; species Ixodes scapularis. The sequence continues at coordinate 12,602,996 of NW_024609836.1, read as the reverse complement.
GGGGAATGGTGTTCTTAGTTTTTTTTGCCGATCCCCCGGAAGGTCGTCCTGGTGATACCCCACACTGCCTGGTGATAGTTAGGGGGAGAAAATTGGTCTTGGAAAGGTGGGAGGAATCATATGTTAGGCCTTTTTAGACTCGGGCTAGCTGGCGCAAGCTACCGCCCATTACAAAGGGCACTGTAGCGTCCATCAATCAACATCTGGAACATCCATCGATCAACATCTGTGTGTGTCTTGCTTTTCGAGGCGCGAAGCGCGAGGGCGAGAGAGAAAACGGGCGGAGAGACGACACGCGACACTGCCACTTCGCAGCTGTGCTGGCTCAACACTGCCTTTACGCCGTCTGTCACATTCGTTGATGACGTAGGCTGTGTTCCAAAATTTACTCGATCCAACTCCGGAGTAAAGGTGTCGTACCGTGGCGTTTCAAAACTTTCTCGCGCTTACTCGACGACGTCGGAACTCGCATTCCAGAAGCGGGTTGTTTACTCCGGAGTAATAACTCGCGCTGCCTTCCTCAATTGGGGGGTAACGTCGGATCATATTGAGTAAATACGTCGCATCTATTCGTCGACTGCTTTCTGCGGCTACGGCGGTCAAAGCCAATCAAAGCTCGCTTGCTTCGTTGGCTTTGGTGGTGTACGTTCGAAGTGAGAAAGATTGAGGTGCGTGGTTATTGCGATTTGCTGTTTTCAAGGCAGGATTTGGCTGCATCACATCCAAACCGTGCACCTTCCCTGGGAACGTATACCTGTTGCTATTATCAGAGTGCGAGCGTAAGCAGGAGCTCCTCCGCATCCTCGTCCTCGGCGTTGGTGGGAATGCCGTATTCTCACGTTCAAGGCTGAAAATGTTTGAACGCTGTAGATGATGTGGAAGTATATTTGTTTCCCCCAGAGTGTGTGTAATGAAAGGATAATGCTTGTAAAGTAGTGAAGGCTTTGGAGATTTCATGTACATGATCAGTCGGCAACCCCTCCCAACCTCCCTCTCCAAGAAATTGCCTATAACGGTTTTGAAGTTTTCTTCGTGATTTCGTAATCATATTCGCGTCAAAGCGAACGTAAGTTACATATCAGTGTTGAGAAAGTCCCCTGCACTGTTCCGCTGTTTTCTGTGTTTACGGCAGCTATACTAGATTTACAGCAATCGCGCTGATTAGTAAGAAAAAATTTTTGATGTCTCACTGAAAGGAGTAAGTAATTTTGATCTTAATATACAGCCGAAAAGAAAGGTGAGCAAAAGGAGCTGGTGGGGCCACCTCAGAAAACACTGCGCTATCATTAATATTATTGTCTCTTCGAGTGCTTTCTCCATTATTAAAAGAGGTTGTGTGCTATTTTCTGCCATTGCTGCTGAAGGGAGAAAGGGAAGGGGGGTACAGATGAAGCTTTTATGCCTCCCAGCGACAACGTCCAGTTGTTTCAAAGTGTCGACTGCTATTGAGGCAACACTTGTATACAATATTTGTTGTAGGATAGTTCATATTGCCAATGGCCAAGAGAAAATGCCAAATGCAGCTGCGGAAATATAATTCGATATTGCATCTAAACTTCATTTCTTGTTTTAGAATTTTTGAAAATAGAAAGCCCCTTAAAAATAATCTCAGAATTTCAAAAAATTGGGAATCTAACAAAAATTAAACTGCGATAAACTCGGAAATTCCAGCGAAAAATAAACTCCGAAAAAAACCCTCTGAATTTCATGACGAAACAACTCTGAAAACACGGAATTCCAGGTGTTTATAACCTGTAACATACTGTAAGGCCCTGGATGGATGGATGCATGTGTTTATCACAATGATTGAAGTTGGACTGCGATGGTGCGCCCAGGGTGACGTTCGATGCAGATCCGAGCGAGCACTGCTCACTCACTGCCGTCCGAGCCCCATTTCTTTCTTCCTAACAGTAGACCTCCCTCGGAAGGAAAAAGCCACCGGCCACGGACGTTAGAGTTGGGTTGCAGCATCGGGATGTGGACGATATCGGTTGATTTAGAGCGGTGGTGGCAAAGCAAATGAACCGGTGTGACTTCGAGGATTCTAAAGGACAGCTTACGAGAGATTTGAATTCGGAAACACCTTCTTGCCAGATTGGAAGGTGCGAAAAATGTGAGAAACGGATATGAACGGCCCTTCAAGCGTTTCTCAAGTTTTTTGCACCTTCCAGACTGGTGGGAAAGTGTTGAGACAAGAACCTTGTCGGCAACTTTGTAGGAGACGGGAGGGTGGTGTTCGCCTTGACGAATGATCTGTTGCTGTTGGGATTGTCAGACTTCTTCAACAAGGGGGAGAGAACATCTTGGAGGAATGTATCGACACAACAGTCATTGACGTATTGTAAATGCGTATCACTAATGAACATCTGCTTTTGTGCACATAAAATATAATAGGGAGAAAATCCTGTAGTAGCCTCCCGGCTAATATTGTAGGCATGCGTTACATAGAGCAAAATCGAGTCCCAATTATCCTGATCATATTTAAGATGCGTCGAAATCATGTCGACTAGAGTGTGATTGAACCGCTCTGCCAATCCATTTGTCTGTGGATGGTAGGCAGTAGTTATATGATGAATTGTGCTTGCAAGGTGGCAGACTTCTTGAAGAAGGGTCACCATGAAGGCTGTTCGTTAGTTCATGATTATGGACACAGAAGAATTTTGTGTACTAAGAAGTCGGCTGCATGAATGGCTGTGGCTGCTGGGAGTGCCTTTGTTTCAGTGCATCGTGTTAGGTAGTCGATTTCTACAATTATCCATCGACTTCTTGTTTTCGTTAGAGAAGAGGGTCAGGGAAGTGAATTCCTATGCATTGAAACGCTTGGGAGGATGGAGAAATTGGTCGGAGAGGTGCGGGAGGCGATTGAGAGGCTTGCTTCGTGGTTTGACACGAGTGCCAGGCCCGCAAATATTTATTGATCGTTCGCAGTGTGCCGGTCTACACGAATTTGTCACGAAATTGGAAGTATGTTTTGGAAAATCCGAGGTGCCCAGTAGTGAGACTGTCATGGTTAGCTTGAATTATGTCTTTTTTGTAGGTGTCGGGGTACTACAAGAGCCCATATTGCCGTCCTTGGACATTATTTCGAAGAGAAAAGAGGTGGGCACATCCCTGGGTATGCTGAGAACAAAATGCTGATAAAACATCTACTTCTGTAGTTTAAATAAAAAAAAAATAAAAACCGTTTACAACTCCCTGTAACACAACATTAAAGCGCAGCTCTTGAGGAGGAGGAGGGAAGGGTACTGAGGGAAGCGTATACGCCTCCTCTTTCCTCATCCTGCTTGCTACTCCACCCCGAGCGGCGTCGCCGTCGGCGTAAACGTGAGGTTACGTGACCATTGTGACCTCACAGGGGCCACGTGACGTCACTGGGGTCACGTGACCTCAGGGGGGGTCACGTGACCTCACGGTTACGCCGCCGACGACGCCGCTCAAGCCGGAAACGGGCGCCTAAGAGCTGCGCTCTAAAATTGTGTAAGGCTTTCATGAGGGTTCGGCTGGCATGTGCAATGACATGCTGCGGGTTGTTGTCATGTTGAGCAAGAACAGCACCTATTCCGTCTGTTCTGGCGTCAATTTGAATTTCAATGTCACGACCTTCGACGAAGCGATCAAGAGCAGGGGCTGTTGTGAACGCATTTTTTGAGTGTTCAAATGTCGCATGTTGGGCTGGGCCCCATTGAAAACATGCCATTGCATAGCAGTTGATTTAGGTTCAGAAACGTAAAAAATCTATGAATAAACTTTTGAAAATAGATGCATAATCATAGAAATGTTAGCAAAGGTTTAATATTTTGTGCGACAAGGAACTCTGATGCAGCCTGTACCTTGTCAGGATCTAGGCACATTCCATCGGTACTAACTAGATGGCCGATCACTTTAATTTTCTTGGCGCCAAAAGTGCACCTCTTCCAGTTCAATTGGGGTCCAGCAGTATGAATGCATCCTAGGAATGTGCAGAGTCATGAGATGTGTTCTTCAAATGTGCAAAGACAACATTTTTGTTGAGATAACAGAAATAAATATTCCAAGATGAGGCACGAAGAAGACCATTCATCATGTGCTCGAATGTTGCAGGTGCATTATAAAGCCCGAAAGGCGTAGCCTTCAAGTGGTAAAGGCCAGTCCACCAATTGTGGAGCAAACAGCACTGAAAACAACTCGCTGCTCGTAGTTGCAAATGGCGACCTGCAGCACTCGCACGTTCTACGGCCGACGCCAAGGTATGTGATCAGTTTACATGATTTACATAAACGGAATCTTTGTAAATTTATATTTCTAGTGCTCTTGAAAGTTCAGAGATGGTTAATAATGCTTAATATTGACAACAGTATTAGCATGGGTTGCAGTGGTCGCTTTCCAAACTGTGTGTCCGCGTGGGTGGACGCTGGGACCCAAAACTTGTGACTTGATTTTCGCGATGACCATATTTTGCTCGCTATCAATGTCAAACACTCGCGACTTGAAAACAATTGGTTAGTTTGACTCTGTTATATATTTCAGGACTAACAACAAGTCAGGCTGATGCCATTTTAGACAGTGTGTGCGGTGCCACAAGTTCTGATGTTGACGACTCTGACGATGAAATTGATTTTGTGGCAGCAGAAAATGAAGTTAGAGAAGATTCTTCGTCTTCCGACGAATCAAGTGATGAAGATGAATCGCGGCCGCCTGCCAGGAAAGTTTGGAAAGCCTCTGCCAGCCCCCCATCCAACTCTGGCTTACAAATTTTGGAGACTGGGTGCCGACATGATCCAAGCAAGGGAACGTTCACACCTGGCGACTACTTTCGGCAGTACTTCGCTTTTAGCATGTATGAGACACTGGCTGAAAAGACTAACATTAGGATCCTGGAGCGAAATGGGACGATCGCAAAAGTAACAAGGCAAGAGGTTCAACATTTTTTTTTGGAATATCTATGTTGATGAGTACAACTGGGTACCCCCGTCTTCGTTACTACTGGAAGGCTGGACTTGGAGTGCAGTTGATAATCAACGCCATGGCCCGAGACAGGTTTTTCCGGATCCGTTCTAACCTCACGTGCACAACAGAGATTGAGGTGCCTGATGCAGTAAAGAAGGAGGACAGGCTGTGGAAAGTGAAGCCATTTGTGACCATGATTCGGGATGGATGCCTCTCTCTGCTGCGGCCGAACTGTTTCTCGATCGATGAGCAGATGGTCCCTTTTACGGGAAGAACATCACTCAAGCAGTATGTTCCAAACAAGCCGCACCCATAGGCCTCAAGAATTTCGTCCTTGCGGGACAGGATGGATTGGTTTACGATTTTCATCTGTACCAAGGAAAATCTACTTTTCCAGACTATGGACTTGGGGTGTCAGGAAACTCCGTTGTACATCTGTGCCAAACCATCCCACAGGATTCCACACTTTATTTTGATCGGTGGTTCACGTCTGTACCACTTCTCGAAACACTGTTTAGGAAGAAGATATTCGCAACTGGAACGATAATGAAGAATCGGATCCCGAAAACAGCAGATCTGGCTTCAGACAAGGAATTAGCAAAAGAATCTCGTGGGAAATCAGATGCTGTTCTGAAACACGATGGCAGTCTCTCCATAACCAAGTGGTATGACAAAAAGGCAGTCACACTTGCATCCACAGCATTTGGTGTTGAACCCGTTGGTACGTACCAGCGATACAGTAAGCAGGAGCACAAAAAGGTCGCAGTCCCTCGTCCAATGGTGGTCCAAAAGTACAACGAAAAAATGGGAGGCGTTGACCTCTGCGACAGGATGATGTCGTTTTACAGCCAACGTCGCCGTACCTCAAGATGGACCCTCAGGACGATGATTCACCTCGTTGACCTGGCCTGCGTGAATGCATGGATTGAGTACCGTGCAAACAAGAAGTATCTGAAGCAACCTGCCATGCAGTACATCGAATTCAAAATCAGTGTGGCTGAGTCACTTCTCAGTACCATACTTGAAGAGGATTCAAACTCCAGCGATGAAGACACGGTTGAAGTTCCACGCAAGAGAGTCAAGCCGCTGCCAAGCTTACCAGTCCGGACGTCACAGGCACTTCACATGCCAAAGAAAGAAAACATCAAGAACGCTGCACGGGGCAGGAACCCTGGCTGCTCAAAGAAGACTCGGCACCGTTGCACGTCCTGTGACATCTACCTTTGCATTGAAACTGACCGGCACTGCTTCTTTGATTTTCATACCAAGAAATGAGTCATTTCTTTGCCTGTATCGCTCCAGTTTTGTTATTTGTCCTCCCAAAGCCTAACCTGGAAAAGTTAACTCACAAAATGTTGAATAAAGTTTGTGTTCATTTTCCTGACTTGAAGTGTAAAGTCCCACTGTCCATGTGGGTGGACATCGATTTTTACTGAACCTGCATACTAATAGTGCAAAAAAAAAATCACAAATGCTCAAACTAACCCCTAATGAAGCAGTTAATGTTATTTAATCTTTAATTCCTATGCCGGATTTTTCTCGGGTCCCACGAGGTTATACAACCGAGCAAGACCGAGAGAGGCCAGACCGGTTTTTAAGCCTCTTGCGACGTCTTAGGAGTGGATGCGCGCTGCGGCGGAGCTGCTCCTAAAGGCTCGTTCACACTCTTGCAACCGAGTACGACCGAGAGAGACAAGACCAGTTTTTAATCCTTTTACGACGTCTTAGGACCAGCTCCGCAGCAGCGCGCCCGGTTCTAAGAAGTTGTAAGGGGATTAAAAACCGGTCTTGACTCTCTCGGTCGTACTCGGTTGCAAGAGTGTGAACGAGCCTTAAGACGTCGCAAAAGGTTTAAAAACCTGTCTGGTCTCTCTCGGTCTTACTCGGTTGCTTATGTGTGAACGGCGCTTAAAGGGGCACTGACACATCAAAATCATATTTTTTTTATTATCCGAAACGATTGAAAACGATGCCGAGACATTACCCCCAAATTTGAAATTTGGGAATTCAGTATTTGTGAAGTGAAAAAACAATTTCCAAATGCCGAATTCGAAGTTCCCGCGCGATCTGCGCCGGTGCGTTGACGTCAAATATTGCGGAGTCCTGAGAGTCCACTTTCTTTCACGATTCCCTCCTGTTGCCATGGCGACCCAAAGCGAGGAGGAAAGGAGCCAGCGCCGGCGGGCCGGTTTTGAGCGATGTCGCGCCTGTTTTCCGTGGGAGGATTCAAATCCAGGAGACGGCACCACAACGAGCTCCCGATTTTTGGTATTTCAAAAAGAAAGGCCGTAATGCGTTCGCAATTGCGTTAAAAAACATGTTTTAGGATTACCGAAATGTCAGAGATGTCGCCTACAAAGCTTCTAAATTTCACGATTCTTGATGTCACCAATCAAAAGAAGTGAGGGGGCAAAAGACGCGGGAGAATCAAACTCCAAAAATAAAAAGGCGCGCGCGCGCGCGGGAATGTTTTTTTCGCGATGCGGTTTTTTTTGCGTGTCTATGACTGCAACTTGCATCGTTTTAGACAATAAAAATATACAACCTTTGTGGTGTCAGTGCCCATTTAACATTATACAGCTGTGCATGGCATTCAAATAGGGACCTGATGACTAGTGCCTCAAACAAATTTATTACGTAACAGCATGTTTTTCTTGGCAGGTCCCCATTATAGACGCTTTCAGCGCGCGCCAGATTGAGCCGCCATAGCCGACCTTCTCTTGTCTTACCGAGATGCCGAGCCACTGAAGCGGACTTTGACAAGCCTCCACAAAGGCCTTGGCTGGGGAGAAGGACACTGTAGCACCTAAAGTGGCAGTAACCTGTCCTGCTGTCGCAATGATGAAGTGAAGCGAACGGAATAAGAGGAAACAAAAACTGAAGGTCGGTTATGGCGGCGCCCATGCACAGCTGCCTGAAAGCGTCTATAAAGTCTGACCGTACCTTTCCGGTTTGTGTACTTCCAAAACTGACGCGCCCCATCGCGGCAAAATACCACACAGTGCACTCTGGGAACTAGTTGGCCACTCAGTTTCGGTTTCGACTGAGCAGCTTCATCTCATGCTATCACGCCTCGACCGAACGCGCTATTGCGTTTTCGACTGTCTGACTTTTCACGAATGTACAATACACTCATTCTCGAGCAATACAAAAACGAAGACCGGGGCACTTTTCTTGGTTCCTGAAAAACCGGATATTGTGCGTGCGTATGCAGACGTAATAAGACGTGGCTTCATCACCCCACGAGTGCATCTTTGAGCTCATGTCAGTAATTTCGTCTAATACCAGTGAACTACAACTGAAATTCGGTCACTTTGAGCCTTACACGTATTTTGTTTGCCAAACGTCCGCTTCTTGTTCATTGGGCGAAAAGCAAGCCGCACCCTCACAGGAGTATCAAAGTTGAGCCAGCGTTGGCGCATTAGCTTTTAAGGAAACGCAATAAATTCGACCTCACTACTGCACAAAAGTTACTATGATGTCTTCCTCGTGTCATGCACATACCTCACACTCAAAGTTTATGTTGATATAAGATTAAGTTAGATCGGCTAGGTACGACAGACGCTGTCCCCTACTCCTCACTAAGCCTTTTTGGATGAGCTTTTACTGACGCCCCAGGATCTGCGTCTGAACGGTGTGTCTGAAATTATCTCGGCATACTCAGTGAGAAAGAAAGCAAACACATAAGAAATATTATGGCCATCAGCAAACGTCAAATGCGCTTTGAATAATTTTGTTCGTTCGGCGCACCGGCCGTCACGCCCGTCCGGCGAACTTCCACCAAATGGTGCGACATTCTTCACACAAGTGCTCGACTTTTGCTTTCTTAAAACGGAATTTCTACGTGCAAATATGCCTATATGTTTGCAGGATAACTTTATATACACGATGTTGAATATTAGTGAAATGCAAGCGGGTGGGGCACGAATTCGTGCAGTGCTGCGGGGCAGTACAGATAAGCGATCAGAAGTGTGTTCAAATGGAGCTTTTCAATGGCGCCTCCGAGTTTTACCTCGCATACTCGGGCGTATTAAGAAAAACAGTAATTGCAAAAAGTTATATTTCGTCTATGGACACACGAAACAAACAAACTTCCTGATCAACAACAGTAAAGGCGCGAGCTCGATGTATGCATACTTACTGGTGTCTACAGCTTGTTGATTCGTACACAAGCAAGATCCCTGAGCTTCGCAGCGTCGAGATTCCCAGCACTGGCTATACACATACCTTGAAACGCTAACAGAAAGGCTTAAGTACAAAAATACAACAAGCATGCGTACAAGCTATATACGTCTCGGGCTTGTGCTAAAGATTCGAGGTCTGGCCATTTAGGTTAGTTTAGAGACCACAAATGACGCCTCTCGGGATCAGAAAACATAAAATAACGGCCTCTCGTCGACGTGCCGATCGAAATCGAAACCATGGCACTCTCCTCCCTGGCCAACTAGTTCCCAGAATGCAACGCGCACCATGTTGCATGCAGGACTTTATGGAAGTAAGACTACTTCCATAAAGCCCTGCATGCAACACGGCGCGCGTTGCACTCAGGGAACTAGTTGGCCAGGGAGGAGGGTGGCATGGTTTCGGTTTCGATAGACACGTCGACAGGAGATTGTTTTTTGGTCCCTAGAGCGTCATTTGTGGTCTCTAAACTAACCTAAATGGCCAGACCTCGAACCTTTAGCACAAGCCTGAGACGTATAGCTTGTCTTAACACATGCTTGTTGTATTCTTGTACTTGAGCCTTCCTGTTAGCGTTCCAATCGAGGTATGTGGACGAGCCAGCGCTGGGAATCTCGACGCTGCGAAGCTCGGGGATCTTGCTTGTGTACGAATCAACAGGCTGTAGCAACCAATAAGTATGCATACATCGAGCTCGCGTCTTTACATTAGTGTTGTTGATCAGGAAGTTTGTTTCGTGCGTCCATACACGAAATATTACTTTTTGCTATTACTGTTTTTCTTAATATGCCTGAGTATGCGAGGTAAAACTCGGAGGCGCCATTGAAAAGCTAAATTTTAGCACACTTCTTATCTCTTATCTGAACAGACCCGCAGCACTGCGCGAAGTGAAGTTCCCACCCGCTTGCATTCCACTAATATTCAACATCGCGTATGCGCATAAAGTTATCCTGCAATCATATAGGAAAATTCGCACATACAGACCGTTTTAAGAAAGCAAAAGTCGAGCACTTCCGTGAAGAATGTCGCACCGTTCGCCGGAAGTGCGTCGGACGGGCATGAACCCCTATGCGCACCGTATAGGGGGTTCATGCCCGTCCGGCGCACGACGGTGCGACATTCTTCACACAAGCGCTCGAACGAATTCAAAGCGCGTTTGACGGTTGCTAATGGCCATAATATTTGTTATGTGTTTGCTTTCTTCCTGCCTGAGTATGCCGAGATAATTTCAGACACACCGTTTAGGCACAGATCTTGGGCGTCAGTAAAAGCTCGTCCAAAAAGGCTTAGCGAGGAGTAGGGGACGCAATTGTTAGGGGCTCCGTCGTAGCTAGCCGATCTCAACGTTTGCGAAAAGTTAATCTTCTATCAGCATAAAATTTGAGTGTGAGATAGGTGATGACACGAGGAAGACATCATAGTAACTTTTGTGCAGTAGTGTAGTCGAATTTATTGCGTTTCCTTAAAAGTTCATGCGTAAACGCTGGGCTCAACTTTGATACCCTGTGAGGATGCGGCTTGCTTTTCGCCCAATGAAGTAACAAGAAGCGAACGTTTGGCAAAAAAAAAAAAATACGTGTAAGGCTTCAGATGAACAAATCTCAGTTCTAGTTCACTGGTACTAGACGGGATTATTGAAATTGAGCTCAAACATGCACTCGTGGGGTGAGGTGACTAAGCCACGACTTACTACGTTCGCATACGCACGTACAATGTCCGGTGTTTCGGGAACTAAGGAAAGTGCCCCGGTCTTCGTATTGTATCGCTCGAAAATGAGTGCATTGTACGTTCGTGAAAAGTCAGATAATCGAAAACGCAAGCAGCGCGTTCGGTCGCGGAGTGATAGCATGAGATGAAGCTGCTCAGTCGAAACCGAAACTGAGTGGCCAACTAGTTCCCAGAGTGCACTGCGTGGCATTTCGCCGCAATGGGGCGCGTCGGTTTTGGAACAAGTCCATTATGTCATGACCTCTCCCCGCCTTTTAAACTCCTTGGGAGAGGGGAGGGGAAATGGAGGCGCGTCTCTCTCCCTCTCCCCCTGGGTGGGAGCGGGGATTATTAGACCAGCTCGCCTGCACATTTGCTTTAGTCTCAATATTCAATCTACGCTTCTCTACATTTGACTCTCGCTGTAAGAGATCCAAATAACATCGTCTTCTACACAAATGCTTGTAAAACTCGGTGCTTTACCCTTTATTGGAAGCGTGCTAGTTTCCTGTTCACTTACCTCCCCACCGAGCATGTCGATTTCGCGTCTGAGGTGGGTTCAAAAAAAGACAGAATTTTTGGGCATCGCTTCTCGGCCTTTTGGCTAAGATCAAAGTGTAGCGGGCCGAGTGTTTTTGAGTCTTAAGCACGTTCCTGGGACCCCGTTCGTTGCGTGGTCCCCGGGTTTTTCTTTTTCGCCAGTCATGGCGACGCCCTCCGTGCCTACGAAGGCACAGTGTTTTTTCTTCAGTGTCCCCAACGACACTTCGGTCGACGCGGTAATGGACGCGTTCCAAGTAGCCACCGGCCCCGGTGGCTTGAAGTACCTCCAGCACCACGGTGGGGTGAGGTTTATGGCGGCCGTTAGCAGCATGGCTGTTGCCGACCGTCTTGTAGCTCAAGGTCACTTGATGCTTGGTGACGTGGCGGTTCCTCTGGAGCCCGTTGGCGCCCGACTCCTCCACGTGTCTGTCTACCGTTTGCCCCCTTACGTGACTGAGGAAGCCGTCGTCCAAGCCCTCAGCATGTATGGAAAAGTGAAGGGAATTTCCTACGTGACATTCCGGGACCGCCCAGACATCATGACTGGCACCAGGGTGGTGAAGGTGGAGATGACCAAGCCCATCCCCAACTTTATCAGCATCCAGGGCCACCGCGTCATGGTAGACTACAGGGGAATGCGGCGGGTATGCAGTAAGTGTGGGCAGGAGGGCCACATTGGACCTGCCTGCAAAACCCCACGGTGTGATCGGTGTGCGGTCTTTGGCCACTCAACGGCAGGCTGCACGGAACCATGTCAGCGGTGTGGACATGCCCACGCAACGGTCGACTGCACACAACGCAAGACCTACGCTGCCGTCACCCAGTCGACAGCCGCCCGTCCATCTTGCGTGCAGCCCCAGGAGACTGCAACCGCCCCCGTAGTCCCCCCGGCGTCGGAGCAACGAAAGGACGACCCAAGTCCGCCCGTCTGCCCTCAAGACGTGCCCCCGCTCCAAGGCAACCCGGTCGCTGTTGACAACTCCCAGTTGAGTGACGCGGGTAGCCTGAGTTCCGATGCTGACCGCCTCGTCGTGGTCGAGGATGACGAAGTGACGCCCGGCCAAGGGCATCCCCCGTCTTCCCCCACCTCTCCTCGTGTTTCGGCGACTCCCAACACGCTGGAGCAGCTGAGCGCGAAAGCTGCGTCTGCAGGTACACCTGCCGGTACGCCTGCTGGAGCGTCGTCCGCCGTCGACACGACGATGGAATGCGACCGACAGGAGGTCAAGCGTGGATTCTCGAGTTCCAGCAGCGGCTCAGACGCGCCAATCCGCTGTAGCCAAGAAGAAGCGTCTGGTGTGCAAAGACAGCAGCCCGGGAGACTCCGACCTGGAGGGCTACAGTGACCTCGAATTCTAGGTTCCCTATGCATCAATTTTTCTTCACACTGCTGCAGATCCTCACCCTGAATGTTCAAGGTTTTCGCAACCCAGACAAGCAGCGTGAGGTTGTGCATTTTGCGCGCTCAGTTAACGCGGACATTGTTTTTCTTCAAGAAACCAATTTTTTTTCAATGCGTGACGTTGCAGCGTTTCGTGATCTTTTCAATCTCGACTGTTTTTTTTCCTTTGGCGATGGTCGCTGCCGAGGCGTAGGCGTGCTCGTCTTTCGCCGCTCGCTTTGTCGTGGCTGTTCTTGCGTTTTCGACCACGCAGGCCGTGTGCTCGCTTTCGATTTTTTCATTGGGCAGCAACGTTTGCGCGCTGTGAATGTGTACGCGCCCGCTCAGGCGTCTCTGTCGAACAGCTTTTTTCAAGAGTTAGATGTTTTTTTGCTAGAATCTCACCCTTTTTTTCTTTTAGGGGATTTCAACTGCGTTCTAGACGCTTATCGCGATATCCGCGGGCCAGGCCGGGGCCGAGCAAACTGGAACGCTCGGGAGCTCGGGCGCCTTGTCGGACAGTTCGATCTACGTGATGTGTGGTGCGAGCTGCACGGCTCCACCTTTGCCGCCACGTGGTCTCGCGCCGCCTCGAGCAGTCGCTTGGACCGCGCATACTTCCCGGCCGCTCTCGTGCCGTATGTTTTGCGGTGCGAGGTCCTCTCTTTCCCCTCAACGGTGGGATACGTTTCGGACCACGACCCCCTCTTGCTGTCGTTAGACATTCCGGGAGCTGACAACGCCCGTTGCATGCTCTGGCGTCTGGACGTGCGGCTCTTGCGCGATCAGGACGCAGTGCGGTCGCTCCGCCGGGATCTTGTTGCGGCGCTCCAGGACATGGGGCCAGACCCCGAGCGCTGGGACAGCCTGAAAGTTCTTTGGCGCACCTTGTGTGTGCGCGAGGGTAGGTGGAGTAGACGCCAGCTCTCTGACAGGCTCGCTGAGGTCCTCCGCCGTATACACATAGTTCAACGAGGAGGCTCCACGACACCACTCATGCAAGAGTATTTAGATATATTACGGGCTCGGTACTCGCGCATCTTACGTGGGCACTCGGGCATTGCGGCGTTACAGTCCCTCGACAACCGTCCGGTGTCTGACCCGGAGGTCCTTCGTTACCTTCGAATGACTCGCTCGGGTGGCGACATGCCGCGCCACATTCCGTCTGTCACGCTGGCCGACGGTGCTAAGTCGTCGTTGCCCGGAGATATCGAGCGGGTCTTTTATGGACATTTTTCGGCCTTATCCGAGCCTGATAGAGATCCCCTCGACGGCTCTTTCAATTCCCGCGTCCTTTCCTTTTGCGGCGCGCTCCCCCTGGTACCTGAGCCCGAGCGAGACTCCCTTGCTCGGCCAATCACGCTTCAGGAGGCATCTGAGGCCCTGAGGTGCATGAAGTCTGGATCTTCACCGGGCACGGATGGTCTTCCTACGGAATTTTATCGAGAGTTTTGGCCTCAGATAGGCGCTGCGCTTGTCGCCGTTTTCAATGCATTTCTCCGTGGCGGCGGTGTCCCGGACTCGTTCAGACGCGGCCGCATTGTCCTACTTCCCAAGGAAGGTGGGGATCACTCCACACCCAACGCTTGGCGCCCGATAACGCTTCTCAACACGGACTATAAGATCCTGGCTGCCATCCTCGTCCGGCGTCTCCGCGACATCTTGCCGGGGCTCATCAGCCCGTACCAGACTTGCTCCGTCCCCGGACGGACAATTTTTTCGTCACTATCTCTTACCCGCGACGTCTTCCAGTACGCCACATCACGCGGCCTACGGGGAGCATTCGTTTCACTTGACCAAGAGAAGGCGTTTGATCGCCTAGAACACCATTTTCTCTTTTCCATCCTCCGGGCTTTTGGTTTCCCGGCAGATTTCGTCCGCCTCTTCGAGGTTCTCTATGCCAACCTGGTCAGTGACCTTGTTATCAATGGTCGGGTCACACCATGCTTCCCAGTGGCACGAGGTGTACGTCAGGGCTGCCCTTTGTCGCCCTTGCTTTTTGTGCTTTGTTTGGATCCACTGCTGCGTCGGATCAACGACCACCCCTCGGTGCGCGGTTTTCCCCTCCCTGGATCAGGATCTTTGAGGGTGTCAGCCTACGCAGACGATGTTTCGCTCTTCGTGCGGGACTCGGATAGCCTTGTAGTCATCTTTCGGCTTTACGAGGAGTACGCTGCCCTTTCCGGGGCCCGGCTGAACACGTCAAAGAGCAAGGCCCTCATTTTTGGTGGCTTTTCTGACCCACTTCCGGGCGGCATCCCGACGACTGCGGTTGTCCGGGTTCTAGGTGTTCTTTTTGATTGCTCCGGCGTGTCGCCCGACACTTGGGCCGGTATCGTTGCGGATGTAACGCACCAAGCGAGGTCGGCGGCTTGTTTCTCACTTCCCTTGCGTGATCGTGCGTACGTGGTGAAATCTGTCCTCTGTGCGAAACTCTGGTTTGTGGCGCGCGTTGCGCGTTTGCCTCCGACCATTGTCCGCCGACTTAACTCTGCAATTTTTTCGTTTTTCTGGGCACAGCGTACGGAGTTAGTGGTTCGACAAGCTCTTCGCCTCCCTCGTACCTCCGGAGGTTGGGGACTACCGTGTTTGACTACATTTAGTCGAATCCTCGCACTTCGAGGCGTCTTGGAGCTGCTTGAGGATCCCGACTACCCTGGACGCAACCTTGTTCTCTACTGGCTGGGCACTCATCGGCGCATCTTGGTGCCTCGAGGTCTTGGCAACCTCTGCCCCACCGCTGAGGCGCCGTCGCCGTTTTATGTCGCAACAGTCCGCACTCACCAGCAACTTGTAACCGACGTGCCGGATGCTGATGTTCTAGACACCCCTGCTTCACGTCTTTGCGAGGCCCTCTGTGCGCCGGAGGTACCCCTCCTCCATCAGGTGCAGAGCCGCACTTCTGACTGGGCGTGTGCCCTGTCCCCGGACCTTCCCACGGCCGTGGCGGACTTTCACTGGAGGCTTGGTTGGGGTGTTTTGCCCACCCGGGATCGCCTCGCACGGTGGGGCGTCTCGGCGTCTAACCTGTGCCCTAACTGCGGCGCTCTTGAGA
Organism: Ixodes scapularis; assembly: GCF_016920785.2. Lineage (NCBI taxonomy): Eukaryota > Metazoa > Arthropoda > Arachnida > Ixodida > Ixodidae > Ixodes > Ixodes scapularis. The sequence goes on along the minus strand of NW_024609836.1, from coordinate 12,587,202 downwards.
CAAACGTACATGTTGTGTTCGACTGTGTTGTTGCTCGTACGTTCTGGACTCTGGTGAGCCGAATGTTTGCGCTCCCGCTGGGCAGGCACTTCCGTGCGCGCCGCCGCAGCTCCAGGCTTGTGTTTGCGGTCGCATGTTTCATTTTGTGGCAAAACAGAAATACCGCTGTTGCCCGAGGGCGTCGTTTAGGGCGGATGTTCCCTATGATCCGCAGGCTGCGCATCCTCTTGCTTTCTCATCTTGAGGATGCCCTTTTTGTCCTCGGGGAGGAGGAGTTCCTCCGACGCTGGCATACAGACTTCATTACCATCCGCTTCCATCGCCCGGTCCTTGGGGGTGCGTTGCCGCTGTAATTACGTCATGATTTCAGTGCTCCCGCCGTGGAGCCGGCTTTCAGGCCGGTTTTAATGGCGGTGTTTCCAGCTACATATCTGGGGAACGCGAGATCGCCGGCCACTTTTACGGGGTTGCGGTGGCGTCGGGGCGCCGGGCCCTGGTCGGCTCTGGTTTGGGGGTGGTGGGTGGACCTTGGGGCGACCTGCCCTGGGGTTTGCCCGCTGGCCTTCGGTCGGGGCCGGGTGGGGGTCGGCGCTCTGGTGGTGCCGCGGCCCCTGTGGTCAGGCTAAACCCTAGTTTGGTAATTAACTGTTCTCTGTAATTTGTCCTTGTCTCAGCCGTTTGTATATATTTGTGCCTTGTAATTTTGTGGTTCTCGTCAATAAATTTCTCTTTCCAGTATCTGTTCTTATCAGCTTAATATCTGATAGGGGCCCTATATGGGTCCTCGATATTAACTTTATTTTTGTAACCAGGTGGGGTGCTCCGGGCTTGCCCGGAACCTGCCAGGGTCGTCCCTGTATTGCAGTACAGCAGGGATCGGCCCAGTTCCTTCGGGAACAAATATATAATTCGAAAATCAGACTGTAGCTCAGTAGTAGTTGGTGTAAAATCGCTTTGGATGGGACGAATCTTTCTCCGAATCGAAATTCGGAAGAGCCGAATCTCAAGCGATCGGAAAAGTTCTGAAAGATTCGGAGCGTTGCCATGGTTCCCAGATCACCTTGATGAGTGTTTCAACTTTAGTGATATAAAATTTAGGGGTGTGCGAATACTCGAATTCGAATCGAATAGAAAGCTCCCGAATAATTCGATTCGCGAATCGAATTGCTAGTATTCGGTAACTCGATATTCGATATAGTCGGCCAAAGATGCGTAATCAACGCAGAGCTGACAAAAAAAAAAAAAAAAAAAAAAAAAAGCCGTTTTTTCTTTTGATGTAAGGCGCTATGAGGTTAGACAGACCATGCGAAAAACAGCTCTTGGCCCTACCATTCCACAAAAATATTACGTACAAATTAGAAAAAAAGAAAGCTAACGAACGCCACGAACTTTATAGTGTTACAATATGCTATAGTTTCGTTTTGACTTTGGTTTCGAAGTGCTATCATCATCATGGGCAGAGAATAAACATGGCGGTTCAATAAGTGTGCAGCCACGTGGGTCTCCTATAAAAAGACGCACAAAACATGGTGTCAGAAGCGGCAAGAAAGACGAAACGACTCGCAAACAAGTAAGAAGAACCGTTGAGCTGCGAACAAACTCCGTGAGACCGCAAGTACGCCGCGAGTGAACGACCGCGACGACGTGACGCCGTTGCCCGACCAAGACAATAGAGAGTTTTAGGGAACCGGAACAGAATACGATCGATACCTTGGATCGGGTGTGTGGACCGATCGTGTGCCTTGAAACGGCTTTACCGTATTTGCAGACGATAGCAGACGATCGCTACAGGTCGCGGCCCCTGGCAGCGGAAGCGTGCATCCTCCTCATCGAGAAAAGACAAATTTGCGTGTGTTTGTACAAATCGCAGAAACTCAAGTAAATAAAGATCGCACCCTAAATATATAAAGAACCTAAAATATTGGATACCTACTTATAGTTCATCTCGTTTTTTTTACTGGAATGAATGCGCTTCCGTAATACAAAACATGGCGCACCACGGCGTGTCGCCCCTGGCACTGCGAAGTTCTAAAATGTTCGTCTGCTAAAGAAGCAGACGAGCTTTCCGACAACAATGGCGCTCGATCTTTTTGACAATGACTTCTCTATTCAGCGAAAATTATTTAGAAAAAGTGATTTTGTACGACTGTCTGCGCACTAAGGGAAGGCGCTTGTTGGCGGCAAGGCATGGGACGTTCAACTTGGCGTAGCTTTTAAGTAAACAAAAAAGTTGTGATACCAGGAATGATGTGCAGATACCACGAATGATAGGCCAGCGTATTTTTTTTCTTTCAGTTTACCAGATTTATATACTCGGGGAATAAAATAATGCCTCGACCGTACATGGTACCTTGTTTTCTAATAAGTCATGTGTACTCAGCGGGCAAGCTTTGGTGTTTTACATCAACCAAATATGATGTTTACACCAACCTCGTCCTGATATGCTGAAATGTTGCCGAAAGCAAACTTGATTTGGCACAAGAACACGCTCGCGCGCGCTTATCATCAACATTCGAAGTCGTCTGCTAGCGATCCTGTCTCTTTCCCTCGAGGCCCACTGCCGGGCCGAGTATTAAGAAAGCTATGGACAAATAAAACTAGAAATATTAAATCGCAAAGAACATACAAAGATAACCAAACATATACTCACTTTCTCCAGTTGATGCGGTCATTTTTCTTGTACAAAGTTACGAGGAGGTCAATCCGTTCCTTCGCTCCTCGCAACGAGAAGTTCTCTTCCGACGCTGCGTTTAAGCCTATAAGGACGTCATTCCAAAGGGCTGGAGTGAAAAGGAGTAGCGCCTAGCACCTCCCGAAGTAGAAAGATGTTGTCTTCTGCTGTAAACCGCTTGCGAGAAGGAGGCGGAGGGACGGAGGTAGATGCGGCGCTCATGTTGCTCTCTTACGGTATACAGATAGCAGATGATCACGGTCGTGCGCCCGCGTACCGATCGTTGCACCGTGTACGGTACGACCACGAAGAAAATATAAAGGAAAACCTGTAACTTTACTGCTGTACACTTATTAAAACTATCACCCAATATTCAAACGGCTCGTTTTATAGGATATTGCCGCGCGCAGGGTCACGGACTTGTAGGAAGTTCTCGTTTATCTTGCTGCGGACATAACTATCGTTCATCCCTGTTTTTGTTGTTCTAGAAAGTGCTTGTTCATTCTCGCCCCGAGCGCGCTACGCTCGAACCTTCTCCGCCGAATCTTCGAGATACTGACTCACTCTAGATAAGAGGCCGCCCGCGACCTTGTCGAGTCAGTCTCGCCCCAGCGCTTGATTCTGCTGACACGCCGACTTCGACGCCCGCGACGCTCTGCTTTCTTCTGTTTCCTTTTTTATTTTTGGCACAAGTTCGCCACATTAAACGTTTGTTTATTTCTGTTTATTTCTTGTTTATTGGTCACGACTCACCACCCGTGACATTCTGGTGGAGGTGCGGGGTACCGCATGCCCGTGCAGCGTTCCCCTCCCAGGACCCGCAGTGCAAGCCCGACTCAAGGCTCCCTGAGAAGACCACTCAGCGCGGAACCTGAAACTCGGACCAGCCGCCGCACCAAGGGAGAGGATCCGGAGTACGGTTTGCTCCTGGATAAACCCAAGCCGAAGACGACGATGGACAACCAGTCGCAGGCCCCCGCCGCTCCTGCCGTCGTCTACCTACCCGTCGCTCCTCGGACACCGGCTCCGTTCCACGGCGAACTCCACGAAGACGTTGAAGATTGGATCGACCAATTCGAACGCGTCGCCCGCCACAATAGCTGGACCAACGAGCAACGGCTGCAAAACGTGTATTTCTCGCTCGAGGGGACTGCCAGAAGCTGGTACGAAAATCACGAGTCTTCATTGACATCCTGGGACATTTTCAAGAGCCAGCTGAAGGCGACATTTGTCAACCAGCACCGCCGAGAGAGAGCCGAAGACTTACTGCGTACCAGGACTCAAGGCCCCAACGAGAGCATCACCGGCTTCGTGGAGGATGTTCTCCGCCTAAGCGCCCGCGCCGATCCTCAGGCTACCGAGGAGAAGAAGCTGCACCGCCTGATGAGGGCTGTGAAAAGCGAGATTTTCGGCGGTCTCATCCGGAATTCTCCAACAACAGTCGACGAGTTCATCACGGAGGCGACAAATATGGAACGGGCCTTGCTAGCCCGCGCCAGACACTACCAACGACACCCTGGCGTAACTACTCTAGCGACATCTGGATCCGACCTGGGCACCACCCTCCCCGACATCCGTGACCTTATCCGTGAAGCCGTCCGGGAGGAGTTGAAGAAGTTGCTACCTGCTGCCACAAGCCTGGATACGCCCTCAGTCGCCGAGATTGTCCGGTAAGAACTTCAGCAGGCGCTGCAGCCAGAAGTTCTCGCCAGCGCCGCTCCTGAACCACGGAAGCTGAGCTACGCCGCAGCTACCCGACGACCACCGCCCCCTGCTCACCCGTATACGGCGCCACCTCGACGTGAACCTCTAGCGCCGCAGTATTCACGACGCCATGAAGATCGGGCGTACGTCCGCCCAGAACAAGCTGCTCCACGAAAAACCGACGTGTGGAGGACGGCCGATCGACGCCCGTTGTGCTACCACTTCGGAAGAGGCCGACCATATCTACCGTCGTTGTCCCTACCGGCAAATGGGCCTGCGTGGGTTCCACCCGAACGACCCACGCCCGAGGTACGGCGAACGCCCTCACGACATTGAGGAGTACCTCCGACGTTCCCCCTCCCCAGTGTCGTCACTCCGCCGTGAAGCCCGCTCCCCATCGCCACGACGTCCAGCCTCCCCAGCGCCACGATCCCGCCGAGAGAGCCTGTCTCCCCTGCGTCGTCGGGAAAACTGAGTGCGGCAACGCCTGGAGGTGACGTTGCCGAAAACGACGGAAGCAAACAGCCTCGAAGAACGCCGGAGCGCTCCCACTCTCTCGACGCCCCGCATTGCACCGACGCGCCTGCAACGGTGTCCAACAACCTAAACGTTGTTATCGATGGCCAAAACGCATCGGCACTCGTTGACACCGGGGCAGATTACTCAGTATTGAGTGGGAGGCTCTCTCGCCACCTTCGAAAAGTCACGACGCCGTGGGATGGACCGCAGATACGAACCGCCGGAGGACACCTCATCACGCCTGTCGGAAGGTGCACCGCTCGCGTCGAAATTCACGGCGAGACGTGTCCTGTGAAATTCGTCATTCTACAAGACTGTTCCAGAGACGTCATTCTCGGCATGGACTTTTTGTGTGAATACAGCGCCGTCGTCGACCTTGGAGAAAACAGATTGACGCTGCGGACACCTGTTCCGCCTTCAGAGAAACTCCAAACTGCGTCAGCCGCCGTCCGAGTCGCTGCCGACCACGTGAATCTGCCGCCGCGATCAAGTGTTGTCGTGCCCGTCGTGGCCGATGCAGCTACCCGTAGCGAAGTTCTTCTGGAAGGTAACCTCCAGTTGCTCCTGGGAAGAGGAATAGGCGTCGCACGAGGAGTAGCTGAACTTCAGGATGGCCGCACTGTGGTCCTCGTGACGAACTTCCGGAATGAAACGCAACACCTCACAAAAGGTGCAGCCGTTGGCCACGTCGAGGATCTCCGAAACTCCGCCGAAATCGCCGCCATTACTGATGAATCCTCGCCACCTCAGCAAGACGGTACGTCGCCAGCGCAACTCGACATCGACCCTAAGCTTCCGGACCCAAAACGACGGCAGCTGATGAACCTCCTCGCCGAATACCGTGACTGCTTTGCGACGTCGTCGAAGGTACGCCAAACAGCCGTTGCGAAGCACCGCATCATTACCGAGGACGACGCGCGCCCTGTGCATCGATCACCGTACAGAGTCTCCGTTAAAGAAAGGGAGGTGATCCAGGAGCAAGTTCAAGAGATGCTGAACGACGACATAATCCAGCCATCAAGCAGTCCGTGGGCCTCTCCAGTCGTACTGGTTAAGAAGAAGGACGGAACGCTTCGGTTCTGCGTGGACTACCGGCAGCTGAACGCGGTGACGAAGAAAGACGTCTACCCACTCCCCCGAATCGACGACACGTTAGACCGGCTGCGCCACTCTCGATACTTCTCATCGATGGACCTGAAGAGCGGCTACTGGCAGATCGAAGTCGACGAACGGGACCGAGAGAAGACAGCTTTCGTCACGCCGGATGGGCTGTACGAGTTCAAGGTAATGCCCTTCGGACTATGTACGGCGCCAGCAACTTTCCAGCGTGTTATGGACACCGTACTGGCAGGACTGAAGTGGCAGAGCTGTCTGGTCTACCTCGATGACGTCGTGGTGTTTTCCAGCGACTTCGACGAGCACTTGCGACGACTCCGAGCTGTTCTTCAAGCCATACGGACCGCTGGACTCACCCTCAAGCCGTCAAAGTGTCGGTTCGCCTATGACGAACTGAAGTTTCTAGGTCACGTGGTTAGCAACAAAGGCGTGCGCCCAGACCCTGAGAAGACTTGCGCCGTCGCGTCATTTCCAGTGCCGACAGACAAAAAGGCCGTTCGAAGATTCCTCGGACTTTGCGCCTACTATCGTCGCTTCGTTCGGGATTTCGCACGGATTTCCGCACCGCTCACAAACCTCACGAAGGACGCCGAGAGGTTCGAATGGGCCGAGGAACAGCAGCAGGCATTCGACGAGCTGAAGCGACGACTCCAGACGCCTCCGGTTCTTGGACATTTCGATCAGGATGCGGACACCGAGATTCACACTGACGCAAGTAACGCAGGACTTGGCGCGGTACTAGTTCAAGTACAAGAAGGCACCGAACGAGTCATCGCCTACGCAAGTCGGACACTGTCCAAGGCAGAGAGAAATTACTCCACGACTGAGAAAGAATGCCTTGCGGTCGTCTGGGCAATCACGAAGTTTCGTCCGTACTTGTACGGAAGCCCGTTCCGCGTAGTCACGGACCACCACTCGCTCTGCTGGCTTGCGAACCTCAAGGACCCGTCAGGACGCCTCGCTCGATGGAGCCTCCGGCTAGAAGAGTTCAACATGACTGTGGTTTACAAGTCAGGACACAAGCACAGCGACGCTGACTGCCTGTCCAGGGCCCCTGTCGAAACACCTTCCGGCAGCAGCGACGACGAGGATGACGAGTGCTTTCTAGGGGCAGTGAACACCGATGACATGGCACGACGTCAACGAGACGATCCCGGAGCTGCGAGCCTTAATCGAGCACCTGGAAGGGCGCGGCGGTACCGTAGCCCGTGTTTTCTCACGAGCCGTGCCGACCTTCACCATTCGGCAAGGTGTACTCTACAAAGAGAACTTCGGGAACAACAACTCGCCGTGGCTGCTGGTAATACCGACCGACCTTCGAGGGGAGATCTTTCAAGCATGTCACGACGACCCGACGTCCGGACACCTTGGATACAGCCGGACACTGGCCGGTATTCGTGAAAGGTATTACTGGCCCAAGCTCCCCAAGACCGTCCACCTGTACACACGATCATACCACGAGTGCCAGCGACGCAAGAAACCTCCGACGAGGCCGGCCGGACTCCTGCAGCCTATTTCTCCTCCAACTGCACCCTTCCAGCAGATCGGAATGGATCTACTTGGTCCTTTTCCGCCTTCGACGTCGGGGAACCGCTGGATCATCGTCGCCACAGATTATCTCACGCGGTACGCCGAAACGAAAGCTCTTTCTTCGGGGACTGCTGTGGAAGTTGCCAAGTTTTTCATTGAGTCCATCGTCTTCCGGCACGGCGCTCCAGAAGTTCTGATTACAGATCGCGGATCATCGTTCATGGCACAACTGACCCAAGAAATCCTCCGACTCAGTCACACCAGCCATCGTCGTACAACTGCGTACCACCCGCAGACCAACGGGCTGACGGAGCGACTCAACAAGACAATCGCCGATATGATCTCTATGTACGTCGACGTAGAGCACAAGACGTGGGACGAGGTGCTGCCCTACGTCACGTTCGCCTACAATACGGCGGTTCAAGAGACCACTGGTTTCACCCCTTTCCAGCTGGTACATGGTCGGAAGGTAACGACCATGCTGGACGCCATGCTGCCCCATGAGCCATCTGACAACGAGAGCGACCACGCCCAGGCGGTTGCTCAACGCGCCGAAGAAGTTCGCCAGCTCGCCCGACTCCTGATTCAAGACCAGCAACGCGTCGACGCCGGCTGCTACAACCTTCGTCGCAGGGACGTCCACTTCCAGCCCGGAGATAGGGTGTGGGTATGGACGCCCATCCGTCGCCGCGGCCTCAGTGAGAAATTGCTGAAACGATACTTTGGACCCTACAAAGTGCTTCGTCGCCTCGGTGATCTTAACTACGAAGTCCTCCCCGACGGAACGCGCCCATCTGCAAGACGTCAGCCGCGACCCGAGGTGGTGCACGTCGTCCGGCTGAAGCCGTATTACGAACGATAGAACTTTCCACTCTCGTTGACGGGTGAACTGTGAACTGCGGCTCGCGATTCTGCTGCCTTTTTGTTTTGGATTTGTTTTTGTTTGTTGTTTTTCGTTTTGTGCTGCATCGGGACGATGCACTTTTTAAAGGGCAACTCCACTTCATTTTTACAATTTTTGGGTTATGATCTGTTTAGTTGAAGCCGGCGACCCTGAATGACGAGATATTAGCGGCGAGATGTTTTGGTGGCGCCCTCCTATGGTTCCCCCTTGTGACGTCATTACCTTGCAAACAACAAGTTCGATGGTGTTTGTAAATAGCATGGTGGAAGCTTGAAATCATTGCGCTCTCAAAGGAACACTGCCAACACCGTTAACACTAAAGTTCTTTCATGCCTCTTATTTCGTCAATGATAAATCCCCTTTCCTACGTCATAGTCAGCGTTTGGCCAATCGTGGAAGGCCGACCACGGCGACGCTTTCGGTCGCGCACGGGGCTAATAATTTGTTTTTCGGTAGTGTGTATAGTTTTGTAGATATCGCGAATGCAAGAATCGGTCCGGCGGCACGGCGAAACCGAAACTACCGGTTGAAGCTGCTTGGCAACACTGCTACTAGTGGCGCGTCGTCGGCATGACCTAGTTCTAGTCCCGCGCTTCTGAGCCGACGCGCCGACAAGGTCGGCTCAGTCGCACGTGGAGTTTCAAAACAGAAGGTTAGATGCACATTTTCTTTTTTTGCCGCTTCACTTTGTTAATATGCACCAAATTTAGTAATTTTTAGTGTGTATTTATAAATTTGCCGGCCGAAAAGCGAATCCAACTGCTATAAATATGACGCGGCCGGTGCCGGCGCGGCGTGACTGTATTTCTTTCTTGCGCGCGGACCGAGAAAACGAAATAATGGGAGGTAGATGGACAGATCTGCCCACAAGTGGTCTAAGTTGTTAAAGCCAAGGTGCCTTTATGTGCACGCTAGTTAGATCAGCCGCGACCTGCAGCGTCCGGCCGATCGTGGTGGAGCAGCCGGCGGACGGTACGCGAACAGCGACGGCACCGCATCGTTCTTCAAAGACGCCTGTTTCTTGGTGAAACCCGCAACAGTCAGCAGCCGCAGATCCCGTGTGTAGGTGTCTGACGTAAAGTGCTGGGAGCAGAGCTTCGCGTTGGAGCTCGGAGTCAACGGTCTTCCGAAGTCTATCCGGCGAACGGCACCGACCCACACCTTGTGCCTCTTCCGGTCTCTTGGGAACTGGTGGAACCGCAGCTCCGGGTTGCGCACCCAGTTGTTGGTGCAACCCACAGCACTACAAATCCTGCTCGACATTGCCCAACGCGAGACCGGCGAATCTCTGCGGCTCCGCGACGCGCGCGTTAGCGAGCAGCTCCGCTTTGCTCTCTTCCGCGCTGTCGCGGAAGCAATGCTGGAATTAAAGGAACTGCCTGGACGCTAATAAAAATAGGAGAACACAGGATAATGTGGCAAACACCTCGTGCCGTCAGCAGAATCGCAGAATGCCACGGGAAAAGAAGCGTTCGCGGCGTCCGTACGAGAGCGTAGGACTAGACCTACGTCATTGCCCAGTGTTGTGTGACTAGCTCACCCGGTGCCAGCGTTGCTCACCCGCTTTCGGGCCGCTAACCGAGCGGGGAGAACATTTTTAATATTGGTTTTAATCGGTAACGCGGCGTCGGTTTGACGTGATATTTTGGGTATGACTGTATTTTGACCTCCTAAAGCGATATCAGTGATTTCGATAGGGTCGACTTCTTGAGTGGAGTTGCCCTTTAAAGGTTAATGCCGCGCGCAGGGTCACGGACTTGTAGAAAGTTCTCGTTTACTCTTGCTGCGGACATAACTATCGTTCATCCCTGTTTTTGTTGTTCTAGAAAGTGCTTGTTCATTCTCGCCCCGAGCGCGCTACGCTCGAACCTTCTCCGCCGAATCTTCGAGATACTGACTCACTCTAGATAAGAGGCCGCCCGCGACCTTGTCGAGTCAGTCTCGCCCCAGCGCTCGATTCTGCTGACACGCCAACTTCGACGCCCGCGACGCTCTGCTTTCTTCTGTTTCCTTTTTTATTTTTGGCACAAGTTCGCCACATTAAACGCTTATTTATTTCTGTTTATTTCTTGTTTATTGGTCACGACTCACCACCCGTGACAATATGGGGTTTCGGAGCTGGCAGGAACGAGGCCATGTGCTCACGAAAACCTTTCTTGATGCAGGCGATTGTTCCGTTCTGCCTCGTCACCGCTGGCATCAGTTTCCTGAGTCCAACGTCAGCGCAGCGTCAGCTGCATGCGACGTCAACGACCTATCAGCCTTCCCGTCAGACGATTCCAAGTTCTTCGGAGTTCTTCAGGGTCCCACCCGTCCCACCCTCCAGTCAACCGAGTGGACTGTTCGAGTCAGCATATAAGCCGACGCGTGTCGCGGAATCCCTGGGTTTCGGAGCTGGCAGGAACGAGGCCATGTGCTCACGAAAACCTTTCTTGATGCAGGTTAGTGATTTGCCATCTGGCCCTTTCCGATCTGTTGGTGGTTTCCTGCCAGCTCCACCCAACCAACTATTCTTGATTGCGAGCACTAGGAATAATGAAAAAAACCAGCTGAACTAAGGGAAAGGTAGAGATAGAAAGAAAGACACCCGATCGCTGGACTACCAACTGTTTTTATATATAAACCTCCTCTTCTTCCTCTTCCTCTCCTTCTGCATAATTCACTTCGTTCCCCCCTTTTCCCCTTTGTTTTACGTTTTATTTTACAAGATGTTGACCCCCTCGGAGAAATAGTTTTTCGGTGCGCAACAAGGTGATTGAGGGTGCACTAACACACCCATCTCCTTTTTCTTCTATGGCAGCAGCTTCTAACATCTCCCGCGCGAGCTGGCTTTTGTGGCGTGCTACGTTGTTAACTTGCGCGAGCTTCGCCGTGCACTTGCATGCTCGGCAATGCGCAGATAGGTGCCCCGGCGCTGTCAGGTTCTTTAGGTTGGCTGCGTGCTCACGTGTACGCTCGTTGATGCAGCGTCCCGTTTGCCCAATGTAGCAGCGCCCACATGTCAGTGGTATGCTGTAAACAACCTCTTTTTCGCACGAGGCGAATTGTGTCTTGTGCCTGGTGTTACATTGACTGATCTGGTTGGTCGATGCCTGGTTGATCTTCCGGCACATTGAATACGCTTTGTTGGGTGCCGAGCACACAACTTGCACGTCTTGTCGCCTGGCGATCTTTTTTAACTTGTGGGTAACCCCATGTATATATGGGACCACCACAAAAGGTTTCCGTGCATGTTTCTTTTTTGCTGTGGGGTCGTCTTTCTTCTTGATGGTGCGAATGATTTTTTCGCAAATGCAGGCCAATAAAGGCTCTGGGTAACCGGCGTCCTGAAGTATTGAAACTTGTGTATTGAAGCTTTGTTGTATTTGGTGGGGGCAAGTCTTTTTGAGGCTGGCCAGAAGGGCCGTGGCGACTATTCCTTGTTTGACGGTTTTGGAATGCTGGGACTCGAAGGGAAGAAACCCTTTATTCGAGCGCGCCTGGTACCTCCAACAAACATGATCTTTTTGAAACTCCAACACCAGGTCAAGGAACCTAATAGTTTTTTTGATGGGAAGCTCATGGGTGAAATTGAGGCCCATGCAGCTGTTTCGGAAGTATGTCATTATGGAGTCGAGGCATCCATTTTCTTCTTCAATTGCAGTGGAGCATAAAATAAGAGTCATCCACATAGCGAAAAATGACTGATATTCGTGGATCATTTATGACTTTTTGCATAGTTGTTCCACAGGCAGCGAGAAAAATTTCGCATAAAAACGGAGCCACTTGGGATCCGATGCATACCCCACTCTTCTGCACATAGTGATGTTCTTGGTGGGCCACCACCGTTGCGGACAAGTAGAAGCCTAAAAGTTCCAAGAAGGTGCCCAGGCTCATCCCTGCTGCATTTTGAAACGTGGTAAGCCCTTGTTCCTCAATGGTGGTTTGAAGAACACGTAAAAGGTTATCGTGCGGAATTGAGTAGTACATATCCTGTACGTCAATCGAGAACCCAGAAACAATTAGGTTTCCTTGTTCATGAAGAAATGCGATCACGTGCTCTGAGTTAGGTATCCTGAAGGGGTCTTCTACTGGTATTTTGGAGAGTTGCTGGGCAAGAAACCTCGATACGCATGCTTGCCAAGTGTTTCTTTCGGATACAATAGCTCGAAATGGAACACCTTCTTTGTGAGTCTTGGCTGAGAAGAAGACAGAAAGTTGGTCATTTTTTGCCCCTTTGATCCTGGTGCTGAGACTAACTTGTTGGTGTTCGTCTAGCAACTTGAGAATGGCCTTCTTTGCTACTTTTGTCCTTTTCTCTGCTACTGGCATAAAATTCTTGATCATGGCCTGGGCCCGTTTGCTCGAAGATGGTTAACTAACCGCGGTTAACCGGATTTCCCTACGAGGGGGAATTTTCGGTCACGTGACCGGCAGAGTAAGGACGGCGGGGAAACATGGCGGTGCCCCGGTGAGTGAGCGCCTCTCGCCTCGGAACTAATACGGCGCAGTAGCTGCAGTAGCGGGCGCGTTAGTCAGCAATGAATGGTGGAGGAGGATTTCGATTTGCCTCACCTCACTTAAAACGCAAAGCATAAGCAATGACCTCGCCGCATTTTTTAGATAGACTTTGGACTCTGGCCATTCCTAAGCCTAAATGAACGCGATAGTTGTCGGCATGGTAACGCCTTTGGAAAGTGGATTGCCTTGACTCAATCGGCCGGGTATTGATAGCACACAAAAGTAGAGAGCGTTCCCGCTACGAGGGTAGTTACACGCGCTGCACGTGCTGGCGTCTGCAGTAATAACTCTTCTGAAGCAAAACGCCTAAAACAAATTTTGCCGGGCACGCGCGTTCGTCAAAGATTTATTATGATTATTTACTTCAAGTCGTTTATAAGTGGAAGGCCAGTGAGCACGGACCGTAGAAATACACTTCTAGCGTTCTTCTCGATGTTCGGGTAACTTACTAATAGGTCAATTTTCAGTGGAGCCGAGTTACAGGTTTTACAATTTATGACGGTGTTATATACAGTTCTTACATGCTGGCCAACCATGCTGCCAGTGTACCGCCCGCCTTTCACTGCTCACTTCTTCCTCGTCGTTTTTAGGACTCAACTTCGTCGTCCTCTTTCGAACTCGGAAGTTAATTTCAACGAGGCTTTTCTTCACTTCATGCAGCCAAATATTTAGAAAACTTCCAAACAAGGGTTAATTTAGTTTTACCTTGCCGATTATTTGTACCACGAGCAATAAAAATTGTTTCTTAAGCTCAAATGTATGCCGCGCTGCGTCGCGAAAACCAGGCAGCGCGCATTTTTTGGGTCCCCCCATTTCCGGAACCTTTCCATGGAAGCCCCGCATATTCGCTATAGCCAGTAGGTGACACCAGCTACCACCCCATAATAAAACACGGAGCTATCGCTCATCCAGCCCTCGTCAAACTTGGCTAGGTACTTGTAGGTACCTAGTAAGGAAGGGCGGTTAACTTTTAACCGCGGTTAAAGTTAACCGGCTTCGAGCAAACGGGCCCTGATGGGCTTTTTCTCCATATCTGTCGGACTCAAGAACGACAAATCCTCCCTCCTTATCGGAAATTCATAGCTTTAAATCCCGGCTTCTTAATTCTTGAATTGTAGACCCAAAGCTCACCTTTGGCTTAGCTTGGTGCTGAAGGCTGGAAAATACTTGAATTCCTTCATCAATATTTTGAGAGCTTCTTTCCTGTGGAGCTTTTGCGGCAATTTGCCGTATTATGGCTACCTTGTCTACAGCTTCAAGCTTGGGAGCTATGGCAAACCTTGGTCCTTGTTCCAGCACCTTCCGAGCTTGTTCTGAAATGTGCACATTCCCTATATGCTGGAGTGGTGTCTTTTGCAGAACCGTCTTGCGTTGCCGGTGTAGTTCCAGATGGTGACGCCAAATGGGGAGAAAGTTCTTCTTCCAGAGGATCTCCGTTGTGTTTTGCGTCATGATGAGATGATTGGAAAATTCGTTGCGGGTCGGAGACTTGACTCGCAGAAAGTCGGTGAGTAGTCGCACTTGGCGCCATTTTTCAGACCGAAGAATCTTGGACACCCGTTGTGCGTGCGCGTGTGATGGTTGTAGAGCCCCGAAAAAACACTTTACCTCTTCCAGGATGATCTTCTTTTGTATGCTGCGAGTGAGCAGCCTTGCTTGGCAGATGGACGTTGCAATCATGAGCCTCAAGCCTGGTGGGCCAAGGAGGTTGAAATTGATAAAAGACGTGCTCAGGTAACTAGAAAGATAAGTAACGATTGGTGTAATCTGAGCTAGTTGGTTACTCATTATGAAAAAAAAACCAGCTGAACTAAGGAAAAGGTAGAGATAGAAAGAAAGACACCCGATCGCTGGACTACCAACTGTTTTATATATAAACCTCCTCTTCTTCCTCTTCCTCTCCTTCTGCATAATTCACTTCGTTCCCCCCTTTTCCCCTTTGTTTTACGTTTTATTTTACGAGATGTTGACCCCCTCGGAGTAATAGTTTTTCGGTGCGCAACAAGGTGATTGAGGGTGCACTAACACACCCATCTCCTTTTTCTTCTATGGCAGCAGCTTCTAACATCTCCCGCGCGAGCTGGCTTTTGTGGCGTGCTACGATGTTAACTTGCGCGAGCTTCGCCGTGCACTTGCATGCTCGGCAATGCGCAGATAGGTGCCCCGGCGCTGTCAGGTTCTTTAGGTTGGCTGCGTGCTCACGTGTACGCTCGTTGATGCAGCGTCCCGTTTGCCCAATGTAGCAGCGCCCACATGTCAGTGGTATGCTGTAAACAACCTCTTTTTCGCACGAGGCGAATTGTGTCTTGTGCCTGGTGTTACATTGACTGATCTGGTTGGTCGATGCCTGGTTGATCTTCCGGCACATTGAATACGCTTTGTTGGGTGCCGAGCACACAACTTGCACGTCTTTATTGGCCTCCATTTGCGAAAAAATCATTCGCACCATCAAGAAGAAAGACGACCCCACAGCAAAAAAGAAACATGCACGGAAACCTTTTGTGGTGGTCCCATATATACATGGGGTTACCCACAAGTTAAAAAAGATCGCCAGGCGACAAGACGTGCAAGTTGTGTGCTCGGCACCCAACAAAGCGTATTCAATGTGCCGGAAGATCAACCAGGCATCGACCAACCAGATCAGTCAATGTAACACCAGGCACAAGACACAATTCGCCTCGTGCGAAAAAGAGGTTGTTTACAGCATACCACTGACATGTGGGCGCTGCTACATTGGGCAAACGGGACGCTGCATCAACGAGCGTACACGTGAGCACGCAGCCAACCTAAAGAACCTGACAGCGCCGGGGCACCTATCTGCGCATTGCCGAGCATGCAAGTGCACGGCGAAGCTCGCGCAAGTTAACATCGTAGCACGCCACAAAAGCCAGCTCGCGCGGGAGATGTTAGAAGCTGCTGCCATAGAAGAAAAAGGAGATGGGTGTGTTAGTGCACCCTCAATCACCTTGTTGCGCACCGAAAAACTATTTCTCCGAGGGGGTCAATGTTATGTAGCCGCTGGCAAGCTGGCGCCCATCGGCTCGTGACCATCGGCTGCACTCGGACCGAGCGCTCGAGAGCCGCGGGGCACGGGCAGACAACGCCAGGCTAGGAACGTTGCGCCAGGCTTAATCGGAGGCTCCATCAGAATAAATCGATTAGACAACCTTCGAAGGCTACATCTCGTATTTAACATTGGCGACGAGGGCGGAAGAGAACTCCAGCAGCGGTTCAAGTATGTCTGTGACACAAGGCAAGCTCGAAGAATTCCAAGGGACAGGATGGTCGGCCTGGGCGGAGCGATTGGAATTCTTCTTCCAGGCAAACGACATAACGGACCACGCGAAAAAGAGAGCCCTGCTGCTGACCCTTTGTGGCGCTGAAACCTACGAGACTGTGCAAGCGCTGACGGCCCCGAGGAAGCCCGGCGAAGTTGCAATCAACACCATCAAGGGCCTGTATCGAGTGAAGAGACTTCCCTTCGGAGTGGCGGCAGCTCCTGCAATCTTCCAGAAAGTCATGGACACAACATTAGCAGGCATCTCAGGAGTCAGTGCGTACCTAGACGACATCATCATCAGCGGGGAGACTACGGAAGAACATAACTATCGACTAGATCAAGTATTGACGAGACTAGAAGGTGCAGGACTAAGACTAAAGGAAACCAAGTGCCGCTTCGGGGTGAGTGAAGTAAAATTTCTTGGCCACCTCATCAATGCGGACGGCATACATCCCACGCAGGACAAGATTCAGGCCGTAGTACAGGCGCCCGAGCCAAGGAACAAGACAGAGCTGCAGTCCTTTCTGGGACTGTTAGCTTTTTATGACAGATTTCTAGAGAATCGAGCAACGATTGCGAAAGAGCTCTATCACCTACTGGAACGGAAGGCAGAGTGGCGGTGGGAGCAAAACCACCGCGAGGCTTTCCAGAAGTTGAAGGATCTGGTGGTGCAGTATACAGTACTGGCACACTATGACGAAAGAAAACCACTACTGTTGTCCTGCGACGCTTCGCCTTACGGTGTGGGCGCCGTACTAGCACAGTTGGACTCCGACGGCCGAGAGGCTCCGATTGCGTTTGCGTCCAGGACCCTGGGAACCGCTGAGCGCAACTACTCACAACTGGACCGAGAGGGCCTAGCCATTGTGTATGGAGTCAGCCATTTTCATCAGTATGTCGCAGGGCGAAGCATGACAATCTACACAGATCATCAACCTCTTCTTGGCATCCTAGGAGCTGACAAGCCCGTTCCACAAGTGTTGTCACCGCGGATGACCAGGTGGTGCGTAAAATTGGCCGCTTATAAGTATGAGCTGAGGTACAGGCCAGGAAACCGCCATCAGAACGCGGACGCTCTAAGCCGACTTCCCATGTTCACCACGGAGGAGGAGCCAGAAGTACCCGGAGACATACTGATGTTTGAGGCTTTGACCCGTCCACCGCTCTCCGCGGACCAAGTAGCCAGGGAGACAGCACGTGACGCCGTCCTGTTAACAGTATACCAGGCAGTACAAGAAGGCACTATTCATCGGTATCAGTCCCCAGAGTACTCGCCGTACAGAAGTAAAGCGGCAGAGTTGTCGACACACAGAGGATGCGTAAGCTGGGGGACACGGGTCGTGATTCCTAACAAATTGAGAAGAGAGACGATGGCTCTAATTCACTCGGGACATCGCGGAATTGTGGCGATGAAAGCTTGCGCTCGCAGCTACGTTTGGTGGCCCGGGATCGACGCCGATATTGAAGCATGGGTCGCTGCATGTAGCACCTGCCAGATACACCGGAAGTCACCAGCGAAGGAACCGATCCCAGTGTGGAATAGGCCAACCGAGCCGTGGGACACTGTTCACCTGGACTTTGCAGGTCCCGTCGAGGGTCATGTGTTTCTGGTTGTGGTGGACGCGTTCACGAAGTGGCTGGAAGTGCGCGTGGTCCGCAACATGACGTCGGCCGCCATCATTAAAGAGTTACGGACCATTTTTGCAACGTTTGGACTACCAAGGAAGATTGTGTCGGACAATGGCGCGGCGCTAGTTTCCGACGAGATGAAAACATTTTACCGAAACAACGGGATCATTGCTGTAACTAGTGCGCCGTACCATCCCGCCACTAATGGCCAGGCGGAGCGCATGGTACAGGAGCTGAAACTTGCACTGGGGAAGAAGGGAAAGGAAGAGCTGAATTGTGCGTTGGCCAGGTTTTTATTCAAACAGCACACTACCATTCACGTTGCAACGGGAAAAACGCCAGCATGGTTGCTTTATGGCAGGGAACTTCCATCAGCTCTTGAACGATTAAAAACTGTACTTTCTGAAGAGCCAGTCCGCACAGAAAGCTTCACAAACGCACGGGAACTGAGCGTGGGACAGTCTGTCTGGACTAAGAAGTTTCCACAAGGCAAAGGCTGGGTTCCTGGCGTACTCGAACGTCAGATGGGCCTCCGTTCATGGATGGTGAACACAGATGAAGGTTCGGTACGCCGGCATACCAACCATATACGTCAGCGATGTTCAGCAGCCAGCACCCAACAAGAAGCGAAGACTCCGTCTCCTGTGTGGGACCTCAAGATTGACCAGAGTCCAACTCCACCACGGGCACCATCTCCCGGCGAAGATACTCCAGCTCGAGCAGACGCATCACCCCAGCGAGACAGTAGCAGGCCGGCGGCGTATCCTCGCGAACCAGCGTCAGCTCCTTCGACGGCAGACGCTGGCCCTTTCACTGGTACCCGGAGGGGCACTCGAGCGCGGCGACAACCGCAACGCTACGGGAGCAACGACTAGTTGGAGGGGGTGTTATGTAGCCGCTGGCAAGCTGGCGCCCATCGGCTCGTGACCATCGGCTGCACTCGGACCGAGCGCTCGAGAGCCGCGGGGCACGGGCAGACAACGCCAGGCTAGGAACGTTGCGCCAGGCTTAATCGGAGGCTCCATCAGAATAAATCGATTAGACAACCTTCGAAGGCTACATCTCGTATTTAACAGTCAACATCTTGTAAAATAAAACGTAAAACAAAGGGGAAAAGGGGGGAACGAAGTGAATTATGCAGAAGGAGAGGAAGAGGAAGAAGAGGAGGTTTATATATAAAAACAGTTGGTAGTCCAGCGATCGGGTGTCTTTCTTTCTATCTCTACCTTTTCCTTAGTTCAGCTGGTTTTTTTCATAATGAGTAACCAACTAGCTCAGATTACACCAATCGTTACTTATCTTTCTAGTTACCTGAGCACGTCTTTTATCAATTTCAACCTCCTTGGCCCACCAGGCTTGAGGCTCATGATTGCAACGTCCATCTGCCAAGCAAGGCTGCTCACTCGCAGCATACAAAAGAAGATCATCCTGGAAGAGGTAAAGTGTTTTTTCGGGGCTCTACAACCATCACACGCGCACGCACAACGGGTGTCCAAGATTCTTCGGTCTGAAAAATGGCGCCAAGTGCGACTACTCACCGACTTTCTGCGAGTCAAGTCTCCGACCCGCAACGAATTTTCCAATCATCTCATCATGACGCAAAACACAACGGAGATCCTCTGGAAGAACTTTCTCCCCAATTGGCGTCACCATCTGGAACTACACCGGCAACGCAAGACGGTTCTGCAAAAGACACCACTCCAGCTTATAGGGAATGTGCACATTTCAGAACAAGCTCGGAAGGTGCTGGAACAAGGACCAAAGTTTGCCATAGCTCCCAAGCTTGAAGCTGTAGACAAGGTAGCCATAATACGGCAAATTGCCGCAAAAGCTCCACAGGAAAGAAGCTCTCAAATTATTGATGAAGGAATTCAAGTATTTTCCAGCCTTCAGCACCAAGCTAAGCCAAAGGTGAGCTTTGGGTCTACAATTCAAGAATTAAGAAGCCGGGATTTAAAGCTATGCATTTCCGATAAGGAGGGAGGATTTGTCGTTCTTGAGTCCGACAGATATGGAGAAAAAGCCCATCAGGCCATGATCAAGAATTTTATGCCAGTAGCAGAGAAAAGGACAAAAGTAGCAAAGAAGGCCATTCTCAAGTTGCTAGACGAACACCAACAAGTTAGTCTCAGCACCAGGATCAAAGGGGCAAAAAATGATCAACTTTCTGTCTTCTTCTCAGCCAAGACTCACAAAGAAGGTGTTCCATTTCGGGCTATAGTATCCGAAAGAAACACTTGGCAAGCATGCGTATCGAGGTTTCTTGCCCAGCAACTCTCCAAAATACCAGTAGAAGACCCCTTCAGGATACCTAACTCAGAGCACGTGATCGCATTTCTTCATGAACAAGGAAACCTAATTGTTTCTGGGTTCTCGATTGACGTACAGGATATGTACTACTCAATTCCGCACGATAACCTTTTACGTGTTCTTCAAACCACCATTGAGGAACAAGGGCTTACCACGTTTCAAAATGCAGCAGGGATGAGCCTGGGCACCTTCTTGGAACTTTTAGGCTTCTACTTGTCCGCAACGGTGGTGGCCCACCAAGAACATCACTATGTGCAGAAGAGTGGGGTATGCATCGGATCCCAAGTGGCTCCGTTTTTATGCGAAATTTTTCTCGCTGCCTGTGGAACAACTATCCAAAAAGTCATAAATGATCCACGAATATCAGTCATTTTTCGCTATGTGGATGACTTTCTTATTTTATGCTCCACTGCAATTGAAGAAGAAAATGGATGCCTCGACTCCATAATGACATACTTCCAAAACAGCTGCATGGGCCTCACTTTCACCCATGAGCTTCCCATCAAAAAAACTATTAGGCTCCTTGACCTGGTGTTGGAGTTTCAAAAAGATCATGTTTGTTGGAGGTACCAGGCGCGCTCGAATAAAGGGTTTCTTCCCTTCGAGTCCCAGCATTCCAAAATCGTCAAACAAGGAATAGTCGCCACGGCCCTTCTGGCCAGCCTCAAAAAGACTTGCCCCCACCAAATACAACAAAGCTTCAATACACAAGTTTCAAGACTTCAGGACGCCGGTTACTCAGAGTCTTTATTGGCCTCCATTTGCGAAAAAATCATTCGCACCATCAAGAAGAAAGACGACCCCACAGCAAAAAAGAAACATGCACGGAAACCTTTTGTGGTGGTCCCATATATACATGGGGTTACCCACAAGTTAAAAAAGATCGCCAGGCGACAAGACGTGCAAGTTGTGTGCTCGGCACCCAACAAAGCGTATTCAATGTGCCGGAAGATCAACCAGGCATCGATTAACCAGATCAGTCAATGTAACACCAGGCACAAGACACAATTCGCCTCGTGCGAAAAAGAGGTTGTTTACAGCATACCACTGACATGTGGGCGCTGCTACATTGGGCAAACGGGACGCTGCATCAACGAGCGTACACGTGAGCACGCAGCCAACCTAAAGAACCTGACAGCGCCGGGGCACCTATCTGCGCATTGCCGAGCATGCAAGTGCACGGCGAAGCTCGCGCAAGTTAAAGGAGCTGTGCAACAATATTTGTACTGTGCACAAATACCGCTTAAAACGGATCCCTAACGTTAATGACCTATGAAAAACGCGTTCGTTTTTCACCCCACGCAATAGAAGTCCCAGAAAAAAAATTGAATAAAAACGAGCAGCCTTCACCCCCTCAACTCGCAGCCAGAACAAGCGGCCACGTGATCTGGACCCGATTATATGCCGCCAGTGTTGATCATAGCCACGCGCTGGGGTTGGCAAAGCGCAGGACACGCGCTGAGTTCCAGACATTGTTATGGCTCGGCTGTTGTCGTCGTTGCAGCGATTGGACACGGGTCACTACCCGAATGCTTCTCGAGCTAGCAATTGTCACGAGCCCAAGTCGAGTGCCCACGCAATGCTCGGGTCCAATCTATGAACCGCATTCAAATATCGTCACTTGGGTGTACTGCGATCCCCGAGTTACGTCATCAAATTTTGCAAAGGAGAGATTGAATGAAAATGACCGCTTTTGTCCTTGAAATTACACCGCAACAAAGGAGTTTCTTGGCCAATGGCGTTGCGTGTGAGTATCCTTGAGTCCCAGGTGTGCCAGTAAGCTCGTGTAGAGAGAAAAACATTCCAATTGATTATCGTTGCACAGCTCCTTTAACATCGTAGCACGCCACAAAAGCCAGCTCGCGCGGGAGATGTTAGAAGCTGCTGCCATAGAAGAAAAAGGAGATGGGTGTGTTAGTGCACCCTCAATCACCTTGTTGCGCACCGAAAAACTATTTCTCCGAGGGGGTCAACATCTTGTAAAATAAAACGTAAAACAAAGGGGAAAAGGGGGGAACGAAGTGAATTATGCAGAAGGAGAGGAAGAGGAAGAAGAGGAGGTTTATATATAAAAACAGTTGGTAGTCCAGCGATCGGGTGTCTTTCTTTCTATCTCTACCTTTTCCTTAGTTCAGCTGGTTTTTTTCATAATGAGTAACCAACTAGCTCAGATTACACCAATCGTCACTAGGAATAAGCACTTTCATGCCATAGTGGGTAATAGACGCAAACTATATTACAGGAAAAAAGTGTTATTTGTGCTCTTGTTGCTGTTGTTAAGTGGCGACGTAGAAACTAATCCTGGTCCTGCAACTAAGGAACAAATGGAACTCATACAATCTATGTTCACTGAACTGCAAAACGGTCAAAGAAGTGTCCTCGCGAAGTTAAATGTTATTGAAAGCAAACAAACGGAGATTCACAATAAAATAGAGAATTTAATTGCAAAAAACGAGCAATTTGAACAACGGATCTCAGATGTTGAAGTAAATAGAAGAAAGCTGGAAGCAAGAGTAGACGACCTTGAAAATCGGAGCCGCAGGACAAACTTGGTGTTTTTTGGCATACCTGATGACACAGTGCGAGAGTCATGGGAGGAGTCAGAAACTCTTGTTAGACGCATCTGTAAAGGTAATCTAGATATCGATGTCACCTCAATACAAAGGGCCCACCGTCTAGGTACTTTCAAGGAACGTAGCTGTCGGCCGATTATAGCAAGCTTTCAAAATTGGAAAGAACGTGACAACATCATGCGCAACGCCTTTAAATTCAAAAACTCTGCTTACAGCGTTTCCGAGGATTTCAGTGCACTTGTCAGAGAAAAAAGGCGCAAGCTATGGGACTATTCCAAAGAAAAACGACAAGATAAGAACAACAAAGTATGTCTTACCTACGACAAGCTCGTTATCAACGGAGACACGTACGCCTGGGATTTCGAACAAAGCATGCCTATACTCGTTCGTAAAAAGGCTCCACCGATTCAGCAGGATTGACGCCGTGCGAGAGATATCTGTCAAAATGCCGCTTTATCAGATGCAGATGTCTCGGTATTACTTGTGAACTTCCGTAGCATAAAAAATAAAGTGTACGATTTCTTATCTCTAGTCGAGACAATCAGACCCAAAGTTATTATGGGAACGGAGACATGGCTGCATGACTCGGTTTCTAATTGCGAAGTTTTTCCCCCTGGTTTTTCCGTATACCGCAAAGATAGAAATGGACACGGAGGTGGTGTGTGTTTGCTAATTTCATCAGACTGGAGTAGTAGTGAACTAGTTTTTTCCGAAAACGACACTGAGTCTGTATGGTGTCGAGTAGTTTTACCTAAGGGGACCACTTTAGTTTTTGGTACATTTTATCGCCCTCCAGATAGTGATGCGTACTCGATAGACAAATTGGGTGACTTGTTGACGACAATTCCAGATAGTGTATTCTTGGGAGGAGACTTTAATCTACCAGGGTTCAACTGGTCTGATGAAGTTCTTGCTACAGATGGACCCCGCGCTTACTCGATGTTTGCTGACATAATCAGTGTATTTGGATTTGAACAATATGTTAAAAAACCGACGCGAGAAAATTCTGTCTTGGATTTAATTTTATGCAATTTTCCTGGCGTTGTATCCGAGGTCACTGTACTTCCCGGCATAAGTGATCACTGCGCGGTTGTTGCTAAGCTCTCGGAGCCCGGAACGCGAAAGCAAGCGGAGTGTCCACGGAAAGTATTTTTGTACGACAAAGGTAATTACGAAGCGATCGATGCAGAGCTTGAATCCTATTTTTATACATTTAGTCGTCTGTCCGAAAATAGTGACGTCGAAACTATATGGCATGCTTTTAGAAATAAAATATTAGAGCTTGCGGAGGTGTATATTCCATCGAAACAAATGAGGAAGCGTAAAAAAAATAAGCCTTGGTTTAATGTAGAAATTCGCAGACTTATAGGTAAAGCGAGACGTGCTTACAAAACGCTGACCAAAAGTTGGTCAGTCCAAACTGAGCAGAAGTACAAAGAGATTAACAGGCTTCTCAAATTGCAAATAAAATTAAGCAAAAAAGTGTTCTTTGACAAGTTTAACAAAAATCTAAAAAGAAACCCTAAAGAATTCTGGAAGTTCGTCAACGCGAACAGAAAGGAAGACACTTCTATTCCTGCGTTGAAAGTTGATGGTAATACTGTGGTGTCTGATAACGCGAAGGTTGAATGCTTTAACTCGTATTTTAAGTCGGTATTTTCGGAAGACTCTCCGCATCTTCTATCTCCAGTGGCTTGCCGAACGCAGCAAAGCGTAATGCCCAGCATTACAATTGACATGAATGGTATAGTGAAGTTGCTGCGCGGAATTGATGCAACCAAGGCTGCCGGACCTGATGGCATTTCCCGTTATTTTTCTTAAGTGCAGTGAATCCATAGCGCGTTATCTTTTTGTTATATTCAGTGAAACGTTAAAGACGGGGATGGTTCCAATGGATTGGAAGATGGCAAACGTTACACCAGTTTTTAAATCGGGTTCTAAAGCCAGTGTTGAAAATTATCGCCGTATTTCATTGACATCGATCTCATGTAAGTTGTTTGAACACATTATTTACAGTAACCTTTACTCGTTCCTGGATTCATTACACTTCTTTTCTAACTCACAGCATGGTTTTCGAAGCGGCTACTCTTGCAACACACAGCTGGTAGAATTTTATCATCATATATCCAGATCACTAGACAGCAGGAAATATGTCGACTGCGTGTTCTTAGACTTTCGAAAGGCATTTGACACGGTCCCCCATCAGTTATTATTGTATAAATTGGCTTTGCTAAACATAGATCTCAACGTCCTGAATTGGATACAAAATTATTTAGAAGGTCGTGAGCAGCGGGTTGTTTTAAACGGTACTATATCCACATCAACTCGGGTTACGTCGGGAGTGCCACAAGGGAGTGTCTTAGGGCTTTTACTTTTTCTCATATACATAAATGATATCACCGAAAACATACAGTCTCATATTAAACTGTTCGCCGATGACTGCGTATTGTACAGGGAAATAAACACTTCAGACGACCTGGCCATGTTACAAACCGACATAAATATTTTATCTTCTTGGTGCAATCAATGGAAAATGAGCCTAAATTTAAGTAAATGCAAACATATTCGTTTCTCGAGAAGTAAGCTGCACGATTCTTATAGCTACCTAATCAACGGGACTGTTTTATGTACTGTGTTTGAGTATGTTTACCTAGGAGTGCTATTTGCGGATTCCCTAAAATGGAACAGCCATATAGAACGTACAATCGGAAAGGCTAGTAAAATGTTTTATTTTATCCGTCGAAATTTTAGATCCGCGTCGCGAAACGTCAAAGAAACACTTTATTTTTCTTTGGTAAGAACGATCCTTGATTACGCGTGCGTTGTGTGGGACCCTTATCACGATTCCACGTCAAAATGTCCAACGAGACGAAATGTCCAACGGGTCAGAATGTCCAATATTGGACATTTCGTCTCGGTGGACATTTCGTCTCGTTGGACATTTTGACCTGCTTGGACATTTCGTCTCGTTGGACATTTTGACTCTTTGGACATTTCGACCCGATTGGACATTTCGTCTCGTTGGACATTTTAACTCTTTGGACATTTTGACCCAATTGGACATTTCGAATCGGTGGACGTTTTTACCCGATAGACATTTTGACCTCTTTGTATCGTTGGCCCAGACTCTGGCACTGCATAATGCAGAGACGGACGTCTTTAGAATTCCGAATACTTACAGGCGCCCCGGGTTTTCGCTAAAGCGGTAGTAGGATGATGACTTGAAGAAATCTGACAAACTTTTTTTGGGGAAAACAAAATATTTCTAATCGCAAAAAAAAAAAAGGAAATCTAATTTACGTTGCGGACGCTGGTAGTCCGCTAAAATGTAACCCTAGCGGTTGGAAGAAAATGTCAAATTTCAGATTTGTGCTCTGCTTAGAAGGTGTGGGGGGGGGGGGGGGGGATTTTTTTTTAATTAACAAATGGGGCACGTTTCCGGTGACGGACGCTGTTCATCTTCATGTATTCCCGGCTATGTTGACCACCATTTAAGCACTGAAAATTTCTAAGCATTGCCTAAAATGAATCAGACTACGCTATGTTCCGAAAAATTGGCTTAAGTTGCTCCAGCTTATTTTTTCGATGCTTAAAACAGGGTTTCATTCCTTAACCTGCAAATTAGGAGACACCTAAGGCAATATAATTAAGCGTGATGAATAACGGCAGCAAATGCAATAATATATTTTGTAATTAGGATACGGTGATGGATTAGGTGATTGAAGCAAAGTTAAAATAGCGCTAACTAAAACATTGGATTAGGTAGTTGGTTCATGACTAAAAGGAATGAAAAACGCAAAAAGACACCAACGGAAAAAAAGAAAGGTTGTGTTCTATGTCTTCTTTTTCGTCTGTATCTTTTTGCCTCTACAGTGTTATCTTATATTGCGCCAATTTTAATGTATAAAAACCAAGGAGGGTGCTTCGTGCCCAGGTCCACGAGGTTCACATACGGACGTTTTCAGCAGAAGCGTTTAAAACGAGACTCAAGAGGAAATTACTCATTGCACGTGCATTCGTCATTACGTTATTTAAGTCGTCCACCCCGAATCTTTCCCCCGGATAGGGCGAGCACATGAATACGCAGTGTGTACGAAGAAACCCAGCATGTTTCAGATTCGGCATCGCATGCTTTGTTCGCTGCCATCCTAACTTCCTTCCCTCGATAAAGGGGACAGATGACTGCACCCTTGTTATAATTAAAGTCACTGATAGTGGCATTAGTCAGAAGGCCTTGGACAGGGGTCGGCGCATTCTGTGCCTCCCGCAGTTTTTCGCGCGTTTCTATTCCATATCTGACTTGAGCATACTTGATATAAGCAACATTGAACAGGGTTGCAAGAACTTTCATAATAAGCATTCTTAACGCAAGCCATACAGCGTGTATACAGCATGGAACGGATAAAAAATGACACGTGGACATTTCATCTCGGACATTTCGACTCGATGGACATTTTGACCTGATTGGACATTTCGTCTCGATGGACATTCTGACCCGATTGGACATTTCGTCTCGATGGGCATTTCGTCTCGATGGACATTCTGACCCGATTGGACATTTCGTCTCGATGGACATTTTGACACGGGTGTCACGTGGCCTATTGGACATTTTGACTCGATGGACATTTCGTCTCGTTGGACATTTTGATCAGAAGCCCCTTATCACGACTTCCTTATCAATAAACTAGAAAAAATTCAAAATCAGGCCGCGCGTTTTGCACTGAACAACTATGACCCTTATGCTAGTGTTACAGATATGAAGGCCATGCTGGGATGGGAAACACTCGAATGTAGACGAAAAAAAATAAGACTAAAATTTTTCCACCGTGTCTTTCACAACAAAACAGGAATTGATAAAGCCACTTATCTTATGGAGCCATCCTACGTTTCTACCCGTTGTGATAATTCTAAAAAGGTTGCTGTTCCCACTTACAGGACTGACAGTTTTGCGAATTCATTTTTTGTCAAAACCGCGAGAGAGTGGAACGATCTCCCGGAAGATGTTGTGTCCATTGATGATAATGACGTTTTCTTTTTCCACATGTTATAATGTTTTCTAAAACCCCCCTACAATAATGCCCACAGGGCGATGTAGGTACAATGTAAATAAATAAAATAAAATATGTGATTAGCATTTGTACAGAAATTTTTAATTCATGCAACATTTTTAAACTAAAAAGTATCCAGGGCCTTGACGCAGAAGGGGGGCTATTGCTCACTCTGTTGCTACTACAGATAATCCTCAGTCATAACAGCAGCTATAAAAACGGGTGATAAGTGCTCGAAATGCACATTCAATGTTTGTATTAAAAAACAAAAAAATAAAAAAAAAACCTAAATGTGAAAGAAAAAAAAAAGGTGTATGGGATAGCGGGAATCGGACTCTCCATTGCCGCTCCTCTACGGGCTCAAGAAATAAGCGCTCCAATCCACTGAGCTACCGAGCAGATTGTTTTTCTTTAATACATGGAAAATCACGATTTAAAGTTCGAATTCTATATACACACAGTGAATGTTATACACATGATGATGGAGGTGGTGGATGGATGCTCTCCTGGTGATCAGTCCTTGATGAACATAATGACTGTACTCGCACTCGTATCGCACTCATGTCTTCACTCTGGGTACTATACACTTTTGGGGAAACAGAGAGTACACATTCTTCATGGCATACACTTAAACAAATTCCTAAGGCAAGCACATTTCAAGTGTGTTTTGTATGAAAGACATGATTTGATTATGTACGGAGGTTGGCTGCTTTCACTATATTAAAAATCAGGAAGTCTTAGACAAGCATCAAACAGAGGAAAGCAGTCGGGCACTGGTGGGTGGGCCTCATACACACTTCTAACTTTTGCGATTTCTTCCAGAAATACGGACTTAGTTGTGCGTGGAATGTCAGCGTTTCTGTCGATCATCCGGCATCTCCAGAGACTGTGTAAACCAATCAGCATGAATCAATCATAAGGGATATTTGTTTCAGTCGGGACGTATAAGTAACGAATACTGTGATCAGTTAAGTTAATATCTTTTCTTAGGGTTCTTTGGAGCACATCCAACAAGAAAATCGCGTCTGTACAGTAAATAAAACAGTGCTGTATTGTTTTCGGCTGGTGGCATAAACGGCAGTCAATTGACCAAGGCATAAAGAAACCGCGGTTCTGGAGCCACCATTTTATTTATTTTTATTTATTTATTTCAATGTCCTCAGGGTCCAGAGGGCATTGCAGTGGGGGTGGACAAGAACAACAACAATGCAAAAACATAAAAATCAGAGCAAAGACCAACAGTGCACTTCTGCTAGAGAGAGGAAAAGATCAGCCTAATATGTATTAGCAAAAATGATTAACTAATGCAGCTCTAAATAAATCAACTGATGGTATGTTTACAAAAGATGCAGGAAGGTGGTTCCAATCGGAGGACGTTTGAGGAATGAAGGAGTCAATGTATGCCGAGGTTTTGCAAAGAGGTATGCCGACTTTGAAGCGATGATCGACGCTCGGAGAAATGAAAGATGGGCTCAGAAGTAGTTTGACCTTCAGTGAGGCGTTAGAATGGTACGTTTTGAAAAACAGGCATAGGTGTGATATTTTTCGTCGTAGTGAAAGAAGAGGCAGAGATAGAGTCGTTTTCATAGATGAGACACCAGCCGTGCGGTGATAATTGCAGAAAATGAAACGCACTACACGAGTTTGCATGGCTTCAATGTTATCCATGAGCGTCGTTTGGCCGGGATCCCAGATTGCTGCAGCATACTCGAGCTTTGAGCGAACAAGAGTTTTGTATAAAATTAGTTTGAGGGACATAGGGGCTGAAGAGAAGTTTCTTTTGATATACCCAAGCATAGAGTTAGCATTGGCGATAATGTGATCAGTATGAGCTTGCCATGACACGTTAAAATTAATATGTACGCCAAGATATTTATAAGAAGACACAAACTGCAGAGGAGTGTTACTAATTGAGTATGACGATGGGGTCTTGATACCACGAGAGACACTCATAGTTTTACATTTATTAGTATTAAGAGACATCTGCCAAACGTTACACCAGTCGCATACCACGCGTAGGTCACCTTGAAGAAGTGCGGTATCAGAATCGTTAGTAATTTCACGGTAGATTACACAGTCGTCAGCGAATAAACAAATGGATGATGATACGGGTAGGTCATTGATATAAATAAGAAACAAAAAGGGCCCTAAAACGGACTCTTGGGGAACACCAGAAATAATGGGACTGAGAGAGGCTTCATTGGTAGTAACAAATTGAGAACGATCACTTAAAAAAACATTTAACCCATAACAAAACAGTCGGGTCTATCTTAAGTTTACTAAGTTTATAAAATAGAAGTTTGTGAGAAACTTTATCGAACGCTTTGCAAAAGTTGAGGAAGACGCAGTCAACCCGGGATCCACGGTCAAGGATGGAAAGATGGTCATTAGTGAAAGTTAAAAGTTGAGTTTCACAGGACAGTGATTTGCGGAAACCATGTTGCGACGGCGAAAAAAAAAAGAATTCGAATCCAAGAAATTCACCAGATGAGAGTAAATGATGTGCTCTAAACGTTTACAAGGCGTGCTGGTTAAGGAAATGGGTCGATAATTAAGAGGACTATGTTTGTCACCTGTTTTGTGAAGCGGAACCACCTTCCCTATTTTCCAGTCACTTGGCAAGACGCCAAGGCTAAGGGATTGTTCAAAAATTTTAACAAGATAAAGGGAGATGTAAATTTAAGTATGCTTTATAAATTTAGGGGTAATATTGTCAATGCCACTAGAAGATATTTTCAAATTGTCAATAAGTTTAAGAATTCCGTCATAATCAAGTACAAGTGGATCCATGGGGAAAAATCACTGGATACATAGGAAAACATGAGCCAACGTCACTGGAGAATGCCTTAACAAACATATCATTTAAAACAAGGGCACACTGCTTTCTCGGAATGTCGACGCCACCAACCCCAGTAAGTGTAATATCTGTCCTCTTTGGTCCGTTTACGACACTCCAAAATTGTTTAGTACTATTGGATAGCATAGAAGGTAGAGTTACATTAAAAAAGGTTCTCTTGGCTTCATTGATGGCTGCCTTATAAGAATTTGCGGCTGTTTTATAAGCTACTCAAGGCTTATCACAACCAGACGATTTCGCAGTGCGGAAAAGGCGTTTTTTCTTGTTAGAAAGACGTTTAAGTTTGACGTTAAACCAAGGTGACGATACGTTAGAAATAATGAACCTGCATGGAATGAAAGAGGTAATTAAAGAGTTTATGTTGTCCTTAAACAAATTCCAGTTAACTTCAGCGAAACGTTCAGAAAAATCAAGTAGGTACTCATCAAGGATGCCCGCTAACTCATTATTTATCGCTTCAAAATTTGCCTAACTATAGTCTAGGAATTGTTTTCTGGCTTTATTGGAAGTACACGCTGAAGTAAACAAATTGAACTGCAAAATTGAATGATCACTAATACCTCGTAAATAGGTTATCGAGGAAGCGAGATTGGAGTCAGTGGTAGGTATAAGATCTAACACATTGGCAGTTGTACCGGAAATCCGTGTGGGTTCGGTAACAACTTGTGAAAAAGAAAAATCTGAACAAAAATTGAGGAAATCATGGTAATGGGGAGAGCTGCAAGAAGTAGCAAGAAATTCTCCCGACCAGTCAATAAGGGGTAGGTTCAAATCACTGAGTAAAAACACAAGCGCCAGAGGAAACCTAGAACGAATGGCATTCAAAGCATCGTGCAAGTCGGGATTAAAACTTACAGAGGCATTGGGGGGCCGGTAGCAGGCACACAGAATAATATTTTTATAAACACATTGCAAACGCACACAAACGAGCTCCAGCGGAGTAGCAATATTCAAGTGATAACATTCAAGGCATTCCTTTACAGCAATCAGAACCCCGCCCCCACGCCTATCTACTCGGTCACAACGATAAAACTTGTATATTTTAGTACCGTCAAATATTTCACTATCTCGAACTGTACTGGAAGCGTTGACGTGTGTAGTTTCAACATGAACATTTTAGTGCTTGGAGATACAGACATACGCTTTACACGTTTTAGAACGTCCTGTCCTTCACAGTTACCGAACTTAGATCTGTATAACGGAGCGGGAAAAAAAACTTTCAATCAACGCTTGTGCTAACCGCTTCCTGGGTACTTTAAAAAGATAGTCTAAGGAAAAACGGACTTTTAAAAACAAGAAGGTATCGACTACCTCTTTCCAGAATCCCCAGAGTCCGCTTGGAGCAGAGCTTGTAGTAGAAACGATAAGAAAGGGTAAATGGTAAACCAGTTTTTTTTTTAACAACCATGAGAAGAAACGGGTGGGATAAATTCCTAAAGAAAAACAATCTTGAGACCAGCTGGCACACAAATAAATGCGCCAGGCCCAGGTCTCCCAAGTCCAAAGGCAGGAATAAATTATCGCGTTTCATGCGTTCCCAAGGAGAACTCCAGATAAATGTAGCGAAAATTCGGTGAAAAGCTTGAATTTGAGAGCGATTACAATGCAGTACTTGCAAAACATACATAAGTATGGATATTAAGAAGGTGTTACAGACGGCTGCTTTAGCGAAAATGGACATTTCTCGTGCCCTCCATGCCTGCGATTTACGTCTAATTATAGTTACGGCGGTGCTCCAATATGGATCAGTGGAACGAGTTTGGTCAAGGGGAACGCCAAGGTATTTGAAAGGAAAGCGATTCCATGAAATCCCACCAAAGCATTTTGGAGTGGTTGCCCCGGCTCCTATCCAAAAACCGTTTGATATTTCTGCATTCAACCTTGCTCCAGTTAGGTTGCAATAGCTCTCCGTTACCTGAAGTGCTTCTTCAACACTCGCCTTATTTGAACAGAATAACGCTACATCATCGGCGTTTGCTAGTAGCTTCACCTCTGCGAAGCAAAGAAGATAGCCACGAATAGTACCTTTGTTGATAATACTACGGCATAAAGGTTCAAGATATAAGGCAAAGAGCAGTGGGTGAAAGTGGACAACCTTGTCTTACCGAGGATTTTATGAGTATAGGTTCAGAAAGTGAGGTATTTACGATTAGGCTTGTGGTGCTGTTCTTGTAACATAGCTGAATGCCCTTTATTATCGTGGTCCCTATGTTTGCGTGAGAGAGTAGCCTGAATAAAAAGGAGTGGCTAACTCTATCAAAGGCTTTGGATAAGTCTAGTTGGACTATGGCTACTTTGTTTTGTTCGTCGGATACTGAATCTATTACGGACCTTGCAACTTGTATGTTCGTTTGAATATTGCTTTCATGTATACCGCAAGTTTGATGAGCTCTGATCAGATTGTCTATTATGAGATGTAAGCATTCATTTAAAACTTTTGCGAAGATATTATAGTCTACATTGCAAAGTGATATAGGCCTGTAAGCATCCATCTTTTTCAAAGCTAACGTGTCTTCTGTTTTGGGTATAAGCACTGTATGTCCTTCGTAAAAGGTTGGCGGTAGTGCTTGGTGCTCATATGCGGGTTTGAATACATCAAGGAGGAATGGACTCAGCAGGTTTGAGAATTTCTTATAGAACTCAGCGCCCAGGCCGTCCGGGCCTGGAGTCTTATCTGACGGTAGAGCTTTCATCGCAGCTTGTGTTTCTTCCAAGGTCAGAGAGCCTTCAACACTTTCTTTCTCTTTGTCTGTTAAAGATGGCACGCATTCTATAAGTTTTTGTATGTCTTCGTTCTCTTTGGTCTCAATACTCTTTCCGAAAAGATAAGTGTAATGGTCTTGGAAAGCTTCTATAATGCTTTGCGTTTCAGTGCGGGCGCTGCCTTTGTGGTCTATTTCGGGTATTTCTTTGCTTAGAGCATATTTCCTTTCATCATGAAAGGATTGCCGTTTAGGCGTTTCTCCGAGCAAAGATTTCCGAGAGTGCGATCGGATCACCGCGCCTCGATATTTCTCGGTATCGTATCTTTGTAGCTGTGTCTTTGCCATGTTAATCTCCTCAGTATATTCGCCGGAATTGAGGCTTTCAAGCTCATAAAGCTCTGATAGCATCGCGAGCAGGTTTCGTAGTTCTAGCTTTTTCATAAACGTAATGGAGCTTGAGCGTTCAATTGCCCAATTATTAACTTCTTGCTTGAGCATGTCCCATTTACAAAACACGTGTAGGGAAGCGTTCTGTTTGACACGGGAAAGGATAGCGGGTGTACCATCGGTGAATATTTTGTCGTTTAAAAGTGATGTGTTTAATTTCCACAGGCCCCATTCACGTCTTATAGTGGGGGTTGTTTCTTTGCCCCAAAAGTTGCCGATACAAGGTCTGAGAAAAATATAGGTTTGACTGAGTAATCAGAAATAGTATCATAAAGGTCTCCAGTGGCATATATCCGGTCGAGTCAAGCGTGAGAGGAGCGTTGGAAATGTGTATAGACATTTTCCACAGGGGCGCCGCCATCTTGAATTGTCGTCACTTCCAGTATGGGTGACGAAAAAATAATAAAACGTTTCAACCTGTAACTAGTAAAAAAAATAGAGGGGAGCCAAAACGAGAATGTGTGACGGTTAGGCTTATATCCTAAATGTCTTCTATTTGCGTGGCGATGGCAAAACAATGTTTTCGCCCATACTGGAAGTGACGACAATTCAAGATGGCGGCGCCCTGGTGGAAAAAGTCTATAGTGCACTCTGCCTCGTTTTTGTTTTCTGATGTCTACTTAGTTGTTATCGCTCACAAGAGATTGGAGTACAGCTGCACTAGGGTCGAATCTAGTCGTTAGTTGGGAGCGATCGTATAGATGTAGCACACAGTTGAAGTCTCCGAATAGCAACAGTTTTCTCTCTGTGTCAATGTATGGTGTTAGAAAAGAAAAAAAAAATGTTTGCGTGCTGTCACATTATTTGAAGCGTACACGCAAATAATGCGCAATTGAATGTTTACATGGTCTAGATCGCAATATATAAAGCGCCCTTCCTGGTCGGTAGTGAGAGAAGCAGCAGTTAAACCCCCCAACCCCTTCTTTAGAAACAAAAAAACATCCAGCCGATGTGCCAGATGCATGAGTGTCACACCCTTCGAAATCTTTCAGGAAGGGCTCCGATGCGATCTCGGTTTCTTCCTGGCTGCACACTTTCGTTTCCTGCACAGCTAATGTATCGATCTCCTGCTGGACTATTAGTTGTAGAAGTTGACACTGCTTTCGTTTAGAGCTGAGACCTCTCACATTTAAGGTGGACACGCGAAGTTGGAGGGTGCTGGACATGCGATCATTTATGGTCGGGCGATATCGCCCGTTTGCTTGTCTTCAACAAGCTTGGCGCCAGGGAGCGTCTTTGAATATGACTTATGTCGAACAGCGCCCAGTCTCATTTCATAGTGCTTTGCTCTAGTTATAAGGCCGTCATTTAATCCCACATTGGTAAGCGCTTCTAGTTCAAGAATTGGGTCCTGTATCTCATCGTTTTCCTCCGTTTCGGTGTCTTCCAGGTTAGCCTCGGTGGTGGTTTCGCACTGTTTTTCGTTCGTGAAGGCGTCCCTATTTGTTGGAGTCCCGGGGTTTGTCGGGGTGCTGTTTTCGGTTGCAGGCGAAACGGTGACTATTGGGTCTTCGCTAGAGGTAGCAGTTGACGTGAGGTTCTCTGGCACAACCGGTTTTCTGGAGGCCGATTGAGACCCACCGTCCAGGGCTGCGGCCATTGCAGAGACGTCGCCATTAGGGTCAACAGCTTCGCTTGCATCCATGAGGTTCTCTGTTGTTGATTCTTCAGTTGTCCCCAACCTCAGCCTGTCAGCGTAGGTCATGACGCAGTCCTCCGGTTTATGCCCGTACCGTCGGCATTTCGCACACCAGGGAGTATGGCAATGGCGGCGGATGTGGCCCACTCGATGGCATCGTAGGCACGAAGGAGGCCGACCTGAGATAAGAAATAAGCTCTGGCACCCGAAGATGGTCATGAGGTGTGGAATCTTGTTCACGTTAGTGTCGTCTCGAAGGGTCAGTTGTACTTCACGGTTGAGAAATTCCATGTCCTCCATTCCTTCACATCTCCACTTTTCTCGCACTACGGAGCGTACTGTGCCGTAAGGTTCCATCGCTTCAACGATTCTTCAGTTTTCCATATAAGGTGGTAACCAAAGCGTCTGATTTTCGCCTCCTTTGTCTCTGGATCATCAACGAGACATTTCCGTCCTTTCACCTTCAGGTCTTCACAGGCGACGAGCTTTGCTTTTGCAAGCGAAGTCGCACACTGGACCATCCACACATGAGACATTTGGTATTGTCCCATGGCGATTATATCCTTTAGATCAATGCCCTTGAGGGCATCTCTGAACTCCGGAGCTCGGTATGGTCTGGCAACGAGATCTTCATGAAGGAAGACAGAATTTAGAACGAGGTTACCTGTAGGCAGACGTGGCATCAGAACACGGTAGTTGTCCATTGCAGTAATAGTAGCATCTGAATGGGGCTATGTTGCACGTTTTGGACTCCCAGGAGACTTGGGAGAAGGAAGTGGCGTCAACGACTAGAGCAAACGCAGATTGGATGTTGACAGAAGAAAACAAAATCAACATCCAATCTGCATTTGCTGCGTTGTTGACGTCACTTCCTTCTCCCTAGTCTGCTGGGAGTCCAAAACGTGCTACATAGCCCCCGACTGAATTCTTTGGCCAGAGACCGATTTGTTTTCTTGGACGGAGAACATGAAAACGCAGCCTTTCGCTACGGCGTCTTCTTCTTTCTGCTAGCTACCAAGCAGACGATTCTTGGCTTTGATAAACACTAATTTATTTCTATTGAAATTTTTTTATTGCGTTTTGTTCTTTATTCTTTTCTTATTTCCTGACTCAAACTTTATGGACTTGCTGTCACACATGGCGCTCCTGCCAGGCACTGCCACGAGTTATTTTATTCATGTTTGGCGCCATGGCACGCTCTCTCAGCCGGCGAAATAGCCGTTTTGCTAACCAAGCGAGACTGTCCATGTCGGCCATTGGTCGTGCCGGTCGTGCCTTATGGTTCAACCAGCGCATTACGATAAGATCGCAGAAGACAAGCGCATGCGCAGTTCGTACCGGAGGGCCCATAGAACCGCATCGGATGTGCAAAAACGGTTCCCTCAAACTCTCTAATGGCGAGCAACATGGCGATCGAGCCACCAGAGAAAATGTACCTCACCGGAGACCTTCGTGCCAACTGGAAGTCATTCAAGCAACGCTTCGAACTGTACGTGACAGCGACAGGTCAAAAGAACAAGTCAGGCGAACAAAAAGTTGCACTGCTGCTGACTCTAGCCGGATCAGGCGTCATCGACGTGTACAACACGTTGAGCTTCGGCGAGCCGGCAGCGACCGTTCTAGAACCGGGAAAAGTGCTCAGCGTTGGGGAGGAGAAGTTTGACAACTACTTCGCGCCCAGAAAAAACGAAGTGTACGCCCGATACCTACTGCGATGCAGGAAGCGAGAGCCGGGTGAAGCCTTCGATGCGTTCCTCACCGATCTCAAGGCGAAGGCGAAAGACTGCAACTATGAAGGGCAGCGAGACAAGATGATCCGCGACCAAGTCATTTTTGGGGTCAACAATGAAGAGGTCCGTATGAAACTGCTGAAACTGGAGGACCCAGCGCTCGAGACTGTCGCAAAGGTATGCCCCGTGCACGAAACGTGGGTGATTCAGCTCAAGGCATTCAGGCAGGATCCCAGCATGACCAAGCAAGAGACAGACCTTTTGCACGCCATGAAAACAATCAAACCCAAGCAGTTCCCTATGAAGCCATCACCCACCAAAACGTGCAGGTACTGTGGAAAGGGTCACGTTTTCAACAAAACTGCATGTCCTGCATGGGGCAAAGAAGTGCAGAAAGAAAAATCACTTTGCTAAGCAATGCAAGTCGAGAGACACCGTCCGAGCGATGCAAGAGAGCAACTCAAGCTCTGAGGAAGTCCTCTCTCTGCAGAAAAAGAAGGACGGCATCTTTGTTGTGCTTGAGATGAGAGACAACGGTGAAAAGATCAGATTCCAGGTCGACAGTGGAGCATCTTTGAATGTGATTCCTGAAAAGGTTCTGCGAAACAAAAAGCTTGAAGAAGCACTTTCGCACCTGAAGATGTACAACGGAAAAACCACTGTTCCAAAGGGCAAGTGCAGACTCCATCTCAGAAATCCAACGACACAGAAGTACTCAATTGAGTTTGTCGTCGTGGACAAGCACTTTGCACCACTGCTGGGAAGAGAAACCTTTGAAAAAATGCAACTGATCAGTATCAACTACGACATTGTCTCAACTGTTCAGAACAAGACAGTGTTACAGCATGAACTACTGATGAGCAAGTATCCAGATGTCTTTGAAGACAAACAAGGTTGCTTTCCTGGTCAAGTGCACCTGAAAGTCGAACCGTCTGTTGAACCTCAGACATCGACTGCCGGCAGAGGACCAGTGAGCTTCAACCCGAAGCTACAGAAGCTGCTCATGAAACTAACGGCAAAGAAAATCATCGCCAAGGTTGATGAACCTACACAGTGGGTCAGTCGCATTGTTGTTTCCACCGAAAAAGGCGGTGAGCTGCGGATTTGCATCGATCCACAAGCACTCAACCAAGCTCTCAAGAGGGAGCGACACCCGTTGCCAATCCCGGAGGATGTGTTGACAGAACTAACAGAAGCAAGAGTATTGTCCAAGCTTGACCTGCGCAACGGATACAGGCACTGCACGCTTGACCCGGAGTCTAGCCTGCACACGACCTTTAAGACGCCATTAGGACGACACAAGTGGCTTCGACTACCCTTTGGTTTAACAGCTAGCAGCGAAATCGTTCAAAAGCGGCTGCAGGCTGCGTTGGACGGCCTAGAAGGTGTCACCTGCATGGCGGACGACATCATAGTGTACGGAAAGGGCCCCAACGAAGACGTTGCACAGGAGAACCACGGCAAGAACCTTCACAGTCCTATGCAGAGGTGTCGTGAAGAAGGCATTTGCATCAACAAGTCTAAGTTTGAACTGAATGCTGAAGAGATCACTTTCATGGGTCACAACCTAACATCACGTGGATTGGAGATCGACCCCGACAAGGTCAAAGCCATTGTCAGCAAAACCGCAGGTGGAGTTCTGCGGTTTTGTGGAATGGTAAACCATCTGGCAAGGTTTCTGCCAGGTATGTCCAACATCATGGAGCCACTCAGGAGACTGACAGCTAAGAATGCAGAGTGGGCGTGGACTGATGAGCAGAACAGAGCATTCAACAAAGTGAAAGAACTGCTGTTCTCACCACCGGTCCTCAAGTTCTATGACCCACACGAGAAACTCTCAATACAGTGTGATGAGTGTGATGCAAGCGAGAAATGCTTGGGAGCTGTTCGGCTGCAAGAGGGCTCTCCAATCTGCTATGCCAGCCGAGCTCTGACGGCAACTGAGACTAGGTGTGCTCAGATAGAGAAATAGATGTTGGCCATCTGCTTTGCTCTGAACAGGTTCCACCAGTATACCTTTGGCAGACATACCACTGTGATCTCCGACCACAAGCCACTACAGAACGTCACAAAGAAAGCCCTGGACAAGGTACCTCAGCGGCTACAAAGCAGGTTGCTGCAAGTGCAGAGATACAACTTTACGGTCAAGTACTGCCAAGGAAAA
Source organism: Ixodes scapularis (assembly GCF_016920785.2). Lineage (NCBI taxonomy): Eukaryota > Metazoa > Arthropoda > Arachnida > Ixodida > Ixodidae > Ixodes > Ixodes scapularis. The sequence continues at coordinate 12,547,876 of NW_024609836.1, read as the reverse complement.
CAATTGGTCGTGGCAGATACGATGTCAAGAGCCTACTTGAAAGACAGGTTGTGACCCACCTGCAGAAGAAGTAAATGTTGTCTGTTGTCGGCGCATGAAGCCTAAAACGCTTGAGACAATCAAGGAACAGTCCCGAAGTGACCAACTGCTGCAAAACCTGACACGATTAATTCTGAAAGGATGGCCAAGAGAGAAGTCGAGTCTTCCGGAAGGAACCTCTGCATACTTCAACTTTCGTGATGAACTTGCAGTTGAGGACGGTATGGTCTATAAGGGACGGAGAGCAGTCATACCTCTGAGTATGCGTGCTGACATAAAGCAAACCCTCCATGCGTCGCACCTGGGGATAGAGAGCTGCCTTCGAAGGGCAAGGGAAAGCGTCTTTTGGCCCGGAATGAATGCTGCAATCAAAGATTTCATTCTTTCCTGTGAGGTATGCCAGAGACACAGTCACGCGCAACCGAAGGAATCTTTGATACTTCACCCGCAGCCAGCGTATCCATGGAAGAGAGTCGGCACCGGCATCATGGAATACAAGAATCGGAACTTCCTCGTGACTGTTGATTACTTCAGCAAGTTCTGGGAGGTGGATGAACTGACTTCAACCACAGCTTCTGCAGTCATAAGGAAACTCAAGGCACACTTTTCCAGGTATGGCATACCTGCAGTGCTCATCAGCGACAACGGTCCTCAGTTTGCCAGTGCTGAATTTGCCGAGTTTGCTACTCAGTGGCAGTTCAGACACAACACCTCAAGTCCAGGTCATGCCCAATCCAACAGAATGGTTGAATCAGCTGTCAAGACTTCAAAGTCGCTTCTCAAGAAGGCCCTGGAAAGTGGTCACGATCCACAGTTGTCTTTTCTGAATCACCGCAACACCGCATGTCATAGCAGAAAGGCAAGCCCAGCACAACTACTGATGGGCAGGAGGACCCGGACCACACTACCGACAACAAATGCACTCTAGAAGCCACGCACTCTAAACCAACGAACAGAATGGAAGAACAAGGCAAGACGGTGCAAGACTACTACAACAAGACTGCGAGAGAACTCCCAACTTTGAAAAAAGGGGACTTTGTCAGAGTTCAACCGTTTTCCCCTGGATCACAATGGGAAAAAGGTGCGGCCATGGAACCTGTGACAACCAGATCGTACAACGTAAACATCCACGGCAAAACACTGAGAAGGAACGGTACATCTACGACAAGTTCCTGCACCTGGCCAAACGACAGCAAGCTCAGTAAAGAACCCAACAACTATGCAAGAGGTGACTACTGTCACAAACGCTGCTGATGCAGTGTCAGAACCAGCACCAGCCGCACTGCATGAATCAACGAGCAATCAATCGCCAAGGACAGCGGATGCTCGGAAGGACAGCTCACAAGAACCATCGGTACAGCGCACACCCCGACCTGTTAGGAAAACGCTGTTACCGCGACACCTCAGTGACTTTGTAGTGTCCTAGTGGAGACTGTCTTTCCCTCAAAGAAACGAGGATGTAACAATATGCTATAGTTTCGTTTTGACTTTGGTTTCGAAGTGCTATCATCATCATGGGCAGACAATAAACATGGCGGTTCAGTAAGCGTGCAGCCTCGTGAGTCTTCTATAAAAAGACGCACAAAACATATAGCACTCAGATTTACTCACGATCGTGACAGAATCTACCCTTAAATCACAACCCAAACAACCCGTTTGTGCCGCTTCCAGAGAGGAATTGTTGGGAGGCCGGAATCCCGCGCCATGCCTAATTCTTTTCACGAGTAAAGCCCCTCGTTTGAAATTGAAGCACCGATATAAGACACAATCGCCGCACTCACAGATATCAGCGACTGCACGATCACAGAAAGATAACCACGTTAACCACGCTGATGAAACCAGCCGAGTTATCGTCGTCGTTCTTTTGTAACCGCAAGCCGCAAATTCTGATTCAGAACGAAACGGAACGGAAAAATAGTGTGCCTAGATTTGAGAGGGCTTCCGACCGTATAGACCCTTTCCGGAATTCAGTCTGGCCACTTTGATCACTATCATCATCATCTGAAAACGGCATATGTGCTATACTAATGGCGGCCTTCTGTTTACTGATAAAGGAAGAGGTTGAAGATGCACCTGAGCGGATGATTCGAGGCCTATAGATTCTAGATGTTAGCACGGCGTGAAGCAGGAATTGGAAGCAAGAGCTGCGTAAGCGTTCATTTCTAACTCAGTCCCAGTCAATCTATTAGTAGCACTCAATCGGCTTCAAAGCCTCTTGATGTATAGGACCACTGATCTCAATGACAATTGCTGGATCGCGCTTGCCGCTCCCGCAAGTGAAGCCACCGGACTTCACTCGCTTGGGATACGATTTGCCGTTTTTGCTAGCCTTTGCTGCGGTTTTCCAGCGTGCTGTAGACACGTTTTCTACTCGTTCGTCGTCATTCGCCGAAGAAGTTTTTTGAAGACTCTGTGTATTGTTGAGACTTGCCGTCGTGAACACGTGGAAAATTTTACGAAAGTGCAGTGTCGCAGGAAAAAGGCACAACGCGTCGAAAGGAAGGGCTGGCGGCGTGTTCAAAGCTTCCTTGGCACGCCGAAGTGCCGTGTCTCTGTGCCTTCGCACGCTTGGATACCGACCAAGAATCGACGCCGTGTGGATGTGTTTTGCGAGTGCAATGTGCGTGAAGCCGTATCAAAAGGTACAACTCGTCGAAAACAAGTGTCGCCGGTGTCGCGGCGTGATCAAAGCTTCCTTGGCACGCCGAGTGATGCATCTTTGTGCCTTCGCACGCTTGGATACCGGTCAAGAATTGACGCCGCGCCAAAGTTCTGAACGTGTGTCGCGCGTAGAAGCCTTTAGACCATTTATATATATCGGCCACGGAGTTCTGGATCGTCCAGCTGTTCCGGTGAGTTGCTATCAATAAAAGGGAGAGATCTGTACGTGTTCTTATGTACTATTTTAACCATGGCTATGTCCCAGGCACGAATAGGGCAGCGTTGTGGAGCCAGGGGGGTTTTCGAAAGCAAAAGTACAAGACGGCGAGAATGAAAATCTTTGAAGCGCGGCCGATATGGTCGTGTGCAATCTGCTGACCAATAACAATTAGGCGAGCCGCGCTCAAACGTCAAGTGCAATTAAGTAGGTTGATAATAAGCCAGCACTGATCAGTGATGAGGAGCTGTTGTGCACGGTATTGTGTAAATCGTCTAAGGACGAAAAAGGACGTACCTTCCCCCCCATCTTCCGTCGCTAGTGGACGCTGGATTAAGCTCGTTCCTAAACCGCGAGGGGAAAAGACGCTGATCCAGAGGCACGAACAGCTTCACGCACATTGCACTCGCTAGACACATACACACGGCGTCGGTTCTTGGTCGGTATCCAAGCGTGCGAAGGCACAGAGACACGGCACTTCGGCGTGCCAAGGAAGCTTTGAACACGCCGCCAGCCCTTCCTTTCGACGCGTTGTACCCTTTTCCTGCGACACTGCACTTTCGTAAAATTTTCCACGTGTTCACAACGGCAAGTCTCAACAATACACAGAGTCTTCAAAAAACTTCTTCGGCGAATGACGACGAACGAGTAGAAAACGTGTCGTCAGCACGCTGGAAAACCGCAGCAAAGGCTAGCAAAAACGGCAAATCGTATCCCAAGCGAGTGAAGTCCGGTGGCTTCACTTGCGCTGCAGCGAACAAGCGGGGAAGCGCGATCCAGAAATTGTCATAGAGATCAGTGTATAGGACTCTATCAATACGTCTATGTAAATTGGCGCTTCGTTTTGACTGGCTGCATTTGTTTCGACATCGACACTAAAAGAGATTGAAAAATAATTGTAGTGAAGTGAACATTCTCGTTTACCATTGACTTTTAAGTGACGGTGCCCCATTAAATACTGCAGACCACAGGCTCATTGCCGCCATTAGTATAGTAAAAGATAAAGTGCCATTTGAGTCACCAGATGGCACTGAATTCCGGAAAGGGTCTATTACGAACTGCGAGAAGGTGACGAAAAGACGAAAGCGTCGATCGGGATCGGGCAGGCAGGGCTGGGACGGCAGGCGTCGTCGCCCTTCTATTTGCTCGCCTTTTTCCACGTGACAACACAACATATGCGCACGCGACCAGTCTGCACTGAAGCCGTCTCCGTGGTTTGATTGATTGATTGGAACGTTTTTTATTAGCAGAAAATGAAATAACCGCCGTGCCGCTTGAAATGTATTCATCTGGAATGGTGACTTAGGGAGGGAAGATAGGAACAAAGAGGACAGAGAGAAAGGTTAAGGAAGGTTCGCTGTGCGCACAAAGGCAAGCAGCGAGTCGAGAATGTGTTTCCGGTGATCGGGGGGCTTTGTGGAGTGTGGGCATGTCCATTCTGCGTAACTTGTGGGGCGATAGCTCGCCGATATTAGATCGAGGTGTTTAGCCCTGTGCATGGAGTGCTTGGGAAAGTCCCATATAATGTTAGGGCACTTCGCCGGCACTTTGCACTGGGGGCAGAGTGGGCTAAGTCCAACACCATCCTCGGAAATAGGGCGGTGAAATCTGGCCCTCCACACTGGTGTCAGTGCCGTTTATATACGAAGCTGCGTGATTACTTTTTTTTTTGCTTACATCAGACACCACTGTCTAGATGAAGAACTTGTCTGTATTCCCTTTTGGCCCGAAGCCCACATTTCACTTTCATCTTAACCGCTAATTGAGGTCTTTGACGTCATTTTTGTTGCGTGTGCTCGCGCACACCGGCGGTTGCTGGCTCGTGAAAAGAACGTGTGCCACTTATTATGGACACTGAACTCCTTGGTTCAGCATCCCTTTAAATCAAGCCTCTGTAGAACAGAATACATAGACGGAAAAATGGATGCAGAGCGGCAGTTGGACGGTGTCTTGCGCCACCTAGCCACTTTTTTTCTTACTTCAGATTATATTGTTTAATAATAATAATAATAATAATAATAATAATAATCTTTATTTGCAAAGAAGTTTTACCACGAGTGGCAAGCTGGGCTAGAACAGAAAGGCGAAAGCCCGTACGCTTGTGCGTCTGCTAGCCAACCACCCGGGGCAGGAAAAAGCAAGGACGAAAACATAACAGAACGATAACAACATGTACACGCTAAAAAAAGGATCGCGAGAATGCGCGGCGGAGGGCGGCTGATTTGTCCGGTTGGTAGGGTGGGGGGAACGAACATACAAGGGGGCGGCCAAAAAGTCCCTAAGGGCAGACAAGTTGGTATGGCGCATGAAGTACCGAATCTGCGCTAGCACTTTTGAAGCCGCGTCACCATGTGACCACGTAGCTACGTCAACAGACTCGGGGTGGCACGCAGGCATAAGGAAAATTGTTTCAAGTGCTATGCAAGAGATGGTGCCGCTTCGCTTCATCTTCAACCTTCATCCTTAACTGTTTCAGATGCGGAGCATCTCTTGCTCGGGCTATGTCCCACGGCGTCGTAGTCCGCACTCACACTACGCATGCGCAACTCTCCTCGCTGCGCGTGCGTTCTCTCTCTCTCCATCAGCTGCGCGAAGTGCACGCAGCTACCAGCTGCGTCCCTCTCTCCAACAGCTGCCCGTGCGTTCTCTCTCTCTTCAACAGCTGCGCGAAGTGCACGCAGCTACCAGCTGCGTGCACTTCACTTGCGTTCGCTTCTACTCACACCGCGCGCACAGGCGCAACTCTCCTCCTCTAGTTTCTTCTCCTTCAAGTTTGAATATAAGCAGCGGTAGCGCGCTGCGCGCGTTCAAGGGGAGGAAGTGGCCGAGTAGGCTAACGCGTCTCAGCTCGGAGCGTGGAGCGAAAGCTTGCGCTGGGAACCTCCTGGGTCCGAGTTCCGCCACCCCCGCCCGTTTCGATCTGGATGAGTTTCGTACCGGCACGCGTTCGTGTGATGACTACTGCGTGATGCACGTTAAGAATCCCAGGTTAGCGGTTGTACTGCACTGGCTAAATTGCTGAGCTAAGAGACCGATCACCCGTTGAGGCGCATCTCCACCAAGGCTGTATAAACATACAGAGCAAACCAATTTCTGCACGCGTTCAGTTCACCGCTGTTGACTCCACTTCACTTTGTTCTTCCGATGAAGTGTGATGGAACGATGCTCCGCATCACCCCATGGTTCCCCTCGGAAAGATGATGCAATTTTTCCTTTCTCTATACCTCACTACGGTGTTCAAATGACAACGGGTTCAAATGAGAAAGCGTCGAAACGCGAAAGGTTAAAACGCGAAGGGCGTTTTGCGAATTGGTTCAGACGAGAAGGGTTCAAATGAGAATGGGTTCAAATGAGACGGGTATAAATAAGAAAGGGTCGAAACGCGAAGGGTTAAAACGAGAAGGGCGTTTTGCGAATGGGTTCAAACGAGAAGGGTTCAAATAAGAATGGATTGTTTCGAGATACACCCTTTGAGACAGTGTTGGTGATGTGTTGAGAGAAGTCGAGAGAAGAGAAGACAACTCCCAGGGTAGGAAGCGACTGAACGACGGCAATCGGAGCACCTGACAGGGAGTAAGCTGGGAGTGAACCAGAACGACTGTTGGTGATTCGCATTGCAGCGCTTTTGTGCTGGCTTATCGTGAGGTTGTTGATTCTAGCCCAGCAGCCGATCTGGTCAAGGAAGTCCTGGACGTCTGACACAAAGAGGGGCGATGTTACTGGGGCCAGAATAGTGGTGTAGTCTGCGTATTAGACAAGCAGACATTCGCTAGATGTAGGCATGTCGTTGACGTATAATAGAAAGAGAGTGGGCCCCAAAACTGAGCCCTGGGGTACCCCAGAGGTGACAGTAAAGTTGTCAGAGACCTCGCCATGAAACAGCACGCGGTGGGCACGGCCAGTTAGAAAGCGGCTCAACCAAAGCAGTAGGGACCCGCTCACCCCGTGCTGTGCAATTTTCTGAAGGAGGATGGAGTGGTCCAAAGTGTCAAAAGCATGGCACAGATCCAGTTGGATCAAGTCTGTCGGCGTATGGTTGTCCATATTGTCACTCACATAGTGTGCGACAGTAACAAGGGCAGTCTATCAGCTTCGGTTAGGTTTAAAACCATGCTGGGAAGCAGAAAGAAGATTATTATTGTCTAGGAAACGGAGGAGGTGCTGATTAACTACACTTTCAAAGGTTCGGCACAGGATAGAAGTGATTGAAATTGGCCGGTAGCTAGAGGGATCGTTGACAGGTTTTTGCTTGTTCTTGTGCACTGGGATAACAAACACTTTTTTTCAGGGGGCGGGGACGTAAGCATTGTTTACGAAAGATTGGAAGAGATGAAGCATAGGGAAAGAAACATATTGGTACAGTGTCTTGAGGAAGGTAGGGGCAAGCCGGTCAGGCCCAGTGGAGTGAGAGGTCTTGATAAGACGTACTGCTTCGTGCAGTTTATACAGTTTCTAGTGTGACAGCCGGAGAAGGCACGGAGCCCTCGAGCTGCTGGATGATGTGGTCAGGGTCGGGGAAGGGACGCTGGAACTGAAAACCGAGGAAAAATGGGAGGCGAATAGTTGGGCAATGCCTTTGGGCGACGTAATGGGTAGGTTGTCAACGGAGAAACAGGGTTGCTGTCGACTGGACTGAAGTCTGTTGAAGAACGCCCAGAACAGTTTCGGGTCTTTTTTCGCCTTGACAGAGATTGTGTGGGCGTAGTCCATGTGGGCCCGGTAGATGGCAGCTTTGAGCGAGCGCTGCAGATCTTTGGCCTTGTGGAGGGTCGTGGTACAGTTCAGGCGAGCAGCACGCTTGAAGAGAGCGCGTTTACGACTGGCCATTTTTTTTATTTCTGGAGTAATCCATGGGGACCTCTTTCTTTGTGAACAGCGAGACTTACTTGGCAAACATTCCTTCTGGATAGCATCCACAAAGTCGCACCAGAGTTCATAATTATCAGAGCAGTCCTCACCCATCGTGAGACACCAGGGGGCAAGATGCGCTAACTGTACCATATGGGCACAGTCTATCTGATAAAAGTTCCACACGGTACATGCAAACTGACCTTTTCGGGGGAGGCTTTCTGCATATTCGACCTCTACTGCGTGATGGTCACTCCCGGACAGACCAGGATACACTTCACAAGAAAGGATTCTAGTTATGTCTATGGCGAACACGAGGTCGAGAAATGACGGGGCACGGTCTTGTACTTGATAGCTGGCAGAGCGGCGCACCTGTTGGAGGCCGACAGCAGAGATGACGTCTAGGAGTACATCATCCGTGTTGTCGCTGGGAGAAGGCTCTTCGTGGCTCCACCGTTCAATGTGAGAGTTAAAATCTCCAAGCAGGATCACGTCTCTGTAGGTCTCAAATCTCACACGGGAAAACGAGGCGTCCAGGAGGGTGTACGAGACCTCGCGGTGATTGGGTGGGCAGTACACACATGTGAGAAGGATCGGCCTCCGCGGAAGGAATACTTCAGCGAAGACTGCCTCGAGATCTGGGGACTCAAGGTCATCCCTGCGGTTCACAGAGATGCTGGATGGCGTGGCGATGAGGACGCCCCCACCCTTGCCGCTTCGGTCCTTCCGGAAAACTGCAAAAGTCGAGTCGAAAACCACACTGTCCTGAACGCCGGGGTCAAGCCAGGGTTCGGGTAGGAGGATGACAGATGAGCGAGGGAGAGACGCAACCATGGCCTGTAGGTTGAGAACGTTGTTTTTGATGCTGCGGCAGTTGCTGTACCACAGCGTCAGACCCTTATTCATACCCAGGGCGTGAGTCGGGTCGGGAACAGGGGGCAATGATCCCTCGCGCGCAATGGAGACGGGCGTCGGACTGGCGCTGACCACTGGAGCAGGCCCTGTGCATTGGCTGGCCGGGGGCGAAAAAAGGACGTCGTCGAAGGCAGGCAACGCGCAAACACCGCAGTACCATTTGGCGGGAGATGCAGCGAGTCGGCTGTATGCTGGGAGCGAGAGGAGCTCGCACTTGCGGTGGAGCCATAAGTCACATCCATCGCACTGTAGCGCAGCCACACTCTCGAGCACTGGCCGGTGACAGCAAGGGCAGATGGGCCGCAACCCGGGTCCAGGATTTGGGAGTACATCACCGGCGAGGAGGAGCAGCCAGGTGATGGGAGGCTGCTGGAGGGAGTGGGCACTGTAACCTCGAGCCAGTTGCGTGAGCTGCACAGTAGGCCTAGCATCGATGCCGACAGAACCAAGAGAACGAGTGTGAGCAGCCGCAGTATGAAGCTCAGGTGGCGCGAATGGACGGGTGACGTGCTCATGGGCCCCCGATACGGCAGAAGATTGTTGACGGAGTGCCACAATGGACCTTTTGTAGAAACATCGGTTCGAGAGTAAATAGTTCCAGTACCCTTTCTCTCTTCCTTCTGGCCAAGCAGAGAAGGAAGATGGTTTCGTTGTGCCGACTTCGGGGCGGAAGATTACGCACGATGAGGACAAAGGCGAGTTTGGGGGAGCCTAGGGTGCCTTCATGAAGGCTCCTTAGGGGAGCCGTATCTAGGTCACAGCGCCTCAATGGGTGAACATAAGGTGCCTTCATGTGCGTTTCGCATAGAGTGATGCCAACTGCCTGTTTCCCTTTCCCCCGCCGACATTTTGTTCCTCATTGTTTCCCCGTGCGTTTCCCGTGCGCCGGAAAGTGGCCTTTGTGTCCATCGGTCCCCCCATCCGAGGGGGGAAATGCTAATCCTCCCTCCGTGGGTTCCACAACGCTGCTCCGAACTTGTGAGATAAGGTGCTTGTTTCCGGGAGGGTTATAAGCCCCACGGATTATCGCCGAGACCAAAATGGCTGCTGGTTTGTCGGCGAGTGGTATTACAAAGGGTGTCACCACCCTAGCAAAACGCACATAATGGCTCCCTAGGTGAACAGGATTTTGGGTGTGGAACGGGTGGGAGAGGCCTAGCGCGCGCGTTGTTTTCTCGCCACTTAGTCTCGAACCGAGTCGCGTGTCTAGGTGGCAGCACATATTCGCCAAGAGGTCCAAAAGGGTTGCGGCCACGCACGAAGACGTGGCCGCAACCCATGTTGCTGCCGGACTTTTAACTGTTCACTCAGATTTAACACATATCTGTTTATTTATGTGAAATAAAATCCCAGGTGCCCTTTTCTTCCTCAAACTGGAAACCAAATATCGCGAAATTCCCCTTTTCTGAGATATAGAAATATTGATAAAAAAAACTCGCCGTGTTAGGTTGTGCTTTTAACAAGAAAAAAAGGCATGCGTGAACGCAACTGGTTTTTTTAGACGTTTATGGTAGATAAATTATATTTGTGCCATAAAAATGGATCTTTAGTTCCCAACATCCAACAGCAACTGCTTTTCTTTTTTTTTTTTCACCAGAATTTTTTTTTTTTCATTTTAGCTTTTGTTTCGTGCAAGATGCATATTCTGGACCAGGCGCATACTCTGCAAATCTAATCATCTCATTCGCAGCACACTTTGCAAAATTCCTACAAATAAAATCACTATTCGATATTCGATTCGATATTCAGCTTTTTTTTCTTGATTTGATTCGGTATTCGATTCGAAAACTACTATTCAGTATTCGCACACCCCAAATTATATTCACTAAATTCAACAAAGTGCACAAAATAATATTGTAATATAGTATCACAGTAATAAATAAAATGTTCCGCTTTGTTTATATTATTTTGGATGTTTGTCGAGAGCTAGACATAGCGGGAAAAATGGCTTCGGTTCCGGATTACGGCCAAAATAGGCATGCTTGGTGCACATGGAAATACAAGCGCATGTTTTCATCGCCGCAAGAGTTCGAGGCCGTACCTGCTGTTCAGTACAGACATATCTCGTGCCCATAATTACGGTCATAGTGGCACACACCACAAAAGTGAGTATGTTCGATTCGATTATCTTCAACGTGTGTCCGACGGAACACTGGAAACAATCAAACTCCTTGCGCCGTACTATTACAGTCTCCTGTACTGCATTTGTGCCTATCTGGTTCATAATAATAATAATATTAAGAATAATAATAATCTTTATTTGCAGGAGTAATGTTACCTCGAGTGGCTTGCGAGGCAAAGGCAGGCAAAGACAGAAAGAACAATAAAGTTGCGATGGACAACTCTGTGTTGTGTTTCTTTTTCATCAAATAAAGTTCACGCACACAAAACTTGCTGCCGAGAACGGAGAAACGACAGTCGACGTTTTTCTGCGGCACCGGTGCCGGTACGCGGTCGAAGTTAAGACGAGCAACATTCATCTCGCTCTCGTGCCTTACACGTACAGACATACGCAGCTGTAGAGAAGGGGACGAATCATTTCTTTGCCTGAATATATCTATAGTGCGTTGCGCCATATTATGTATAATACATAGCATTTCGCGACATTTTACCGGTCACCGCGAAAACGCACAGAAACCGAGACCGTGCATTTCTTAGGCCTACGTCAACCACACCGATCAGCTCAGCTGGACATGGGCGCGTGTTAGAATGACAGTACAGTACATACCATACGTTGAAATAAACGTGACGAAATCTGGTGATATGCAGTAACAGTACCTAGAAAAAAACACAACTGACCGCATTCGCGGGGTTTACGACTAGATTCACGCTGCCATCTGCAACCAGCGACGAACCTTTGAATATTCGTCGCGGGAAGTTCGGAAATTTCCGAATCTGTCCGAATCCGATTTTCCGGTGATTCGCTCCATCACTAGCTAAGATCGAAGTTCGAGCTTGTCGATTGTCGACAGTTGCTACGCCAGAACCGTGTCCCTGTGGCCCGCGTCCCTCAGTCGCGCTTCACGGGCCCCTACCCTGCTGCCGCGCTGTCTCGCTGCCTCGCTGTCTCGCCCAGTTTACGTTCGCCCCCTGTTGCGTCTCCGGGACCGCGTTTGTTCGTGGTCCCCGGGGTTCTCGGTTTTCCAACCATGGCGTCCACGGTGCTACCAGCCGAGTGTATGTGTTTCTCTTTCAGCGTCCCTGCCGACACCGCCGTCGACGAGATTATGGACGCTTTCCAAGTAAACGCCGGTTCCTGAGGTTTGAAGTCCCTGCCACACCAAGGTGGAACAAGGCTTATGTCGTCGGTGAGCAGCATCGGTGCAGCAAACCGCCGTGTAGCCCAAGGGACCTTGGTGCTCCGTGACGTTGCGGTGCCACTGGAAGCAGTCGGCTTCCACGTCCTTCATGTCTCCATTTATCGTCTCCCGCCGTATGTCACGGAGGAAGCCGTCGTGTAAGCCATCGCCCCGTTCGGAAAAGTAAAGTCCATCACGTACGTGTCGTACCGAGACCGTCCCAACATTCTGACAGGAACGCGGGTGGTCAAGGTGGAAATGACGAAGCCGATACGAAACTTCATCACCATCCAAAGGCACCGAGTAATGGTGGATTACCGTGGCCTGCGACGTGTGTGGAGCCGGTGCGGGCAGGAGGGGCACATCGGGCCTGCCTGCAAGACCGCTCGCTGCGAACGTTGCGCCGTTTTCGGGCATCCAACAGTGGGCTGCACCACCTCTTGTTTGCGGTGTGGTCACGCCCACGCAACAGCGGACTGTACGCAGTGTAGGTCCTACGCCGCTTTGGCCCACCCAGCGGGAGCACCTGGACCCCACAAGCCATCGCAGGGTGCCGCAGACCAGAACCCCCCTGTTTCTGACGAACCCAATGACAATTTCGACCCCTCCATCCGTCCTCAGGATCGTCCACTGTACCCACGTGACACGCTCTCCGGTGATTCGTCGAGTGAGTTTTCCTCTGTCACCTCTACCGATGTCCAGTCACCCGATGTGTTTTCTATGGAAACCCCTGTGCAAGCCATCGTCAAAACGCAAGTCACCGCAGCGACGCCCCCCGTCGTCCCAGAGCAAGTCGCCACCGTGACGCCCTCCATCGTCCCAGCGCAAGCCACCGCCGCGACGCCCATTTTCGCCCCAGCGCAAGTTGCCGCCGCGGCGCTCCCCGTCGTTTCGACGCAAGATGACGCTGCAGCGTCTCCGGACGGTCTCGACTCTCAGGAGAGTGACGTGGCCGACTCGAGTTATAGCCCCGGTCGTCTGGTCATCTCCGACGACACGAACCTAACCCCAGGCCAACGAGAGCCTTCAGCCCGTTCTGAATTGCTGCCGTCAACACAACGTGAGTCGTCCAAGTTCTCTTCTTCTGATGAAAACGAGGACGGGGCGGCTGACCGTGCTGACGCGAAGCGAACCTTTCCGAGCACTAGCAGCGGCTCGGACCAACCCATCGCGTCCACCGCAAAAAGAAAAAAAAAGCGTTCCGAGTCCAATGATTCGGGCTACAGCCTGACGTTTTAGCCTATCCTGTGACCATGCTGTTTGTCTTTATTTCTTCCTTTTTGTGGGCCTGCACGTGATTACCCTGAATGTTCAGGGTTTTAGGTCTCCGAACTAACAACGCGAGGTTGTGCATCTGGCCCAGGCACAACATTGCGATCTGCTTTTTCTTCAGGAAACAAATTTTTTTTCCGCACCAGATGTAGCCGAGTTTAAGACGAGATTTTCTATCCCATGTTACTTTTCGTTTACTGTGTCACGCTCATGCGGCGTCGGCGTTTTAATTTTTTCGTACTTGTTTCCTTAGAGGCGCATTTTCTCTTTGTGATCCTGACGGCCGCGTTCATGTATACTCCTTTTTTTGTGGGTCATGCTAAGTTTCGGATAGTGAGTGTTTATGCGCCTGCGCCTGCTTCGGCGTCTAACAGTTTTTTTAGTAGTCTTTTTCAATATGTTCCCGACGACGGTTCCTTTTTGCTTTGCTGGGACTTCAATTGTGTAGGAGATTCTGTTCGATATGTTCGTGGCCCTGGACGCAGACGTTCCACTTCGAATGCCCGTGAGCTTGTACGGATACTTACGCTCTACAATTTGCGAGATGGCTGGCTGGAGTTGAATGGAACGGCGTACATGTCCACGTGGTCGCGAGGCTCCTCGTCGAGCCGTCTAGATCGAGTATCTGTTCCTTCTTGCCTAGCTACTCACATTGAAACCTGCACGGTGCTTTCTTTTCCGATAGCCGCTGGCTACATTTCAGACCATTGCCCAGTGTCCATTGTTTTCGACGTCTCCAGTTGTTTTGCAACCGCGAGGCGACACATGGCGAATGGACGTCTCCCTTCTGCGAGATGGCCTAGCCCTTTCGAGCCTGCTGTGACGTACCCGTCTTGGGTTAATCCTCAAAAATGGGGCGCTCGGGCCCAACCCAAGGTAAGGCCAGGTGCGCGCGCGCGGGTTTGTGGTTGTGTGTGCGTCTTTCAAGAGCGAGAGGCAACGGGCACCCCCCCCCCCCCCCCCCCCTTTTTTTTTTCGGCAGAAATGGAGAAAGTTGAATGCTTCCAACTTTGCTATCACCGTGCACGCAGTGCACGGCGATAGCAAAGTTGGAAGCATTCAATAAATTTTAGTTGCCAGTTAGCGCTTGTCCTGTGTGTTTCTCTGTCTTTTTGTCCCGTATTTTTTAGCGCTATTTTTAATATGAATGTCCAGTACCAACTTGCCCAGCAGACCAAGCTTTTACAATATGTCCCTGTCTCTCAAGCACGATCTCTTTTCGTACGCCAATTTTACAGACTTGTCAGGGTGCTTCGTCTCCCTCGATCAAGCCAAGGCCTTCGATCGAGCCGAGCACTGTTTTCTGTTTGAAGTATTGAAAGTTTTTGAGTTTCGTGACACGTTCATAGCCCTGCTCCGATCCCTGTATAGTGGACTGACAAGCCATCTCCAACTAAATGGGCGGATCCTGGCTCCCTTTTCCGTGAGAAGGGGAGTGCGGCAGGGTTGCCCCCCGTCTCCCTTGCTTTATGTCCTAAGTCGGGATCCTGTCCTCCGACGCCTTGCGTCTTGCTCCTGAACACGCGGCTTTCCGTTACCAGGCGGCGGTGATGTCGCAGTTAGCGCGTACGCCGACGATGTCAGTTTGTTTTTGCGTGACTGGCAGAGCTTTGAGTCTGCTGCACAGCTTTTCACAGAGTGCGGTTTCATTTCGGGAGCACGTTTAAACACCTCCAAAAGCCAACCTCTTCGTTTCGGAAGCTCCCCTCCTTCCTTACACGCAGAGATCCAAACTGTAGCCGTGGTTCGTGTCCAAGGTTTCTTTTTGACTGTTCTGGAATGTCGCCACGCACGTGGGAGACTATAAACTCCGCGCTCGAGCGCCAAGTTGCCGTGGCGGAAACGTTTGCGTTGTCGCTTCGTGAGAGAGCGTATCGTGTGAAAGCAGTTTTTTGTGGCCAACTTTTTTACGCGGCCCACGTCGGCTTCCCACCACCTCGGTTTTGCCGGCGTGTAGCGTCCTGCCTTTTTAGGATTTACTAGAGCCAGGGCACAGAGCTCGTCACCAGAGCTGTTCTCCGTCTCTCGACGTCACTCGCAGGAAGGGGAATGGCTTGTATCGACACCATGTCGCAAGCACTCGCGCTCCGCACCATCCTGGGGGTGCCTGATGACACAGAACACCCGGCACGCTGTTTGGCCTTGTATTTCTTGGGTCCCTCGCGTCAAAGGCTCGTATACCTTGGGCCCTCGGCCACCTCTGCCCAAGCGCTGAGATTACACCCCCTTTCTACTAAACGCTGGTGACCTTTCAAAAAGATTTAGGCAGAAGGGCGCCAGATCTCAAATTGCGGGACGAGCCGCCGGCTCGTATTGTCGGGGAGGTTCGCTTGACGCGGATCACAGCTAATGAGCGAGCACGGGCAAACGCTTCTCCGTTGGACTCCTTAGTTTCCCGCTGCCTCCCTGGACCCGTAGAGGACCTCGAGTGGCGTCGAGGATGGGAGGTTCTTGCGACAAGGGATGGTCTGCAGCGTTGGGGCAAGGTGCTTGATTCCCGGTGCCCCAACTGCGGAGCAGTGGAGACGAACTCTCACGTTTTTGCAACTTGCAACGTTGCGAGATCTTTTTGGCGTCTCGTGCACCATTGTTTTCGCACTCTGGGCATTGTGCACTACGTCCCAGTCTGCCGCTATCTTCGAGGAGGCTTCGCCCTCCTCCTATTAGCAGTCGGCCAGCAAGTGCTTTGGCAGAATCGTTGTGCTGCTGTGGGCCAGCAGCATCGTACGCGAGCCATGTGGCCTCTGCTGTCCAGTCTTCGTGGTTCCTTGTACCGTTATCTAGACCGCGAACTCTTTTGGCTGGGAGAGCAGGAGTTCCTGAGACGACGGTCCTGCCTCGTCCGGTTGACTAATGGCCGAATCCTTCTTTCTTTCATGCCACTTCCCTTGGTGTGATAGGACATTTACTGAAATGGCATTCGAGTTTCACGTTTTTATCTCTCACGTATTTTTCTCTTTTTCCTAAATCAGCGTCTTTGGTACGCTATTTTTGCATGAGGGATAAGATACTGTGTTCAGTTCCTGTGTAAAGTAAGCCCAGTGTATACTGTAAATAAGCTTGAAGACCAGTGTGTATATTATGTATGTGTCCAGTTCCATTGAATTTGTCAATAAGCGTTTTCTAAACAGTATCTGTTCTTCCTCGATATTAACTTTATTTTTTTCAGCGAGGTGGGGTACTCCGGGCTTGCCCGGAACTTGCCGGGGTCGGCCCTGCATTGCAATATAGCGGGGATCGGCCCAGTTCCTTCGTGAACAAATATGTAAATAAAAAATGAGACTCTCCAATGTTGTATTGGCAGACCGCTCAGTTTAATACTGGAAACTGTACTGAAAATGCGCGGGGTTGGCGGGAGACACAGAGTTGTAGGCACCGTGTTCACCACTTCACGATGAGTCGTGAACGCGGTGCCGACAGTTAAATATATTTTAGCACAGTGGTAAGTTTGGCTAGTGAGTGTAGAATCGCTTCTCGGCCTTTTGGCTAAGGTCAAGGTTCGAGCTCGTCGACAGTTTCTACTCAAGAATCGTGTCCCTGTGGCCCGCGTCTCTCACTCGCGCGTCACCGGAGTGCCCACCCTGATGCCACGGAAGATGCCGCCGCCATCCCAGGCCGCGCGCCGAAGGCTCAGTCTTTCGTGTTCTCGGCACCCGCCGAAGCCCCTGTCAATGAAATTATCGACAGCTTGTATGGCCTCGTTGGTGAGGACAGTTTGATGCACTTGCTACACTTCGGTGCAACGAAGTTTCTGGCTGCTGTCGGTTCGACGGCAGCTGCAGACAAGATGGTAGCGCAGGGCCACCTGCTGCTTCGAAACGTCGTGGTCCCGCTCGAAGAAGTGGGACCGCGTATCATCTGCGTGACGGTCTTCCGGCTCCCTCCCTACGTCCACGACGACGCCCTCCAAGCAGTCTTCAGTTCTTACGGGAAGGTGCTCGCCATTTCCCACCTGACCTACAAAGACCGGCAAAAGCTTTTCACCGGCACGCAAGTCCTCCCCATAAATAGATAAGATAGATAGATAGATAAGTTTATTTGATTTGAGAAAAAAACTCTCATACAATCTAGCCCGCTTAAGCGTAGGTTCGCTTGTATGCGGGACATGGCAGTACAGATATTTTCATCATGTAGACACAAATGATGGTTAAATGTAAGTAAAACATGAAAGAAACATTCAAAATAACACAGTAATAAAACGAATTTTACAAGTAGAAAATTCACCTGTGAAGTAACACCCAGTTTGGCAATAAGAGTCAATCAACGGTTACAAAAGAAACATGGCGAACTTAAACACATAGTGACAGGAGTTAACAGGTATATACCGAGATACACTCGATAGAAAACACTACGCTTTTACGCAATACCTCATTGTTCAGAATTTCAGTTCGACAAAAACACCACTCTTTTATTTTTTATACATCTGCCTCTTAGATGACAGGCTTAGGATGTCTTTCGGCAAGCTATTAAATATTGCAGGAACATAATAGTTTCTATGTTTTTTGCCGTAGTTTGTATATATTTTTGGAATTGCACAGGTTTCTGTGCGCCGGAGGGTTTTTATCCTGTTGGGTATTTCTTTGAATTCCTTCGAAAACTAATGGCTGGTTAAAACGACAAATTTAAAGACATTTTCAAACGATAATAGTCCGACTGCATTCTTCCCGTCCTTGGTTTCCTTCGGTTCATGTTTTGACCCATGTACTATATTGCTCACACATCTATTAATAATACTATCAATTTTTTGTTGGTTATATCTAAGATATGTTCCATATATAGTATTTCCATAACGTATCACAGATTCCCCCAACGATAGGTGCACCTCACGCCTCAGATTGACGTCACATCCACTTTTACGTCTATATAAATATGGAGAAACAACGCGAAGTTTTTTGTATAACATGATCAATGGGATTACTCCCTAAAACGTTTTCGTCGAAATGCAAACCAAGGCAGGGCGTGTTTTTAACAGTATTAATTGTTTCGCAGTCGCATTGATCACAATGTTGATCATGAATGAATATGGGAACATCAAACGGAACTTGTTCTGTAAGGGATTCGGAAACACATGAGTTTAGTTTTGTTGCAATTGACAAAGATACAATTGTTTTTCAGCCAGCTCATTAATTGTACTATATTGTTTTGAAGTGTAGGAGCAGCCAGATTGTATTGTTCGTGTGGTAATATTAACGCAGTATCATCTGCGTATTGAAATAAATTGGATTTGAGCTTTAGGTGACCTATGCCATTGATATATATCTTGTAGAGTAAAGGACCCACTGTAGATCCTTGTGGAACACCAAAATTCATTTTAATTTGATCACTTGTTTGACCGTTAAGCTTCACCATTTGAAATATCTTAGTAAAGGAATTTGTGAGAACGGTATAAAATGGCCCTCGAAAACCCATTCTGTTCATCCTTGATAACATGGCAATGATTTATGGTATCAAAGGCTCGGGATAGGTAAAAAAACAGTGCGATAGCGGTTTGATTATTGTATGAAGCCTTATAAATGATATCCGAAAAATTTCCCATCAGCAAAGTCGTGTTTTTTTTTTGTTTTCGAAACCTGTATTGGTGTTGAGAGTACTAAAGAAAATTTGACATAGAATGCCGTCATCACTTTTGCTGAATACGTTTTCATTATGTGTAATGGCTGGAAGTATGGATATGGGTGTATAATTTGTATAGTTTTCCTTTAGATTCTTTTTTGTGTACTGGCCGGGTATACAATTTCATCCCGTCTGGAATATTTCCGCTGTCAAATATGGCATTGAGAATTGAAAGCAAAACACCTTTTAGTTTATAAAAGTTACAGTAAAGATCCCGCACTCTTATTAGGTCGTGTCAGCTGGCTTGAATAAAGACATACTAGAAAGTATTTTTTTCCAGATCGTACTCCGTCATCAAAGGTAACAACGCTCAATTTACATTAGAATTCCGATATCGACAGGAATCTCATTTTTTTTATTGATCATGGTTCTTAATTTCTGTACAGAATCAATAAACGCATGGTTAAAAGAGTTCGCAAAGACTCGAAAATTCGTTGTTGTTCCAAAGCTTTTTGCAATTACTTTGTCAACGTTTACTTCAGCCTTTATACCTGATAACTGCCGTGTTAGGTGCCATATTCTTCGAGAATTCCCCTTGCAGTCTTTGAACTCCTTCAGGTAATATTTATTTTTGCTAGTGGTGTCAGGGCCGTTAACTAATTTATCATTTTTCGGAATTCCACTTTAAGTACATTATCCGGGTTTTTTCTACATCTTGCCCAAAGCTTGTCTTTTAAATAGCAGAGTTCCATTAGGTCCTTATCGATCTATACGTTTTTATCTTTTTTTTTTTAGATTTTTCTTCTTTTTGAGTTAGAATAAATTTCTTGGAACTTTTAAACTAGTCGCGTATATGTAGCGATATGATCACTTTCAATAAGCAGGTTCCAATCGTAATCTTGTATTAATCTGTCGATATTTTTGTTATCAAAAATAATTATATTATCATCTTCGGCCCGCGAGTTTTTAAAGATCTTCTCTTGCAGTAGTGTTGCAATTACAAAGTAATGATCTGCAACTTGTTGCTTGATCACCCCGATAGCGTTCTCAATTCACTTACTCGAACTATAATAGGATCAATACAACTCCGCGTAATATTATCCCCTAGGCATTCTTCTCTTGTGCAGTCGTCAATAACATTTTGTAACCCCCAAACTCAGCTAAAATATCTAGGTATTGAGATGATCCACACCTAAACAGATTTTTAACGTCAATGGAGATGAAGACGCCCGTGCCGAACTTCGTCAACGTAGGAGGGCACCGTGTGATGTGCGAATACCGAGGAATGAAGCAGGTCGTCGCCCGCTGCGGCCTGGAGCGCCACTTTGGAGCCGCTTGTCGTGTTCTCGGCACCCGCCAAAGTCCCTGTCGATGAAATTATCGACAGCTTGTATGGCCTCGTTGGTGAGGACAGTTTGACGCACTTGCAACACATCGGTGCGATGAAGTTCCTGGCTGCAGTCGGTTCGACGGCAGCTGCAGTCAAGGTGGTAGCGCAGGGCCATCTGCTGCTTCGAAACGTCGAGCAGGTGGGACCGCGTATCATCCACGTGACGGTCTTCCGGCTCCCTCCCTACGTCCCTGACGATGCCCTCCAAGCATTCTTCAGTTTTTACGGGAAGATGCTCGCCATTTTCCCCCTGACCTACAACGACCGACCAAAGCTTTTCACCGGCACGCGAGCCTTCCGCATGGAGATGAAGGCGCCCGTGCCGAACTTCGTCAACGTAGGAGGGCACCGTGTGATGTGCGAATACCGAGAAATGAAGAAGGTCTGTGCCCGCTGCGGCCTGAGGGCCACTTTGGAGCCACTTGTCGCACACCCCGCTGCGACCGGTGTGGCGTTTTTGGCCACGGCACTGATGCTCCGTGCAAGTGTTGCGGTCACAACCCCGCCAACACGGACTGCACGCAGCGCCAGAGTTACTCGGCAGTGATTCGAGACGAGGGTCCTTCGGATCCTAGGCACCCTTCGATGGCGGCACCGGGCCCGCCCGACAGCACTCCGGGTGCTCCCCCCCAACCTGCAGAAACCCTAGCGCCCGTCGGCGTGACCCAACTGGACTCTCCCCAGGTACCAGCAGCCGCATCCTCGGATGCCAGCAGGCGCGACGGCCCCGACTCGGAAGCCGAGCCCCTCCCTCCCCTCGTCATCGACGAGTCGGCAGAAAGCGAGTCGCCGGCAAGCCCAGAAGCCCAAACCGGAGCAGCCACCGCCTCCTCATCGACAAGCGACCCATGTCTGAGGGGGTGTAGCACGATTGCCCCACGTGCAGAATCCCCGGCGCAAAAGTCCCGCGTCATTAGCCCCAGAATCCCAGTCAAGTGTTTACCCCGTGCAAAAAGCCTTGTCCTCACTGACCCCGTCCCACCCTTTTCGTGCTTCAACCAGTATTGTTCTGTGTCTTTAACTGATCCATTGGGCGCCTACAAAGGCTATTTCAAGTGAAGGAAACAAAATAAGGTTCACTTGAATTACAAAAAAGTCAGATGACGTGGAAGTGGCGAATTTCATAAATCTGCATACCCATCGATGCACCCGTAGAGTGCATCGATGGGACTGTATTTACGTAGATGGATACAATATGTTTTTAGAACGGCGTAAGAATGGAACTGGTGTTTGGTGTATGGCGCCATGAGGAGCGGGTTTAACAGTTTTGACTGAACCGTCGGAACTGTGAATCTGCGCTTTCTTCAAAGTCGACGAATGCTTTGGTTCAAAAAGGGAAAAAACGCATGCGAGCTGGTGAATAACATCCACAGTAACCCTGAGACGTAGGAACAATAAAAAAAAAAAAAACTTCGTTGTTTTGTTCGTTTTTTGTTTGTTTATTCTTTCTACGTCTGTGGTTTAATGCTGAGGTTCAATGCTTATTCATAAAAATTGTAACTTTACATATTTTGCCGGTGGCTGATATTTTCTGTTTGTTTTCACTTTTAACGGCAATCCTTACTTGAATCCCGGTTACGGCATGATCGTTACACAAGAGTTAAAAGCAGAATGTTCCGCCCTCGCGCTGAGGACCCGGCCACCTGACATTGGGGATTCGCGTCATGGGCTTCTGAAACTGGGGCTTTTGAAAGTGGGGCAACTAGACCGGGGCTTTTGCGCGAGGCACTTGACACGGGGCTTTTGACATCGGGTGCTTCCGTGCACCACCCATGTGATGCCACGAACTCCCGTGGAATCCGTCACCGACAACACGGACAGCATGGAGCCGTCGCCGTCAGACTCCGTTAGCACCCTGGCGCTGGACCATGCGACCACTAGGGTTCTCCCCTCCACCGTCAGACTCTGGACCCGGCCCTATACGCTTGATGGGTACGAAGAAAAAGGTTCAACGTCTGAGTTTGATAGACCGTCTCGTTATTGGACGATAGCCCCCGTAACTAAGAGGCCTTACTCGTCACTAATTCTATGTCGCGTTCCAGCCTTTTTCTTTTGACCATGATCGTCTTTTTTTCTTTTTGTAATGACCCTCCGCAAGTTATCTCTGAACTTCCAGGGTTTCCGGAACGAGGATAAGCAACGCGAAGTTGTTCATTTCGCCCGGGGTTTGGGCTGTGACCTTCTTTTCGTACAAGAAACTAAATTCTACGGTGCTCGCGATGTCAAAGATTTCAAAGCTCGTTTTTCTGTGCTTTGTTACTTTCCTTACAGTTCGTCGCACTGCACGGGTGTGGGCGTGATTTTCTTTCGACCTTGCTTATCACTAGTAGTTTTTGCACTTTCGACCTAGACGGCCGTGTTATCTGCCTCGATCTTTATCTCAGGGCGCAGCCGGCGCGCGTTATCATTGCGCCCGCTCAACCAGCGTTTTCACATTCCTCTTTCGCTTCGCTAGACGGGTTTCTTTTAGAGAGCAATTCTTTTATTCTTCTCGGGGACTTCAACTGCGTCATTAACTCTTTCCACGACGCCCGGGGGCGGGGCTGGTGCCACTCGACATGGAATGCGAAATAATTAGACCGCTTATTCGTCAGTTTTAGTTAGTGGACGCCTGGGAGGTTAAAAACCCTAACGTCTTTGGGTACACCTGGGCGCGCCCTGGCTCCTACAGCCGTCTGGATAGGGCTTACCTCCCTGCGAACTTCCCGTGCCCTGTGACCCGGTGCGAGATCGCGCCCCTCCCGCCTGGGGCGCGGTTTATCTCAGACCACCGCGCGCTGCTTAAATTGTGGCACTGGCGGTTCCTGAGTACCGGGCTGGAAGAAGCGCCCTGTGGCGCATGGACGTGAACCTCCTTCGGGACCCGTCTTCCGTTGCTGAACTGCGAAGCAGCATTGCAGAAACGTTGAGTCAAGCACCCTTTGACCCCACCCAGTGGGCCGGTCTGATATTCACCTGGCAGGCCTTGCTGGCCTCGGCTGACAGACGCCGCAGAGCTCGGCAGACCTCAACTCTGAACGACCTGATATGGTGCATGCGCATTGTTCAGCGGGGTGGGACAGGGACCTTGCTCATGCAAGAGTACCTGAACGTGCTTCGGGCGGGCGCGCTACAGCCGCGTACTTAGGTACAACTCTCGAACCGCCAATGTCCAATTTCTGAGGGATAGACCTGTGTCCGACCCCGAGTTTCTGCGGTATTTGCGCGTGTCTCGCGGGAGAAGGAGGGGGAGGAGGGGCGGGGGGGGCGGGAGGGGGGGGGGGTGCGGGGTCTCTGCGCGGGTTTCGGAAACGGTCCTGCCGGACGGCAGCGTGTCATCCAGGGAGGATGACAGAGACGCCGTGTTCCGGGAGTATATATTTCCCTTGTACGCTGCGGCTCAAAGCGATAACCCCAGTGAATTTGCCGCGGACGTGCGTCAGTTTGGTGGGGACCTCCCCTACATTCCAGCTGAGATGAGCAAGAGGTTGGTGCGTCCCGCCGCCCGTCAGGAGGTGGTGGACGTACTGCGTTCTATGAAGACCGGCTCGGCCCCGAGCCCGTATGGTTTGCCTACAGAATTTCACGCAAAGTTTCGCTGCTTCTGTGTCTCGCCCTGTCCGTCTCACCCAGTTTACGTTTGGCCCTGTTGAGTCCCCGGGACCGAGTTTGCTCGTATTCCCCTCTGTTGTTTTTCTGTTTTTCCAACCATGGCATCCACGGTGCTACCAGCCAAGGGTATGTGTTTCTCGTTCAGCGTTCCTGCCGACACCGCCGTCGACGAGATTGTGGACGCTTTCCAAGTTGTTAGCGCGTCAGGAAACACACCACTTTGTAACTCAGGTTCTTTATAGGAGACGAGAAACGTGAATACATTGATAGGGTACAGATTACATACGTCCGACCCTGGTAGGCATGATGGCGTCGGGGGCGACGACCGTTTCTGTTGGACCGGAAGAAGGCTGGCGGCTCTCGCCAGGGTTGCCGCTTCCTGCCGCAACATAACTAAGCGCCGGTTCCGGAGGTTAGAAGTTCCTGCAACACCAAGGTGGGACAAGGTTTATGTCGTCGGTGACCAGCATCGGTGCAGCAAACCGCCTTGTAGCCCAAAGGAATTTGGTGCTCCGTGACGTTGCGGTTCCACTGGAAGCAGTCGGCGTCGACGTCCTTCATGTCTCCATTTATTGCCTCCCGCCAAATGTCACGAAAAAAGCCGTCGTGCAAGCCATCAACCCGCTCGGGAAAGTAAAGAGTATCACGTAAGTTTCGTACCGAGATCATCCCGTCATTCTTGACAGAAACCAGCACTCTAATAAAAAAGGGTGCCCTGGGGTACACCCATTAGGGGTGTAAGTGCTTGTCACATATACTAAACCCTTTGGGGGAATATGTGTGCACCACAAAATATAGGAATATGTGTACCCGTTGGTGTGCACATGCACACCCTTTTTACAGGAATCTCACTCGAAGGGAACACAGGTGCACCATATTCAATGGTACACGACTACACCTCTTTTTACACCCAATGAAATGAAAGGGAACACAGCTGCACCCCATTCGAAGATGTACCATTGCACCGCTTTATAAATCCGCCTCACTCAAAGGGAGCACAGATGCACCTCGCTTAATAGTGTACAATTACTCCCCTTTCTACACCTACTGCCCTCAAAGGGAGCACAAGAGCACCCCGTTCAATAGTGTACTCTTACACCTCTTTCTACACCCACTGAATTCGAAAAGAACACAGATGCACCCGATCCAAGGGTGCGTGGTCAAACCACTTTATGCACCCGCTTTATAACTAACTTCATAAACGTATTTAAGACATCAAGGAAACCGTTAAGAACTGTATGCGCCCCGCTGATTGCAAAAAGGTGGGTAAACGGACATACGGGATTGTTTTCATATCTCCTAGAAGTTTATTAGACAGCCTATCCGTAAACAAGTCCAAACTTGCAAGCAATCCGTGATATGTGAAGAGGTACAAAGAAGCTCTTCCACAACTGAGAAGATTACTAAACAAACAAGAACCGAAGTGAGTCTTAGGTAGTGTCTATTCTGCCAGCAGCCGAAAGAATTATTTCCACGAAAATCTACCGGCAGTCGCCAATCATTCATCGAACGACGTTTCAACGACACGCGATGTTTCATAGACAACTCAGATTAGCTTTTCTATATTACCTTCTCTTTTTTTTTCTTGTAATGAGTCGCCCCGGAGTGTATCCGCAAAGTGACGTGTACGGGTGGGACAGGTGGGTTAAAATTTTTGTAATGAGCCGCCACAGACTGTCGCCACGAAGCGGCGTGAACGCGTTTTAGCATATTTTGTGACCATGCTGTTTTGCCTTCATTTCTTTCTTTTTATGGGCCTGCATGTGGTTACCGAATGTTCGAGGTTTTCGGTGCCCGAACAAACAACGCGAGATTGTACAATTTGTTGAGGCGCAACATTTTGATCTGCCCTTCTGTAGGACCCAAATTTGATTTTCCGCACAGGATGTTGCCGAGTTTAGAAGACGAGGTTTTCTATCCCCTGTTCTTTTGCAGTGTCACGCTCATGCGGCGTAGGCATTTTAATTTTTTGTGCTTGTTTCCTTAGAGGCGCTTTTTTTCTTTGTGATCCTTGTATACTCCTTTTTTGTGGGTCGTACTAAGTTTCGGGTAGTGAGTGGGCGCGTTAAGTTGGCGCTCCTTTACTCCAACTCCGACGCTCCGAGCTTCATACCCCGAGCGCAGCAACTAAACGGCGCATAGCGTACAGGAGCGCGACGCACCGAGGCTGCGTTCCAAACCTACTCGACAGAATCCGAGTTACCCAGGAGGATTATGTCACGTGACAACAAATATAGAGAAACGCTGGACGCGGGTAGGTTTTCGATAACCACTTTTACCCTAGAGTTAGATCGAGTAAGTTTTGGAACACGGCCAGAAACTATCGACGGGCCACCGGGCCACACGAGCTCTTTCCGACCGTGGGTGCGGTGGCAGAAGCCGAAAATATTTCGAAAATAAATAATTAGGCCCTTGTGGAACGGCAGAGTCTAAATAAAAAAAATACGGCGACGTTATGAAGTTTCTACGAACGTTTTAATATTCCTGAAAGATTTGAAGACTCGCTTCGTGCATATATGTGGAAGGTTACCTTGGCCGATCCATTTATTGATCATGCATGCTGTTCCGATTTAAATTAAAGACAACACTCTTGAACCTGCTCGTTGACGCAGGATACCCTCAATTTTGTCAGAGATTACCTGGTTTCATCGGTTCCGTCGCGCAGCGGGACGGAAGCTACGCCGATACCGGCACCCCGTCGTCAATTCGTTTTTAGGCGGTATGCATGAACAAACCTTTCTTGCAACGCTAACTGGTGTTTCGGATTTTCAGTCTAAGTATCTTTATTCGCTGCGGCTGGGCTAAGCATTCTATAGCAGGTCAGCGATCAGACTGTCTTTTCAACACAACTTTTCTGTCGCCGAGCTATCGGCACGCTCGTTCGACAGATCAACTTATATTCAGGCAAGACGCACGAACAAACCTTTTCCTCGACGATCACTGATGTTTGGGCTTTCAAATCGAAGTATCTTTATTCGCTGGGCTAAGCATTATAAAAAAGACAGCTCCGAATGTCTCCTCACCTCGACAACTTCTCTGTCACTGTGCTATCGGCACGCTACTGTTTGATAGATGAATTTCCTTTTCATGCGAGATGCATGAAAAGGAACGCTTTTCGGTACGCTAATTGCTGTCTTGGCTTTCAAATCAAATCGTTTTTATCTGCTGGATTAAGCACTAATCAACTGAAAAGGGGCAGCGATCCGGCTACGGCTTTCGTCTCGACGATCTCAACAGCAGCGCAGCCATCTTGTTTGGTTACGTGACGTCACGGAGCGTGAAGAAGTCACTTGCGCTCCGAAAAATTCTCGGTACACGAAGAGCGCGCTCGAGTGTCAGTCTCCAGTGGCACTCCTCTCCGTTTAGTGGAAGGAGCGCCAAACTTTCGCGCTCCGGAGCACGGACTTAACTCGCCCAATGTTTATGCGCCTGCGCCTGCTTCGGCGTCTAACAGTTCTTTAGTAGTCTTTTTCAATATGTTCCCGACGATGGTTCCTTTTTGCTTTGTGGGGACTTCAATTGTGTAGAAGATTCTGTTCGAGATGTTCGCGGCCTTGGACGCGGACGTCCCACTTCGAATGCCCGTGAGCTTGTACGAATACTTACGCTCTACGATTTGCGAGATGGCTGGCTGGAGTTGAATGGAACGGCCTACATGTCCACGTGGTCGCGAGGCTCCTCGTCGAGCCGTCTAGATCGGGTATATGTTCCTTCTTGCCTAGCTACTCACATTGAAACCTGCAAGGTGCTTTCTTTTCCGATAGCCGGTGGCTACATTTTGGACCATTGCCCAGTGTTCATTGTTTTCGACGTCTCCAGTTTTTTGCAACCGCGAGCCGACACATGGCGAATGGACGTCTCCCTTCTGCGAGATGGCTTAGCCTTTTCGAGCCTTCGACGATCTATAGGGGCGTCACTGACGGTCGTTGCCCTGTCTCACACCCGGTGGGATGGGATCAAGGCTGATGGCCGTTTCCTTGCAACAGCAGCGGGGAAGATGCTTCGCCGCAGGACGACTGACGCCCTCAACGAGGTTGTCAACCATATGGTTGACATTGACAACCTCGCGCGCACACACCTGGCACACGCATACATCTGATATCGGAATACCTGGCGGACCTCAGAGATTGACATCAGCGCCTTACACGCTTGTTCTCCCGAACGTTTGTCGAGCAGCGACGGCGAGACCGGCCTACGGCTCACCCAGAGGTTCTCCGGTGCCTCCGCGCCGCGCGAAATTGTGGAGGTGGACCGCGTTTCATTCATAGAGTCCAGCTCGCGGACGGGAGCTTTTCCGACGACCCACACGATATGGACACGGTTTTCAGGGATTTTGTTTTCACAACG
The DNA here is from genome assembly GCF_016920785.2 of Ixodes scapularis. Classification (NCBI taxonomy): domain Eukaryota; kingdom Metazoa; phylum Arthropoda; class Arachnida; order Ixodida; family Ixodidae; genus Ixodes; species Ixodes scapularis. The sequence continues at coordinate 12,519,744 of NW_024609836.1, read as the reverse complement.
TTTTTGTACGGATCACCTTTCATCCGAAAGTTTTGCTGAGCAAGTTCGTCAGTTTTGTGGCAATGTTGCTGCTTGTTTCGAGCCCTTGGCCTCGTCTCGCGTGCGTCCCACCTTTCGAGATACTTCGTGCTATGATAACTGGGTCTGCCCCAGGGCCGGACGGCTTGCCAGCCGAATTTTAAGTTTTTTTGGGGGAAATATTCGGGGCCCTCCTTGTCCAGCTGGTCAACAGAATTCTGGAAACCGACGCCGTTCCTTCATCATACAAACGTGGTCGCATGGTGCCCTAGGGAAGGTGGCTTACCGTGGGACCCCTCGGCGTGGCGGTCCATAACACTTTTGAAAACAAACTACAAGTTGGTGACGTCACTGCTGGTTTCCCCTCTTCGCTACATTTTGTCCCATGTTGTAAACCCAACACCGACATGTTCTGTACACGGCTGGAACATCTTCTCGTCCCTGCGTCTCCAGCGCGATATTTTTTTGTACGGCAATTTTACACACTTGTCAGGGTGCTTCGTCTCCCTAGATCGGGCGAAGGCCTTCGATCGAGTCGAGTTCTGTTTCTTGTTTAAAATCTTGAAAGTTTTTGAGTTCCCCGACACCTTTATAGCTCTGCTCCGATCCCTGCAGAGTGGGCTGACAAGCCATCTGCAAGTAAATGGGCGGATCTTTGCTAACTTTTCCGTGAGAAGGGGAGTGCGGCATGGTTGCCCCCCTGTCTCCCCTGCTTTATGTCCAAAGTCTGGATCCTCTCCACGGACGCTTTGCGTCTTGCTCCCGCATACGTGGCTTTCCGTTACCTGGCCGCGGTGATGTCGCAGTTAGCGCGTACGCCGACGACGTCAGTTCGTTTTTGCGTGACTCACAGAGCTTTGAGTCTGCTGCACAGCTTTTCTCAGAGTACAGTTTCCATTCGGGAGCGCGTTTAAACACGTCCAAAAGCCAAGCTCTTCCTTTCGGAAGCTCCCCTCCCTCCTTACATGCAGACATCCAAACTGTAGCCGTGACTCGTGTCCTAGGTGTGTTCTTTTACTGTTGTGGGGTGGTCGCCATGCACTTGGGAGACTATGAACTCCGCGCTCTAGCGCCAAGTTGCCCTGGAGGAAACGTTTGCGTTGTCGCTTCGTGACTAAGTGTATCTTGTGAGAGCAGTTTTTTTGCGGCCAACGTTTCTACGCCGCCCACGTCGGCCTCCCTCCACCGCGGTTTTGCCGGCGTGTAACGACCTGCCTTTTTAGGTTTGACTGGAGCCAGGGCACGAAGCTCGTGACCAGAGCTGTCCTCCGTCTTTTGAAGTCACTCGGAGGAAGGAGAATGCCTTGTATGGACACCATGTCGCGCGTACTCGCGCTTCGCACCATTCTGGGGGTGCTTGACGACACAGAACGCCCGGCGCGGTGTTTGGTCTTGTATTTCTTGGGTCCCTCGCGTCGAAGGGGAATCTCTACCCAAGTGGTGAGATTACACCTCCTTTCTACCAAACGGTGGTTAGTTTTCAAGAAGATTTAGGCAGAATGGTGCCAGACCTAATGGTGCGGTACGAGCCACAGGCTTGTATAGTCAAGGAGGTCTGCTTGACGTGGATCACAGCTGATGAGCGAGCACGGGCAAATGCTTTTCTGTAAGACTTTTTGCTTTCCCGCTCTCTTCTTTGACCCATGGAGGACCTCGTATAGCGTCGAGGATGGGAGGTTCTTCCGACAAGGGATGGTCTCCAACGTTGGAGCATGGTGCGCAATTCCCGGTGCCCCAGCTGCGGGGAGGTAGAGACGAACTCCCACGTTTTTGCGACTTGCAGTTTTGCGCGATCATTTTGGCGTTTCGTGCACCATGTTTTTCGCACTCTGGACATCGTGCACTACGTCTCGGGCCGCCGCTATCCTCGAGGAGGCTTCGCCCTCCTCCTATTAGCAGTCGCCCAGCATGTGCTTTGGGAGAATCGTTGTGCTGCTGTGGGCCAGCAGCGTCGTACGCGAGCAATTATGCCTCTGCTGTCCCGTCTTCGTGGTTCTTTTTACCGCTATCTAGACCGCGAACTTTCTTGGCTGGCAGAGCAGGTGTTCCTGAGGCAATGGTCCTGCCTCTACATCTGGTTGTCCAATGGCCGAATCCTTCTTTCTTTCACACCACTTCCCTTGGTGCGATAGGAGCATTACTGAAATGGCATTCGAGTTTCACGTTTTTATATCTCGTCACGTATTCTTTTTTTCTTTCCTGAATCGGTGTTTTTGGTAAGCTATTTTTGCCTGAAGGATAAGATACGGTGTTCAGTTTCTGTGTAAAGTATGCCCATTGTATCGAAGGGTCCAGTAACTGTAAATAAGCTTGAAGGCCATTGTGTATATTTTGCATGTGTCCAGTTCCATTGAATTCATGTCATTAAACTTTTTCTAAACAGTATCTGTTCTTATGAGCGTAATATCTGATAGGGGCCCTATATGGGCCCTCGACATTAACTTTATTTTTCAGCGATGTGGGGCACTCCGGGCTTGCCCGGAACCTGCCATGGTCGGCCCTGCATTGCAGTATAGCGGGGATCGGCCCAGTTCCTAAGGGAATAAATATGCAAATCAAGAATGAGACTCTTCAATGTTGTATTGGCAAACCGTTCAGGCTAATATTAAAAACTGTACTGAAAAGACACGGGGTTGGCGGTAGGCACAGAGTTGGTGCCATATATCTTCACGAGGTGTCGTGAACGCGGTGCCGACAGTTAAATATATTCTTGCACAGTCATAAGTTTGGCTAGTGGGTGTAGAATCCCTTCTCGGCCTTTTGGCTAAGATCAAGGTTCGAGCTCGTCGACAGTTTCTACGCAAGAATCGTCTCCCTGTGGCACGCGTCCCCCAGGCGCGCGTCACCGCCCCCCCCCCCCCCCCCTTTTTTGCTGCCACGGAAGATGGCGCCGCCATCCCAGGCCCTGCGAAAACTCAGTCTTTCGTGTTATCACCACTCGCCGAAGTCCCTGTCGATGAAATTATCGACAGCTTGAATGGCCTCGTTGGTGAGAACAGTTTGACGCACTTGCAACACTTCGGTGAAATGAGTTCCTGGCTGCAGTCGGTTCGACGGCAGCTGCAATGAAGGTGGTAGCGCAGGGCCACCTGCTGCTTCGAAACGTCGTGGTCCCGCTCGAACAGGTGGGACCGCGTATCATCCACTTGACGGTCTTCTGGCTCCCTCCCTACGTCCCCGACGAGGCCCTCCAAGCAGTCTTCAGTTCTTACGGGAAGATGCTCGCCATTTCCCCCTTAACCTACAAAGACCGGCCAAAACTTTTCACCGGCACGCGAGTCCTCCGCATGGAGATGATGACGCCCGTGCCGAACTTCGTCAATGTAGGAGGGTACCGTGTGATGTGCGAATATCGAGGATTGAAGAAGGTGTGCGTTCGCTGCGGCCTGGAGGACCGCTTTGGAGCCGTTTGTCGCACACCCCACTGCGACCGGTGTGGCGTTTTCGGCCACGGCATTGACGGCTGCAATCCTCCGTGCAAGCGTTGCAGTCACAACCCCGCCACAACGCACTGCACGCAGCGCCGGAATTACTCGGCAGTGAATTGAGACGAGGGCTCTTCGGATCCTAAGCCCCCTCCGATCACGGCACCCGGCCCGCTCGACAGCACTCCGAGTGCTCCCCCTAGCCTGCAGAGACCCACCAGCCCGTCGGCGTGACCCAACCGGACCCTCCGCAGGTACCACCAGCCGCACCCTTGGAGGCCAGCAGGCGCTACGGGCCCGACTCGGAAACCGAGTCGTTTCCCCCCCCCCCCCCCCCTTCTCCCCCCCCCACCCCTTGTCATCGACGAGTCGGCAGAAGGCGAGTCGCCGACAAGCCCAGAAGCCCAAACCGGAGCAGCCACCACCTCTCCCTCGAGGAGGAAGAGATAACCGCACCTTGCGGTGTGCCCCTTCCCTTAGTCTGTGTTGGTGGTGACAGGATGTCGCCTATACTGATTCGGACCGTTCGGCTAGTGAGGAAATCCTGGATGTATCTGAAGGCGTTCTTGCCTACGTTCATTTGCGCAAGTCCATTAAGGATTGCTGCGTGTGCTACGTTGTCGAAAGCTTTCGCAAGGTCCAGTCCCAGCACCACCCTGGTGTCGTGTGTAGGGGGGCGGCGAGTACGTGGTTATGCAGTCCGAGGAGGACGTCCTGCGTTGGCTTTCGGCAAAGCTAGCGCGTCTCCCATATATTCACCATAGTCTCTACGCCGATGACATTACTCTCTGGATCAACAAGGGGAGAGAGGTGACACACAAGACAACCTACAGGAGGCAGTTAGGATAATAGAGGAATATGCAGCAGACTGCGGATTGCAATGCTCCCCTCAGAAATCGGAACTCCTTCTGCTATACCGCGGGAAGTACCAACCCGAAGGCCCTCAAAGTATCACGCTCACCACTAAATCGGGGGAAACCATCCCAGAGGTACACACGATAAAATTGCTCGGGCTGCTCATCCAAAGGGACGGACATTACACGGAGTTCGTCCGCAAATTTGGAAAACAGGCGGAGCAAGTAGCCAGACTGCTGACAAAGGTGGCCTCAAGGCACAAGGGCCTCTCGGAAAGACGTCTCTGCAGGCTGATACGAACCTCCATAGTCTCTAGATTGGTATACACAACTCCATACCTTAAATTCCTGGCAAGAAAGAGGAACGCCTGAATGCACACCTCAGATCCCTTTTTAAACAAGCGGTGGGGCTACTCAAGTCAGCGCCCAATCAGCGGCTACTAGAAATGGGACTGCACAACACAATCCGAGAGCTAGCAGAAGCCACACGCACAGCCCAGGAATCAAGACTCACCCAGACGCGGGCAGGGGTGGAAACCCTTAAGAGGATCGGGTACCACTGCGAAAGTTCAGGACACGAGGCAAGAGTACTGGAGAGCTTCAGGAACCTGCTACACTTTATCCCGCTACCACGCCACATGGGCGGAGGAAGCGAGGGACACCGAACTCACAGAGTCAGGGCATGCAACAGGCGTGGGGCAACAAACCCAACGTGTGGTATGTGGACGCCTCACCGTACCCATAAGAGCGGGCACAGGTGATAGTGGCCATAAAACCAAGCGAAGGGACGACAATCACTGCCTCGGTGAGAACCCCAAACACGAGAGTACCGAGGAGTGCGCCATCGCGCTCGTCATAAATGAGATAGGACGCAGCGGGAGGGACGGGGCAATCATCTCGGACTCCCAGGACGCCCTAAGACGATTGGAACAGGGTACAGTTGCAAACACCGCCCTTAGACTACTCAAGTCTAGCCCCACTAAAGGGAAAATCGCGATCCGATGGACACCAGCCCATGCGGGTCTAGAGGGAAACGAGCGCGCCGACAGTCTCGCCCGCGAACTAACCGCTAAAGCAGACACCACACAGGCTCCTCAATCCCCGACCCCACTAACAGGCTACAGGGACATCTTAAGTCACTACCGCTCGGATAGGGCCAGATATCCGGAACCACGCAAGACACTCACAAGGCATCAGGCAGTAAAAATTAGGCAGGTACAGGCCAATGCACTACCGAACCCACGCATACTAAGTAAGATACACCCCGACCTTTACCAACCCAGCTGCCGGAGGTGCGGAGATCAGGCAGATATGCAACATATCTTATGGAAGTGCCCATATATCGTACCTAAGGTGTTTAAGACGAGTAACGAATGGGAGGCCGCGGTTGTAAGCCCCAGCAAGGAGACGCAACTGACCACCGTACAACTCGCGGAAAGAGAAGTGCAAACCAGGACCTGGATCCTTCAGGACCCTGGTGGACCACTTCCCAACACCAAATGAGCAACACAGGCACGAAGGGGAGCCAGGATTCAACAGACTCCGGATTCCATCTTCCTTTGGGCCAAATAAAGTCTTATTCATTCATTCCCCCTCGACAAGCGAACCAGATCAAAGGCCACGAATACCCGTGGAATCCGCCACCGACAACACGGAAAACATGGAGTCGTCGCCGTCGAAGAGCGACTCCGTCAGCATCCCGGCGCTGGACCATGGGCCCAAAGGGGTCCCCCGTCCTCGTCAAACTCTGGACCTGGCCCTATACGCTTGACGGGTACGAGAAAAAAAGGTTCGATGTCTGAGCTTGATTGACCGTCCCGTTATTGGACGCCAGACCCCGTAACTAAGAGGCCTTACTCGTCACTAACTTTATGTCGCGTTCCAGCCTTTTTATTTCGACTATGATTGTGTTTTTTTCTTTTGTGATGGCCCTCCGCATCTTATGCCTCAACGTCCAGGGTTTCCGGAATGAGGATAAGCAACGCGAAGTTGTTCATTTCGCCCGGGGTTCGGGCTGTGAGTCTGTGACCTTCTTTTCGTACAGGAAACTATTTTCTACGGTGCTCGCGATGTCAAAGATTTTAAAGTTCGTTCTTCTTTGCCTTGTTACTTTTCTTACAGATCGTGGCGCTGCACGGGTGTGGGCGCGATTTTCTTTCGACCTTGCTTATTCACTAGTAGTTTTTGCACTTTCGACCTAGACGGCCGCGTTATCTGTCTCGATCTTTATCTCGGTCCGCAACAGACGCGCGTTATCAACGTTTTTGCGCCCGCTCAACCAGTGTTTTCACATTCCTTTTTCGCTTCGCTAGACGCGTTTGTTTCAGAGGGCTATTCTTTTATTCTTTTCGGGGACTTCAACTGCGTCATTCTTTCCAAGACGTCCGGGGGCAGGGCTGGGGCCGCTCGACATGGAATGCAAAAGAAGTAGACCGCCTTGTTCGTCAGTTTCAGTTAGTGGACGCCTGAGAGGTCAAAAACCCCAACGTCTTCGGGTACACCGGGGCGTGCCGTGGCTCCTACAGCCGTCTGGATAGGGCTTACCTCCCCGCGAACATCCCGTACACACACAGCGAAAAAGTACACCCCTGGACGTGTAAACCGTTGTCCCAGGGCGGACTCCCCAAATGGTGTTCGTTTTACACGCGAGGCTCGGTGTATTTCGTTTGCACCCGAGGTCTCGTGTAAAATGAACATCTTTGAACGTGTACTTCATTCTGCGATCACACGTCTAGGGGTGTTTTTTTACAATGGCGGCCGTTTGACGCAAGACGGGTTCGACGAGCGAGGCCCAGAGCTTTACACGGCTTTTCGCCGCAGCGAAAGCGTAGTTTGCACGTGTTCGTTCGTAATCGTCCATACGTGCTGAACTACTGCAAGCATTCACCCCCCAAGCGCCGACGCCGTATCCATTACGGCGATTACGCGACAGTGGGAGCGACCATCGACTGCATCCAGCAGCGTGCTTCCCCATCGAGCAGGTCTCGTTCGCGTGGCGGTTCAGCCGATCGCCGAGGCCTCAAGCCGGTTGCATTTCACCGACGCCGGGTAATTTCCACAGCAGTTATCTTTTCGCGACCACAGACATGAACTTTATTGAAAAAGCCCGTTTGCCGCGAGCGACGACGAATAGCTCCGGCACCGACCCTACCCGACCGGCGTTCCGACGTCCCGCTCACCTCTTTACCGCGAGCAAAGTTGTACGCGACGTTTCGACGTATCCACTCATATCTCGTGTGTACGCAAATTTTGCGGCTTTCCGGGTACGAATCGGCTACCGAAACGGCCAGCGAACGAAGACGAACTGAACGCCATCACGCCATCGTTATGCGCCATTTAAACACGCGGTTACTTTTCTACTAGACTGTAGCTATGTGGTGTGGTTCCTTACACATAAATGGACTACGTACAAACAAAGCTAAAATAAAATTGGGCGGCTGCTTGCGCCACCTAGTGAGTATGCGGAAAACTACAAAAATGAAGGACATTTTGGCATTTGTGGAAGTGACACGCTGGAACACGGACGGCAGCATACCAACACATACATCACAGCACATACCACAATATCAACATACAAGCATCTACATACACAAACAACGAACAGAGGCACTAACAACCCGACACTCCTACTCAATTATAATAGAAACCCGCTCGGTATATATAGCAGACTTTTTGTTTCAGACAAAGGTCCGGTGACACCCCCCGTATTTTATATGAACGTAACGATATTACACAATTATTACTTATATAGTACGGCGACATAAATATAATTTGGGAAGGTACACATTTCTCTTAGTCTAGATTATAGCTAAAAGACACCTTGTATAAACAAAAAAATGTTTCGAGCTAGCCAAAATTTAGCAAAATCTGGTTTCGTTTTCGGAAGTTCGAGCGCTCAAGGCTGGAATGCGCTAGCGAAGTGTGTGCTTGCTTCTGTCAAACTATAATCCATTGTATGACGCTCTCAAAGCTGCTGGCTGCAGCCCCCGTCTTGGTTTAGGGTTTGATTTACACGCGCTCCCGTGGAAATGAAATTATACGCGCTCGAGTCGATATTATTGACAGCGTGAAGTATAAACCGAATGTAAACGATTTTGCGAGCGACGAGAACAGCGACGGCGACCCGCTTCGCTGACGCTCGGTCACTCGCGCGACGACGCAAGCCGCATAAAAGCGGAACGATGTTTTCTAGAAATCCAAAAACCGAGTGACGCGACGAGCGATAGTAAGAAATCTCGTCGCTGTCGCCGTCGCTCGCTAAATCGCTTTACGCAGTTCAGCCTTTATACTCACGCTAGTGCCGACCTGCATTACCCGCTGAGCCCAAGCAAGCGATAAGGATATTCAAATATGTCACAACAGTGGCGTGCATTCGCTAAGAAAACATATATCTCAAATTCCTACAGTTTGACGTCGGGATCCGTTACTGTCACCTTGGCGAAACGGTCACTAAAGAGAAACTAGTCAGTTTGTTTTATCAGAAATTATAAAAACCTTATCTAGCCACTGTTATGCACAAAAGCACTCTGGAATTTCATATAAATAGTTTAGAATAAACTGAACACAATCGGTAACTTAATTTTCCAAGCATAATAATAAAAAAAAATCTTAGAAAACAATGTATTTTTAAGGTGTTTCAAATAAAAAAAACTGAAAAAGGAGCCTTATTTCAGCTGCACTATCACGTAAATACTTGGGAAAAAAATATCTATTGAGAAGTAGGTTTTGCAATCTCTAATTTGCTTCTTTCAACTTTCCAGTTACTTTATGCGTACTTGCAGATTGTATCCTGACAAATCTAGACAAAATTGTATAAAAAATAAGTCTATATAAAATTTATAGCTTAATTAAATTCACATTTGTTTGATAATGTTCAATCTTAAATATGAGTTTTAAATTTCACATCTATTATTACAAATGATTGAATTACATGCTGCTTGATGCATGCTGTGCCGCCCCCCCCCCCCCCCCTTTTAAATATATATATCCTGTATATTTGCTGGTTAGTTGTTGTAAACCTCTTAATGTCGTGTTATTTGTTTGTTGTTGTAAGTGTGTGAATGCATATGTTGTACCCCACTCCTACTTGGGCCTTCAATGGCCAGTTGTATCCTCTAAATAAAATGAAAAACACAAGTGAGCAGTAAAAATCTGGACGACAAAAGTAAACACAGAGCCGTGCAAAAAGGCATTCAGTATATGAAACAGATACAGATATGGGCCTCTGGCGGTCCATCGGTTCAGCCTCCACACCGCCTAAAGACGGCAGTGTTGCAATATTACGAACCAGCGCACAAGTAGACAGTTACCAAAAATCCAAACACAAAAAACTCACATCAGCGCTGTGCGAGTGTATATTTTTGTGTATTTGGATTCTGAGTAACTGGTCTACCTGTGCGCTGGTTCGTAATTATGCCGTACCAACTCGCCCAATCTGCCGTATTAATAGTGTTGCAAAATACTTAGATCAACTATAATGCTAATGACTGCAGTGTATAAAAGCAAGCTACTCGTCGGAACGAGCTTGACGGTACGAGAATAAAGAGAATGTTTTCACAGTTAAACTGTTGCACCGTCTCTTCCGTCCTCAAGATCGAAAGTGCTACAGATTGGTGACCTGGACATGATGATTGACTCCGAGCACCTGCTATCCAGGGGAATGTTCTTCGTGGCCAAGGGCACGGCAATGGCTCTGCCTTTTCGGACGAAAATGCAGTAGGCACATATTCAACTTTCTCAGCCTCCACATCTGCAGCGCCTCCGCAACCACCTCTGCTCTGTCGCATCTAGCACCGGCATCTCCCAGCAATGGGCTGCGACCACCTTGCTTGCCCCACCGGCTTGGCAAGTGAATATTCATCGACATCTTCACACTGTTCACAAGGCATGTTGCTAGCCGACCAGGGTCTCCTCATCGTTGCCATGTCAGGCATTCGCTCTCAGTTCGGTTCCTCATCTTAGGGGATGTTGGATCGGCCCCGCAGTCGGCCGGCATCCCCCTTTCAGTCCGAGGCTGTACACTCCAAACTGATTGAGCCGGACTGAAAGCACGACAGGGTCGATTTCCCCCGTCTGCTGCCTCATTTCCTGACCTCGGCGTCAACTACCATGCACGGCTTCCAAACACTCTCTTTCCTGCTCTCTAGTATGTCATCCTGCTTGCGGTACATGTCAACAGCAACGACACCTCTCTGGAGCCGCAATCACTTCAACAAAATCGTACCATTCCTCACAGTGCAGAGCTGAGGGCGATAGCTCTGCGGCAGTCTATCGGTTCAGCCTTGGCATCGCCAAAGATGACAGTGCTACTCATACTCGTCACCACGAGCTCAACGACATGAGAATAAACAGAATGTTTTTATTGCTCGGAGTCGGTCGCAGCATCTTTTCCGTCCACAACATCGTATACTCTATAGGTAGTAAGCAAGAGACACACTTCAGATGAAAAGAACAAATGCTCAGATCACACATGCCGCGGGTGTCCAAAATTATCCATCATGTTGAATACTGCTTTGGTTTTTTTAATTCTAACAGAAGACAAACATCATTATCGCGCAATCAAAATGAATACTTACGAAACACCTAATTCGCAGTGTAAGTGCTCATCGCTGAGCTGCGGCTGTGGCATATATGTATTTATTTAAAAGTGCACCGATGATAAAACCTTCAGGTTTGGCAACAATACCGAGATTACAACGGTTGTTGTCCATTATAAAATACAAAAGAAATAAAAAATACCGGAAACAATGCAAGGTACAAATCTGCACAACAGGCTTCCGAATTCAACTACTTCGTCGTACTGGAGTTTGTTACAGTAATAACAGCTTTGGATGGGCTGTGAGGACAGCATTCACACTGAACTGGGTGCCTTGGTGACTATCACCAGTGTTGAGGAGTTGCCACTCCAGAGTTGGAACGATTCCGCACTTCCACAACCCTGGAATCGAATGCAAATAAAATGGTGGCAGCACTGGAATGGAATGGGAATGAAATTAGTAGTTACATTTTGCCCAGAATAGAGTAGGAATGGAATAGGCTTTGTTCTAATGCGAGCTGCTTAGATGCCGTCAAAGGGGCTTTCGAAACGGCATTATTGCACTTGGGTAACTGACGGTTTGGTTATCTGACTGCTTATGTTCCTTCGAGGATGAAAGTGGCAACCCCAGTGAAGCAACCCAGACTGTAGAGTTGTAGGCTGACAAGGGCAATTTACTCGATCTTAATCCAGGGTAAGGGTTTTGTACCTCAGCGTTCCAAAAACTACCCGTGCCCAGCACTTTCCAATCCGTGTTGTCACGTGACACGACCCACCGGAGTAACTCGGATCTATTTGGGTAAGATTTGGAACACAGCCAAAGTGTCGTTCCTGGTGCTGCGAGATGCAACCATAAGGCTGTTGGGACCATGTGTGATTACAGCACCAGTTGCAGGCCACCAGGCAGGGACAATGTCACACCGCCCGCACTTCGTTAATACATGTGACTCCTCACTTATTATGTATCTCGTAAAAGTGGAGGACATATACGGTTCTTTTGTGGAAAAGATGGGCGACTTAGTTTTCCTCTCTGTTACGAGGCTTTTACACCTGGTGGTGCGATCAATATCTGCAGTGCCCCCATACCAATTGCCACTAGTGCTATGTGCGACCAAAGCTCAACTTAGTAAAATCAATGATTGCGGGTAGGGTTTTGAATTTTGCAGTTGTCTACGCATTTCACAACGCCAGCTTTACGCCGACGTTATTTTCCGGTAACTTAGTACTAGCTGTCAAGTGCCATTTTCACAATTGGGAGGGATTGAGAGGAATGGAATGCAGCAGTTCAGCCATTCCAGGAGTGGCAATGGGCCCAGTTTTTCCTTTCCAGGAGTTCAAAGGAATGGAATTAGTATTAGAAAATTCCAATTCTCTGCAATGGAGTTGAGTGGAATGGGGAATCTTTTGTTTGTTTGCATGCCTAGAATGTTTGAGATGACTCGAGAATCTTGTTTGTTCGAGCTCGAAACCTTCTAGATACCTACGGGCTTACAAAAAGAGCTTCGCATGGCTGCTCGAGTCAGTCGTCCTTTTGTCGCTGTCAAAGTATGTGCGGCCTTTGTTACTTTATGTTTTTCGGCACAAGTTCGCTGCATTTAACATTGATCTGAAGTTTTATTAATCAAGTTTGTTTTTGTTCATGACATATTGGTGGATGTGCAGGGTAACGCAGTCCATGCCCATAAAGCGTACCATCTGTGAACACGATAACTCTGAAGACGACGATCGTGAAGGCGACGTCCTTGAAATCATCCGAGGACGACTCCAACTCTGACACCAACGACGACCTCAACTATGGCCTCGGAAGCCACCCGGACAATGAACTTGACAAAGCCCCTGGCTACCACACTTAGATGAAAACATCATGACAACTTCTACGCTGATGATGAAACGGACGAAAACTCCAAAGACCAAACCCGGCTACAATGTCAACAACCAACCTGACAACGGCCTCGATGACAAACAGTCTTCAACCGTGGTGACGAGACTGATGACGACACTGATGATGACCCAGGCGAAGACTCAAACAATTTCATGGAAGACGATCCCGACTACGGCTTTGACAGTTATCCAAGGACAATCCGGACGATGACTTTAAAGGGCAACTCCGGCCAAAACTCGAAATTAAAGAAATTACTGGTATCGCTGTAGTGACACAAAATACGACCCCAGCCAAAATATTACGTCCGTGGGATGCTGCATTCTCAACTAATGCCGATAATAAAAATGTGACCCGCCGCGAGCCGCTGCACCTTAGCGGTCGGCTAGCGGGTTGCCGATCACTAAAGCAACATTGGGCCGTGACGTCAGTATCGTTCTTTTTTTCCTCCAAGCGTTACGCGGAGTGCGCTTCTTTGAGCCGCTACCGCTGCTACTTGGACTTGTGATTGTCATGTTTAGCCATTGCTTTTATCTGTAGCCCGTGTAGCTTCGGTATAGCCTTTTGTTTATTTGCTTGTGAGGACTCAAAGACTGGTTTTAGCGAGCAACTCGTAGCGCCCAAGACTGCCCAGCTGTTCCTCGAAGGATGCCGAGTAGAACTTGTAGTGCTGTGGGCTGCTCAAACAACCCGCTGCACAACCCGGAGGTGCTTTTTCACAAGTTTCCAACGTACCAGAAATTGAAGAAGGTGTGGGTAAACGCTGTTCGACGAGTGGACTTTGGCTTTTACGCGCCCAAGGAAAAAAGAATGCAAAAACAGACATGTACAGCCCTAACGCAGCAGCCCGTGCCGGAAAGCCTCAAAGCTTCGTGTCTGTTACTGACCCGCAGCGCGAAAGCGAGAGGGCCCCCAGTACTGTACTTCACTGGCAGCGCGTCGTAGAGCAACGCCGCTCCATCCACGGAGCCCCGATGACAATTTAGGCCTAGCGACAGAGTACGGAAGACTGCACACACGGCGACAGCCGCTGAGTACGGTACTGAACGAGTTCACTCGTTTTCCAGTCGCTACCTTTTGGGTATACTAGCGACAAGTACGGCATGGCATACGCACGGCGGCAGCGGCCGCCGAGTACGGCACTGTACGAGTTTACGGGTTTTCCAGTCACTAGCTTTTGGGTATACGCACTAACTCTTCCTACATGTGCTGGATAACTACCACATATACAGAATTAAAATAAAATCAGCTTACCTCCTACCTATAGACGGCTAGCGCAACAGAAGTAGGTGCAGATCAACCTGCGTACTCGTTGAACGAGAACGATCCTGACGTCACGTTCACATAGCGGCTGATTTCTAGTGCTGCCAGGGCCTCGAGCGGCTAGTTTCGGTTTTGTTGGCCGTGCCCCAAACAAAACTTTGAGGCGTCCACATCTTTAAAACTACGCACAATAACGAGGAAAAAATCACACCTTGCAATTCAGGGACGCTGACTGCACTAAAAACAGTCATAATCCCAAAATTGAAAGTATGGTCCGGAGTTGCCCTTTAACGACAACCACGACTACAAACTTGACGGCGACCTTGATGATGAACCCGATGAAAATACCTACGGCAAGTGTGGTATCTGTCACGAAGACGAACAGGACGACGACGCCTGGTGTGTCACTCAACGAACGGAGGAAGTTTGCCAGCTTGGTCGCATTTTGATGCAAGCCACAACTTCCTGACGATGACTGCTACAATCTTTGTCACCACGACGCCCAGTTTCAGCCTGGCTACCCACTGTGAATCTAAACACCAATTCATCGTCGCAGCAAGGAACTGTTAAAGTGGTGCTTCGACCTCAAGGTTATTCGCTACATGAGACCTAAGTTGTAAGTCGTTGGCCAATGGCACATCAACATTGTCACGCTGCCCTCGGCGACCCGTAGGCGATTCACGTCTTCCGACTCAACTGAACTAGGTATGCTCGGTAGGACTGTGAAAATCTGCTATTTACGAGACTCTGTATTTTGACCTAGTCTTGTTTAAGCTGTTAATTTAATTTTGTGTTGCATAAAGACGATGAGTCTTTCACAAGAGGGGAGTAATGCCACGTGCAAATAGCCGAGTCAGCAGCGTGATCGACTCACATGCCGCTGACCCAGCCAGCGCATGTCCTTCTTTCTTTTGTTCGCGTGACTGGAATGATGAGACGACTCTAAATTTTTTTTGTTTGAGCTCAGAAACTTCTAGATACCCACGCGCTTACAAAAGTACCTTCGCTTGGCTGCTTGAGGCAGTTGTCCTTTCGACACCATCAAAAGTCTTTGTTCATTTATGTTTCTCAGCACAAGTTCGGCGCATTACACACTGATTTTAAGTGTAATAAAGAAGTATGTTTTTATTCGTGACAATATTTAGATGAATTTTGATAATTCAATCTTCTGATATTTCAAACTAAAGTGTGTGGCTTCCAGGGCCCGTTTGCTCAAGCGCTAACCGCGGCTGAAGTTAACCGCAGTACCTAGGAGAGGGATTTTGAAATCACGTGACTGGCTCGGCAGGAATGCAGGGAAACATGGCGGTGCCCCGGTGAGTGAGCGCCGCTCGCTTTGAAACTAATATGTCGTTGTAGCTGCAATATTGGGCGCGTTAGTCAGCAATGAATGGTGCCAGAGGCTTTCGCTTTGCCTTACCTCATTTAAATCTCAAAGCATGAGCATATGACCTCGCCGCATTTTTTAGATAGTCTTTCGATTCTGGCCATTCCTAAGCCTAAATGAACGCGATAAATGTTAGCATGGCAATGTCTTTGGAAAGTGGATTGCCTTGACTCAGTCGGCCGGGTATTAATAGCACACAAAAGCAGACAGCGTCCCAATAGACCATATTAGACCTTTCTCTAAATTTCCCAAGCACCGAGGTGCATGCTACAATTGTAGTTACACGCGTTGCACGTGCTGGCGTCTGAAGTAGTAACTGTTGTAAAGCAAAAAGTCTAAAACAAATTTTGTCTTGCACGTGCGTTGATCAAATATTTATTATGATTATTTACTTCGAATCTCTTATAAGAGGAAGGCCAGTGCCTTTTATAAGGCCAGTGCCTTTTATAAGAGGAAGGCCAGAATTATACTTCCAGCGTTCTTCTCGATGCTTCGGTAATTTAGAAAAAGGTCTATAGGGATGCTGTTTGCTTTTGTGTGCAATCAATACCCGACCGATAGAGTCAAGAAAATCCGCTTTCCAAAGATGTTGCTAAGCCGACAATTACCACATTCATTTAGGCTTAGGAATGGCCAGAGTCGAAAGACTATCTAAAAAATGCGGCAAGAGCCTTGCTCATGCTTTGTGATGAAGTGAGGTAAGGCAAAGCGAAAGCCTCCTGCACCATTCGTTGCTGACTAAAGCGCCCGGTATTGCAGCTACAACGACATATTAGTTCCAAAGCGTGCGGCGCTCACTCACCGGGGCACCGCCACGCTTCCCCGCATCCCTTCCAAGCCAGTCACGTGATTTGAAAATCCCTCTCCTAGGTACTGCGGCTAACTTCAGCCGCGGTTAGCACTTCGAGCAAACGGGCCCTGGAGTTTGAAATAATGAGAGTCGACTGTAAAACACCATTTTTGCTACCCCAAGTAGCAATTTATTTTAGTGTAATTTCTGGAATCTTTTATTCAGACCGAACACTTCTTTTTCAATAAGCTTGTCGGCATAAAATTTAGACTATTTTTTATAGCCTAAACGTAGCAAGCGTTCAAAACAAATACAACCTAGTGCATCAGATACACAAAAAACACAATATTAGCAAATGCTACTTTTATTGAACACATCTGGAGTTTCTGTTGGATACATACAGCGCTGTGAAGAAGTACACCATTCTTATATGAAAATAAGCTTCCCACCAGTGAAATTTCTCAAGTTGGACAGCCTTGTTGTAAGTCAGGCACGTTAAAGAGAACCCTGCCCAAGTTTTCATAGACACTCTTACAAAGTTGTTTCATCCGTACAATAGCGACTTCAAGGTATATGTGTAGAAACTTCCCAAAGTGCAAACATTATGCGAAGAAACTGCATTTGAAAGTTGACGTCCTCCCAACCCCCCCTATCGGTAGCTGCTCTACCGGCAACAATGAAAAGAACTATAGAAAGACCGCTGAGGCCACATAACGTAAGACATGGTGTCCAAGATTCGCCATGGACAGCATTGTTGGTAGTTGGACTTGTTTGTGTTCACTCTTTTACCCAGTCTGTCGATTGACAGCTATTTAGAGTGCATGATAGGAACTATTTGTGCTGTAGACATAAAAACATGTACATGCTGCCCCCCCCCCCCCCCCCCCCCCTTTGGATCTGGCAGGCGAGACCACTCAAAAATGTTTGAGAGTAGCTGTGTAGAACTGACATGTTCTAACATTCTGATGACACAATTATTCATATTAAAAGGTATGCTTAACCGAAAATCGAATTTTGCAAAACAACACTGGGGCGGTAGGCGGGACGCTGCAAAACCCCCAAAACATCACACATACAGCATTATTTCTATCGGATGGCCATATTTTTGGAAACATGTGGGATTCAACAAGGCCGACGAGACATGTGATGTCGCGATTCTCATTCCCTCTCCTCTAGGCTTCATCCCCTTAAAGGGATACTGAACCGAAATTTGGATTTCGCAAAGTAAGGCTGCAGAAGTGATGAACCGGACGTTACGAACCCCAAAACATCACTCGTACATCGATATCTCAAAGGGATGGCCATACTTTTGGAAAAGAAGGGCGCGATCAAGCGAGTTCTTTGACGTAACTGTCCTCCGGGAGAATTTGAGAATGAGGAGAAGCGGCCTCGCTTCTCTCCTCCTCGCTTCGTTTCACCAGCTTGACAGGACGTAGTGAGGAGGAAAGAGAATGCGAATCGTGACGTGCCTTGTCTCGTGGGCCTCGTCGGCCGGGTTCAATCGCGCACTTCTTTTCCAGAAAATACGGCGATCCGTTAGGTATATCGCCGTATGAGTGATATTTTTTCGTTTTGCAGCTTCCCACCTGTCCGCCCGGCCTTGTTTTGTGAGCTCGAAATCACGGTTCAGCATCCCTTTAAGCAGGTGAACCGAAGCGGGAATGAGAGAAGCGAGGCCGCTTCCCCTCATTCTAAAGTGTACCAGGAGAAGTATGATGTCACATTTCTTGTTTGATTGTGCCCTTTCCTTTCCAAGAATACGGCCATCCGTTTGAGATATTAATGTATGAGTGATGTTTCGGAGTTTCCGAAAGCTTCCGCGGCCTTATTTTATGAAATCCAAATTTTGGTCCAGCATCCTTTTAAACAAGCTTTTTCAAATATTAGCATAATGAACACACAATTGGACAACTTGCTAACTCACAACAGCATCCTCCCGATGATGCCGTACAAAGGTTCTGTCACACGCACCAACCGAGGGGATTGCTGCAAGTCCATCCACCCTCAACTTTTAGTCACCTTTGAGACTGAAGAACTGCTGTATGAGGCCCGTCCAGCCACTGCGCATACAAAGAGAAACACGGGAAATAACACTCAGTGACGAGCAAAGTCTCTGGGCGGAAAGCCCTCCATGACAAATGAGCACTGTTGGGTTACGGCAACGGCGTAATACACAGGTTCTGCTTCTTGGATGCCTTCACCGCTGCGGTGGGTGGTCGTAGCTAGTAGCAGATAGTGTCACGTTTGTTGCTCGTACCAAAACACCAAAGCCGTGTAGTATTCTTGTTGCCGAAGTTCATAAGCCTACGTTCCCGGTCTACACACACTACACAAAGCCAGCCACGAGCAAAGCTAGCTAACCCCGTTTCTGCTTCGGCGACAAGCCGCCAGGGCGGTGACACCGCCGCTGAAACTTCTGCCTCGGCTCTTCAAACCAGGGCCCCTCAGTGCACAAGCATGACACTTGCTAGGCTGCTCTGCCTGTACCAAGCGACACGCGCCCGCATGTTCCCTCTCATAATTCTTCTGACTGTACGTGCCCCGTATTGTACACGGTCATACTGTGCACATGGCGAAAGTTCCCTTTTGAAAGTGCTCCACGGTCGGCTTACAATGCTGCGAACACATAGCACATGACCACTATAGGTGACGACACTTGGGACACTTGCCATCCGTCCTTGTGGCGCAAAGTCGCTTTCTCAGTCGTCCTCACAAGGGGCAAGGAAAGGCAGGCACTGCATAAAAAATCAATACATATTATAACACTGGCTGTGGCAAACTAGTTTCAAAGATGATACAGTCATGTCTTCTTAATATGGACACCTCCATACTGTAAAAAGATTTTTTTTCTATAATGTAAGGTGTTTATATGAGAAAATTAAATTTAAAACAAAAATTGGATAACAAGCATAACCAAACAAACAGTTTATTCAGCCAAAAGATAATGAGATGTGAGTTTGCTTTATCGCTTTAGAGCCGTTTAACATGTAGCACTACTGTCGTTTACAAGAACAGATACCCAGGCTGTAAAGTGATGATCGGCTGAATAGCAAAAGATGTTGCACTGTATGCACAAGCCGGATGTAATTGACACTTAAGGCTTGTTCACACTCTTGCAACCGAGTACGACTGAGAGAGACCAGACCGGTTTTTAATCCTCTTGCGACTTCTTAGGACCAGGCGCGCTGCTGCGGAGCTGGTCCTAACACGTCGTAAGAGGATTAAAAACCGGTCTGGTCTCTCTCGGTCGTACTCGGTTGCAAGAGTGTGAACGAGCCTTTAGCTGCCGGCAGTTAGGATCCTATAATCTTATGATCGCAGACGGGAATTATATCTGGTGCCTACGGCTGGAATAATGTCTCGCTTCGTAATAGAAAAAGCACAAAAAAAACACAGGATGGAGAAACCGGGTGTCACAAATGCAGGCTTCTCTTCATTTTTTTAAATACTCTTATGATCTTTTTTTTGGACCACTTTAAGTGTTGGTACGGTCAAAAAGGGGGAGTGTGGTGCCACTTTTAATCTCAGTTCGTCCCGTCGTAGTTCCTTTCTAAGTCCCCAACGAATTTGCTCGTTTGCGGAATGGGTTTTTGTTAACGGGCGACGTAGATCATCCCAGGTCCCAGTTTGTGGCTTTGACCTCGCGGACGGAGGGGTGCGTATGCTGGCTCGCGTATGGTGCCGATTTGACATGCAGGGGCGCCGCCGGGATACAAAGATGTTTACGCTGGCTAGCGCGCTTTTTGAAGGCGGCGGCTTTGCTCAGTCTGCCGCCTGTCGTGTTCTATGTATCGGCGATAATTGATGTTTTTGGACTCATACGGGGGAATGGATGGGCACATATGTTTGGTTGTCTGAAAAATGTAATAGGTTTTGCCATTTGGGTCGTTGCTGTGTAGCTTTGTTTTTCTTGAAAGTTGACTGACCCGAAAGGCGGGGAAACGGGAGGTTGGTCGGTAGACGAGTCTATAAAAGGGGGTTCGGGAACAAAGAAGGTAGTCCAACCCCAGAGCTGGCAGGGTCGCTACTCAACGCGGTTACTCCCTGCAGATGAGTCTTGGAACGTGTAATTTTTGGCTTCTGCCCTGCCTGTCGGACAAGTGTTTGAGTTTGTTGTGCTGAAGCGTGTGTGGCTGTGTGGTGCGCGGTGTCGACCTCATCAAGCCTCTAATTGGACCGCTGGACTTCGAGACGCCGTTCTTTGGCCGACAACTCCAGACTACGGACTGCTCTGGACTCGGCACCTACCGGAAAGCTAAGCCTGGTTTTCTAGGACTTGTCTACTGCATTCTCTGGCTCTGAAGTATGAATTGTTGAATGTTGGGAAGATTTTTACACAGTGCTACTTTCTGTCGCGACTGTTTTGGGGGATTATCCCATGTGTGTAGCGGTAACGTTCGAGCTCCATCTCGGTTTGCTCTCGTTGTTAGTGTCGGGTTTTCGTCACTGTTTTGTTGGCTTATTCCGGTTTTATGAGCGTCGAGTCTTTTTAGTATTAGTTTCTGGCTCGCAGGGCTCCATAGCTTTGAGCTGGAGTGTGGTTTGTGTTGAGTGCTCTATTGCCGTGTACAGCTGAGTTTTTCACTTTATTAAATCTAATCTTTTGTTTGCTTATCCTCCCTGTGTCATCATCTTTCTCTACTGATTATACACCAGGCGTGGACCTAGCGCTAGTCAATGGTCGAACTTAGCTCTCTTGTTCTTTTCCCGTAATTTCTCGTTTATTCTCAGAGTGGATCATTGAATTATTTTTATTAATTTGAACCCCACTCCGTGACACCGAAACAGATGGGAAAGCACCACAACGTATTAAACTCGTCGAACATTAAATGTTCTTGAATTATACCTCACCCATGCTTGCTACGTGATGAAGCCCAAAGGTTAGTTCAATGCCAATCAATATTAAATGTCTTTAGATGGGCACCTGCTGCCCAATCATGGCCTTTATTGCAAAGCACTGTTCACACATTTGCGAGTCCTGCAGTGCCTTGTGGAATGGTGGGCGATACTTGCCGTTCCGCAAGGCACTGCAAGACAGATCAGGCTCAACTTTTGAATGCCGACGTGCTTACGGAATGCTGCAGCAAACCAATCATTCGCCGAGGGAAAAAGAAAGGAAGCTGCATGCCTCCGTGTGCTCATTGCCAGTGTTTTCTGCTCTGCTATGTACCCTGCTTGTGTGCTGTGATTTGCAAGCCAGCGCGGGATATATTTCCTTGATTTGTTTGTCTGTTCAGCTGTGCGAGGTTGTGATTGAAACAACCAAGAAGTATAGACCGCCATTCTTTTCATCAAGCTAAGGCTTCGCTCATCCGAACCGGGGACGATGACTGCTGTTGTTTACACGATTTTCGACAGCTATGTGGAGTGGCTTTGTGCTTAAAATTGCAATCCTAAGTGCAAAAAGAAGTTACCGCAGGCTATATTGTTGAAGGTTGATTTCAACTGGCAGGCTCTGGCTACAACCACCTTAATATTCATTCAACATTGTTTGCATTTCTACTTACCCGTGATCGCTTCATTTGCCAAACACGTTAGTGGCCGGTCACCTTACCAATGAAACTAATGTGCTTGTGTCTCCGGCGAAGAATTCCCTCAGGGCTACATGCAATGCACAACCCAGTTTGTAGCCCGTTGTGACTGAAAGCTTTCACACTGGGGAAAAGTTGTTGTCACAAACGCAGTCAAAGAATGCGATAGGATTGAGGGAACAGGGGGATTGTGTAAGCTGACTGACTGCATGAGCATATGTTTCTATCGCCACCGTGTTTCCTCCACGCAGGCGACGGAGAAAACCTCGCGCTTGCCAATGCCAAGTTTCTCTAAAACGTCGAAATACGAGACACCCAGCCGCGAAGTGTCGATATTGCCGGAGAGAGTGGCGGGACAACGATCAGCGCAGGATCGCGGCTTCGCCACTCTTATGCGACGGTGTCTTCGGTTTCCGCTCTCTGCAGCTTCCACCGGGACGCTAGCCGTGCCTAATTGTGCTAGCTTTGAGCACCACAGTTCATAGGGTTCACAGCGCCCGAGCGAAAGCTCGCGCAAAAGAACCGGCGAGCAGTCGAGTCGTTTCCAATCGACGGGGTGGCTAAACGCCGGTTGTGTGAATCGGGCTTAACGCCTGAGCCGGCTTGCTCAAAGCAAATCTAACGTTCTTGAATGTCATGTAATAAAAATCTGAGACGTGCTACATTCTATACAAATTTGATAAAAAAAATCAAACACTCACCTTCGGCTGCTACGTCCGCCGTACCGCTTCAAGGCAGAAGCAACATGGCGCTCGACGTTTTGGGGTGTTGGGCTGGGGTGTTTTCAGTGTTGCTTACACGCCTAGTCGTGTAAACCGAAACCGGAACACCAATTTTTACTACCCCAAGTAATTTTTTGACGATTTATCACTAGCAGAGCGTGTAAAAATATGCTAACGAGTGAAAATGGGGTGTAAACAGGCGAAATATTACATTTTCGCTAACAGTGTACCCTGTGACCCGGTGCGAGATCGCGCCCCACACTCCTGGCACGCGGTTTATCTCGGACCACCGCGCACTGCTCGTGGCACTGGCGGTTCCTGAGTACCGGGCTGGAAGAAGTCCCCTGTGGCGCATGGACGTGACCTCCCTTCGGGATCCGTCTTCCGTTGCTCAACTGCATACACACACAGCGAAAAAGTACACCCCTGGACGTGTAAACCGCTGTCCCAGGGCGGACTCCCCAAATGGTGTTCATTTCACACGCGAGGCTCGGTGTATTTCGTTCGCACCCGAGGTCTCTTGTAAAATGAACATCTTTGAACGTGTACTTCGTTCTGCGATCACACGTCTAGGGGTGTTTTTTTACAATGGCGGCCGTTTGACGTAAGACGAGTTCTACGAGCGAGGCCCAGCGCTTTACACGGCTTTTCGCCGCAGCGAAAGCGTAGTTTGCACGTGTTCGTTCGTAATCGTCCATACGCGCTAAACAACCGCAGGCATTCACCCCCAAGTGCCGACGCCGTATCCATTACGGCGATTACGCGACAGTGGGAGCGACCATCGACTGCACCCAACAGCGTGTTTCCCCATCGAGCAGGTCCCGTTCGCGTGGCGGTTCAGGCGATCGCCGAGGCCTCATGCCGGTTGCATTGTCACCGACACCGGGTAATTTCCACAGGAGGAATCTTTTCGCGACCACAGACATGAACTTTATTGAAAAAGCCCGTTTGCCGTGAGCGACGACGGATCGCTCCGACACCGACCCGACCCTACCCGACCGGCGTTTCCGACGTCCAGCTCACCCTTTTACCGCGAGCAAAGTTGTGCGCGACGTTTCAACGTATCCACTCATACCTCGTGTGTGAGCAAATTTTGCGGCTTTCCGGATACGAATCGGCTACTGAAACGGCCAGCGAACGAAGACGAACTGAACGCCGACGATGCGCGCCATTTAAACACGCGCTTACTTTTCTACTAGACTAGCTATAGTGGTGTGGTTCCTTACACACTAAATGGACTACGTACGAACAAAGCTAAAATAAAATTGGGCGGCTGCTTGCGCCACCTAGTGAGTATGCGGAAAACTACAAAAATGAAAGACATTTTGGCATTTCTAGAAGTGACTCGCTCGAACGGACGGCGGCATACCAACACATACATCACAGCACATACCACAAGATCAACATACAAGCATACACATGCACAAACAACGAACGGAGGCACTAACAACCTGACACTCCTACTCAATTCCAGCAGTAACCCGCTCGGTTTATATAGCAGACTTTTTGTTTCAGACGAAGGTCCGGCGACCCGCACCGTATTTGACATGAACGTAACAATACTACACAATTATTACTGATATAGTAAGGTGACATAAATATAATTTGGGAAAATGCACATTTCTCTTAGTCTAGATTATGGCTAAAAGACACCTTATATTTTAAAAAAAATGTCTCGAGCTAGCCAAAATGTAGCAAAATTTGGTTTCGTTTTCGGAAGTTCGAGCGCTCAAGGCTGGAATGCGCCAGCGAAGTGGGTGCTTGCTTCTGTTAAACTATACCCCATTGTATGACGCTCTCAAAACTGCTGGCTGCAGCCCCCGTCTTGGTTTAGGGTTTGATTTACACGGGCTCCCGTGGAAATGAAATTATGTGCGCTCGAGTCGATATTCTTGACAGCGTGAAGTATAAACCGCATGTAAACGATTTTGCGAGCGACGAGAAAAGCGACGGCGACCGCTTCGCTGACGCTCGGTCACTCGCGCGACGACGCAAGCCGCATAAAAGCGGAACGATGTTTTCTAGAAATCCAAAAACCGAGTGACGCGACGAACGATAGTAAGAAATCTTCGTCATTCGTCGCTGACTCTCGCCGCTGTTGCCGTCGCTCGCTAAATCTCTTTATGCAGTTCAACCTTTATACTCACGCTAGTGCCGACTTGCATTACCCGCTGAGCCCAAGCAAGCAATAAGGATATTCAAATATGTCACAACAGTGGCGTGCATTCGCTAAGAAAACATATATCTCAAATTCCTGCAGTTTGACGTCGGGATCCGTTACTTGTTCTTCTGTCACCTTGGCGACACGGTCACTAAAGAGAAACTAGTCAGTTTGTTTTATCAGAAATTATGAAAACCTTATCTAGCCACTTTTAGCACAAGCGCTCTGGCATTTCATATAAACAGTTTAGAATAAGCCGAGCACAAACAGGTAACTTAATTTTCCAAGCATAATAATAATAAAAAAAATCTTAGAAAATACATATATATTTTTTAAGTTTGTTTCAAATAAAAAACTGAAAAAGGAGCCTTCAGTTGCACTATCACGTAAATACTTTGGGAAAACAATATCTATTGAGAAGTAGGTTTTGCAATCTCTAATTTGCTTCTTTCAACTTTCCAGTTACTTTATGCGTACTTGCAGATTGTATCCTGACAAATTTAGACACAATTGTATAAAAAGTAATTCTATATAAAAGTTATAGCTTAATTCAATTCACATTTGTTTGATAATGTTCAATCTTAAAAATGACAGTTTTAAATTTCACATCTATTATTACACGTGATTGAATTACATGCTGCTTGATGCTTGCTGTGCCGTCCCCCCCCCCCCTTTTTAAATATATATATCCTGTATATTTGCTGGTTAGTTGATGTAAACCTTTTAATGTCGTGTTATTTGTTTGTTGTAGGCGTGTGAATGCATATGTTGTACAATGGCCTGTATCCTCTAAATAAAATTAAAAAAAAAAACAGTGAGCAGGAAAAGTCTGGAAGACAAAGGTAAACACAGAGCCGTGCAAAAAGGCATTCAGTACATGAAACAGATACAGATATGGGCCGCTGGCGGTCCATTGGTTCAGCCTCCACACCGCCTAAAGACCGCAGTGTTGCAATATTACGAACCAGCGCACAGGTAGACAGTTACCTAAAATACAAACACAAAAAACTCGCATCAGCGCTGTGCCAGTGTATATTTTTGTGTATTTGGATTTTGAGTAACTGTCTACCTGTGCGCTGGTTCGTAATGCCTTACCAACTCGCCCAATCTGTCGTATTAAGTGTTGCAAAACACTTAGACCAACTATAATGCTAATGACTGCAGTGTATAAAAGCAAGCTACTCGTCAGAACGAGCTCGACAATACGAGAATAAAGAGAATGTTTTCACAGTTAAATTCAGAGTCTGTTGCACCATCTCTTATGTTCTCAACATCGAAAGTGCTACAAATTGGTGACCTGGACATGATGATCGACTCCGAGCACCTGCTATCCAGGGGAATGTTCTTCGTGGCCAAGGACATGGCAACGGCTCTGCCTTTTCGGACGAAAATGCAGTAGGCGCATCTTCAACTTTCACAGTCTCCACATCTGAAGCGCCTTTGCCACCGCCTCTGCTCTGTCGCATCTAGCGCCGGCATCTTCCAGCAATGGGCTGCGACCACCTTGCTTGCCCCACCGGCTCGTGCCCAAGTGAATATTCATCGACATTTTCACACTGTTCACAAGGCATGTTGCTAGCCGACCAGGGTCTCCTCATCGTTGCTACGTCAGGCATTCGCTCTCAGCTCGGTTCCTCATCTTAGGGGATGTTGCATCGGCCCCGTAGTCGGCCGGCATCCCCCTTTCAGTCCGAGGCTGTACACTCCAAACTGATCGAGCCGGACTGAAAGCACAACAGGGTCGATTTCCCCCGTCCGCTGCCTCATTTCCTGACCTCGGCGTCGACTACCATGCACGGCTTCCGAACGCTCTCTTTCCTGCTCTCTAGTGTGTCATCCTGCTTGCGGTACATGTCAACAGCAACAACACCTCTCTGGAGCCGCAATCACTTCAACGAAATCGTGCCATTCCTCACAGTGCAGAGCTGAGGGCGATAGCTCTGCGGCAGTCTATCGGTTCAGCCTCGGCACTGCCAAAGATGACAATACTACTCGTACTCGTTGCCGCGAGCTCAACGACATGAAACTGAAAAGAATGTTTTTTATTGCTCGGAGTCGGTCGCAGCATCTTTTCCGTCCTCAACATCATATACTCTATAGATAGTAAGCAAGAGACACACTTCAGATGAAAAGAACAAATGCTCAGATCACACATGCCGCGGGTGTCCAAAATTATCCATCATGTCGAATATTAGAGAGTTTTAGTAGACCGTTTTCGGTTTCCCGCTCCGCTCTATGGAAAGCGGAGTCGCCATCGCGCATGCGCGACCCGCTCTGGGATTTGAGCGTGTAGCGTCAGCTCCGCTATCGTCGCCATTTTAAGTACGTTCCACTCTCAGTAAAGGTTCAGTAGATGGTGCTTTTCTGGAAAGGTGGGTGCTCGCTATTTGAAATCATGCTTGGGAGCGCGCTTCACCGTTATGAACCTCGCTGCACTAAGAAGCTGCGGAGACGTTGTTTGAAAAGGCGTCCCCCAGAAAACGTTTCACGGTGGACCTCTGGCTGCTTCGAAAAATCGCAAGCCGCAATCCTTTCACGGCCCTTGAGTGGTGGGAACAGGTGCTGCCTTGTCTAAGCCAGCGGGCTCGATTTTTCTATGCGAGATGACGACGACGACGTTGAGAGGATGACACACCGGCGACGGTGGTGTCTCAATCTGAGCCCTGGGCCTCGGTTCCTCGGAGGCGGCAGCTTCTACGTCGGCTGGACTACCTCCTTAGAGCATGATTCTTTGACCCCAGTGGACCCCAGTGAGCAATAGCAAATACGATACAGCTTCGCCAATACTGGAAGCTCCTCCGAAAACCCATAGGAGCGGCGGCGAACGTGACAGTGGCGCCTCTAGCGGACTCGGAGTCTACGGAAGCAGTCGACGCAATGGAAAAGTATGGGCTCCGCGACGTCCTCGAGCTTTACGACCCCCGTTTCGTCACCCTAACAGCAGAAACAATTTATTGGGGTCAGTCCGCTTGCAAAGCGGAATCCACTGATCGCAACTGCAACAACAATCGAATAACAAGACGCGCATAAACAAAGATAGAGCAGTTTATTTAGCGGTCTCAAACGCCTCTCAGGGGATTACAAGCGTTTGAAACGCGTCTGGGAAGCGGAAAAAACGGCGTTTAGCTACTCGAACTACGCCGTAATCATTAAAACATGCAAAAACGACATGTTAATATTACCAGAGCAAGCGCACGAGCTGCTGGAGCATAAAAACAAAACAAAAAGTAAGGATAAAAATGACCGTGCAAACACTTACCGAATTTTGCAGAAAAGATGGTGTCGCTATAGACCTTTTCCGGAATTCAGTGCCATCTGGTGACTGAAATGGCAGTTTATCTTTTACTATACTAATGGCGGCAATGAGCCTGTGGTCTGCAGTATTTAATGGGGCACCGTCACCTAAAGGTCAACGGTAAACGAGAATGTTCACTTCACTACAATTATTTTTCAATCTCTTTTAGTGTCGATGGCGAAACAAATGCAGCCAGTCGGAACGAAGCGGCAACCCACATAGACGCCTTGATAGAGTTCCATACATCAAGAGGCTTTGAAGCCGATTGAGTGCTACTAACATATTGACTGGGACTGAGTTAGAAATGAACGCTTACGCAGCTCTTGCTTCGAATTCCTGCTTCACGTCCCGCTAACACCTAGAATGTATAGGCCTCGAATCATCTGCTCAGGAGCATCTTCAACTTCTTCCTTCATCAGTAAACAGAAGGCCGCCATTAGAATAGCACATATGCCGTTTTCAGATGATGATGATAGTGTTCAAAGTGGCCAGAGTGAATTCCGGAAAGGGTCGATTCCCGACGAAAATAAAAATAAATGGGAAAGAGAAGCGAACAACGGCGAACAAAACAAAGAAACTAGCAAAAAGCTATTTCAACGACGACGATCGTTGCGGCGCTTATAGAAAAAAAAGAAAGAAAAATGGAAAGCAACAAAGAATAGCTGGTGGTCGCCACCGGTGTTGAGCTCAACAAACAAAGCGGAAGCAACAGACGAAACTAATGAAAAAAGAAGAAAGCGTCCCTTTTTTTCAGCTGCTTGTTGTACGTTTGTTTATTTGCTTTCGCGGCGTAGGTACGAACTAAAAACGGAATAGGGGAAATAAATGGGAAAAAAGGGATGAGGACGATTCGTCACACGCGCACTCTTCACAGGACGATTGGTCACAGGACGATTCGTCACATAGGAACATTCGTCACAGGATGACTCGTCATGCGGGCAAAAGGTCACATCGATCGGGCAGGGGACGATAGTAAATTGTAAATTTCAACAACTGCCTGATGAGGAGTTTCACGACTTCCCACTGTCACATAAACCAATGGTTAGGAAAACTAATCTTACAATACTCCTCCGCTTTTACTTTCATTATATTACGAGTCTTCAGCAGGTTGATCTCAGTAGCTGGCTTGAACGAGCAATAATCCGACTGGCAGCCAAATCAGTTTTTACTTTTACCTTGCATACCCCTCTTCGAGAAAACCAATAAGTATCAGAATTCTTTCTGCTGAACGTGCAGCATCATGGCTCCACCTCTCTCTGCTGCGATCACCTCCATCCTTTTGAATGTAGTCAGAGCTAAAAAATAGTCGCTCTTATATGGCCTCCGCATTCACCGTTCGGGACGGACCCAGAAGCTAAAACGTCTGCTACAAATTCTTTGACGTTGAGAAGCAAAAGACATGCTAAGATAAGAGGTGACCCACTTTGTGATGCCGAACCAACATTCAATGTTCAAGACCGAACCAGAAGCTGAAACGTTTGTTACAAATTCTTCGCCTTTCAGAAGTCAAACACATACTAAGATATGAGGTGAGCGACTTTGTCCGCCCGAACCAAATTGAGAAATACATTTTTGGGGGGACGAACCATTGTGGGACCGGTTGGCCGTGTGACAAGTCATCCTATGACGAATGTTCCTGTGTGACGAATCGTCCTGTGACCAATCGTCCTGTGACGAGTGTGCATGTGACGAATGGACCGTATCCCGAAATAAATAACGTAGTGCAGCTCACACTGCCCGGTAAAAAAGAGTCGCAGAAATGTTTTGGTTGCAGGCAGCAATCTTCTATATGTGCTAGCAGTGAGTAACCTTTTTTTGCTTTCGAATATCTTTTTGCAGTGACTTTGGTGGGTTGTTCGTTCGCTCGCTTGACGAAGCGGTTTAAAAGTACATTCAAGTACTTTTTGACGTAGGTGTCCGTAGGTTGACGTAGGAAGCAGAAGAAAGATTTTCCACCACATCGCACAAACTCGTTCATGCAATGGTAGGCAGCACATAGCATGCCTGCCATCTCTAAGTATGCTCTGGTCTATGCTCGAATGAGGCCGGTTGATCAACAAACGATGACCCATAGCAGACGTGCCGGCCGGAGTACACAAATAAAATTCGAATCAAAATGGATAACGAGCTGACACTTCTTAATATATTTAATAAATATCAAAAAGCACGTATGACGAGTTTGGATTAGAAACTCAATCGAAGGCGAAAATAGGAGGTTATCGCAGACGACAGTGGAAGAAAACAACAACAACAACAGCAAAGTTGCAGACGTCCCTCAAAATGCCCGGGCCTAGCGTAGCAGACGAACCGGGGGTAGTGCGCCGAAGCGAAGGAAAGGGAGTAAAAACTAAGCCAAACAAAGCAATGATACGCGATGGTTTACACGTCGGGCAAACAAAAAGAAAAAAAGAGCAGAAAGAAAACAAAAAATATACAGAGCAACATGTAAGCAGGAGGAAGAAATAACGCGGCAGAGTGGCGTCGCCTCAAAAATATAAAAGAAGGAAGGCTCAAAAATGGGAAGAGTGGAGACGGTTCAACGGGTGTCGGCCTTTGTCGCAGACATGTACAAATTACTCAAAAAAGGTAGTTAAGTTACTGAGTATCGACGTTAAAAGTAATTGGAGTAGAGTAGCAATTACGCATTTGTAATAGTAATTGAGTAAACTACTAACTACTGTAAAAAAGTAGCGAGTTACTTTGAAGTTACTTTCGAAGTTACTTTTTATATTTTGTGACAGCAAAATGAACAGCAGTTTTCATTAGTGAAAAACCCTGCGAGCCTGAAATAAATGCAGTAATTTTATGACTTCCAGAATCGTTTATTCGCTCGCAGAAGCAATTGTCTTTCAAAGTTGTTATCGGAGAGTTTTCCCCTTTTCCTTCCAATGACGTTCTCAGTCAAGCTAAAAAGACGTTCCACCGTGGCGCTGGATGCAAAGGCAGCGTTCAATTTCAGAAGCAGGCTGTGCAGGGTCGGGTAAGCGAGTGTCGGCATCTTTGGTGTCCATGGCGAAACATGTGAGGCTTGCCTCGGCTGAGGGTCTTTTATAACAAACTCTCCTCTTTTTTTTTTCTTTTTCTTCGGCAAGTTGAGATTGTTATGACTGGCCCCTCTTCATTCTCACGACGTTCGAAGATTTCGCCGAGCGAGTGCACCTGACCGTCAAGGAATCAAGTCTCGCGCCATGACGATGAGATCATCCGGACGACTGCACGTCTCGTTGTAATGTTATAGCTACGCCACTGAAAAAAAAAATTGCTTTTTGCCCTTGACGTTGGGTCCAACAAAAGGATCTCCCAAAAGTGACTCGAAATCCTCCCCGGCGACTACGGTATCCTGACGCGCATGACACGCCTGACAAGAAAACGTTTTTAACAAAGAGGAGGTCTCCCTGGCGTGGAAGGTCGGAAGGACGCGAAGGATTACGTGAACAAGCATCGGCGCTCGTACAGTTGCAGCTGGAAGCGGCAACGTGCTCCCATGAACGGATTATCCGTGTCTAGGTTTGCGCGCGGAGGAGTCCGGCTTTGCAAGGGAGTGTGCACTGACGACGAGGCGACCATGGGAACAGGCGCCCAGCTTTGAGGTCATTCCAGTGGCATCTACCGTGGAACCTACCACTTGAGTCAGAACTCACTAAAGGCACACAACATGAAAAGAACAACAACCCTCGGAGTGTCCCCGTCTTTCACGGTTGCAGCTAGAGGCGCGGCGCCTGCGTGCATTACCGGATTAGGTCAATACCCGACAAAGGCTCTCTGCGTTCGTGCGCGCCGGCGTTATGTTTTGGCTGCTCGTCGCCACCTTGGCCCAAGGACGCCTGTGATGCAGTTTCTACGGCTGCCGAACGTGGGAACGGAATGTAAGGGGCCCCTTGTTCATGAATACCACTGAATCTGCCAGCGTCTTATTTATTTCTGCGCTCAAACTTTTGCGATGAGAAAAAAAAAAAGGATTAGGTTTCGAAAGTAGTTAGTAATTTGAGTAGAAGTTACCTGAAAAACGTAGTTAAAGTAAACTACTAATTACCCAAATAAAGTTGTAATTGAAAGTTACCAAGTTACTCGGAAAAGTAGGTAAACTACAGTGGTTTGAGTAGAGTAGTTGAGCTACTTTTTGTCGTAGAAGTAAAGAAGCAGCGAAGCAGAAGATGTTGGTCGTCCCCAAGCTAACAATCGGAATTTGTGGACTGTAAATAACGTGACTGAAATCACCTTTTTTCGCGGGGCTACGACGCTCTCCCCTTCTTTCTTGGCAAGCGCGAGAAGTCTGCTTTTTTTCGTAACTCCGCTTTTGTTAATCTATAATCGCGTCAGATTTGCATATGCACAACGACTTCTTTCGGAGCATACTGACATCGCCGTAACGTACGTGGTTCGAAATTGACTTCTGCTTCTTCATCCGGAGACGACTTTAACGGGATTAGCCAGCTCGCCTGTTCGACGAAACGGTTATAAGCAAGAAATTCATGAGAAATGGGAATTGCAACAACAAAACGAATTGACTGATAAGAACAATATAGTTCAAACGAAGCTATGTTCTGAAATGTTTGTACATAGCCCCTTTTCACGAAACAGCGCGAAGGCATACATTCGTGTTTCGGTTGGCTTACATAAGTTGTGACAGAATGTTTTCTTTGGGAGAACTCTGAAATTGCACCCAGAAAGCTGTAACATCTTTCCCACGCGAAGAGAATGTCCGTCACTCATGAGCTGGCACCCATTTTTTAACTTTCGAAGCAGCGAATGTCCGTGACAATTTTTTTTTCGTTGGTCACCTCGCACGGAGATAGGCAAAACAAATGCATTTTGGAGAATTTGTCTGCTAGCGGAGACTCCGAGCTCGCCAGGGGCGCTGCAATCACTTTTCGCCCGTTTTCCGCTGTAGTTGCCAGTATTGGCTTCCACGGTATTTGGCAATGGCGCCATTATGTTCCTGGTGCTCCTTCATGCACTGATCGAACGGCGTGCAAGATCCTCGATCATAGCTTGCTGCTCGCCCGCCCAACCCGCCTCCACGAAGTCTGGACTTCTGCGAATCGGACTGCCACCCTCTCCAATACCAACAACCCATGTCGTCGTCATCTTGCACGTATATACTCATCACATTACCATGTTCCCTAGACGCGGCACCGCGGAATTCGGTGGTACGGGTTGCTGCTTTCCGCGGTGCCGCGGCTCTCCAGAGCCAAAAATTAAAGGTAAAAGACCAAAGACTAAAGCAGTCGGCAAACGGACAGATATTTTGTTTGGTTACTTCAGGCAGCAAGACAGTGAAAATTAGCGAAAGCGAGTGCTCCATTTATATCTCTACTTTTTTTCCCCAATGAAATGAGTCTTTTCTTCTTCGTATGCTTCGGTTTGTGATATGGTGCCTTGGTGTTTATGTACACTGCGCGACACTGTTAGCGGGAGCATTCAATATCCTGTTTTCATTTTTCACCTTAAATTCGAGGGGCTAACATTTGCCTGTTGGTGTGGAATAAAGCGCTCGTTTGGGGCACTAATCTGAGTGACATATTTTCAGCTTTTTCAATAGCTGTCAAAGAAATAAACTGCAAATAAAAGCGATTTTTTTCGTGTTCGTATTAACAGTGGAGCGCAGTGTATGTATCTGTCTTAAGGGGTGACATGAAACCATTTTGCTTGACTATACAATTCTTTTTATTTCTTTTGTGTGTTTATGAAAGTGCGTTTTTCACCTTAAGGCTGCGGTCCCGCGGCAGCCATCTTGAACAAGGCGTTAGTTCAACCAATAGATGGCGACACGCACCTGTGGGGTGGCCGAAACATTGGTTCACAGTGGGATGGCTCGAGCACCATCACGTTCCCCTCGTGGCCTTGCTCGCGCCGCTGCCAGCTGTGCTCAGATAGCTCAAGTAGCGTGGCCCAGCAAACGGATGTATGCGAGAATGTCAGGCTGGGTATAAATTGTTCTTTGATATACGGAGATGCGGTTCGGCGGTTGTAACGGGCTTTCGCAATAAATCTTACCAAGAAGGAATCAAATGTTGATTGACGTGTCAATATTCTATCAATAAAAATTTCCTCTGCAGGAATGCACGCTCAGTAGACTCAACCAGGGGAAACGGACGTCAAGTAAACTGCTTCGCGATTTACGGTACTTATCTCATCATTTTAATGACGACTAAAATAGTGTCACGAAATATTGTGTTTCACGGGGTCCGGAAGATGTTGTAAAGGTTGTTACATTATAGTTCCCTGAAAACAAACGCCGTTGCAATATTTTCGGAAGTACCGACACACATAATGTTGTAAGCACAGCTTAGGAAAACCGTCAGAAGAAATAGGAAGACGTTTATTTGCAATGAAGACGCTATGAATGAACGGCGTTTAGCGACGCCAAGTTATGAGCGTTCGGGAATTTATAAGTTGACGTGATTGCTAACTATGGACATGCGAACAATGAAGACCAGTTTTGTCGGGAGATGGTGTTGCGGTGACGACCTGATATCGGACGACTCATGGCAGACGAACAAGCAAGTTTCTTCTCAGCGAATGGTAAGTGTCCAGTGTCAAGCACAACACGTGGCTACCAACGTTGTCGACATTTTGAACACTTGCCGCTTTCGACAAAAGTCCTGGTACCTGGGCTAACTTTGTGGAAAGACTCGAAGTCTTCCTTGAATCCAACGCCATCATGAACAGTAACTAAAAACGATCCACTATTCAGTCGGTGGATGGCGAAACGTATCCATCTACGGAGTAATGGGCGATGCGTGCTCTAAGTGGCTGTAAGTCTACACGATGCCTGCCACGACGTCCAAACACGTCATTGACGTTCTACGGTCTCTTTTACCTACTTTTGCCCTACCGAAAATACTTTTCTCTAATAACGCGCAAAAGTTTGCTTCAAATAAAATAAACAAGGTTTTGAAGAAAAAAACCGGCATGAGGCATCACATTAGTGCACCATACCATCCTGCAACTAACGGGCAAGCAGAGCAGATGATGTGCGAAACGAAAAAAAGCCCTTTTGAAGCTTACGGAAGAAGCAGTTTAGTGAAGAATCGCCAGGTTCTTGTTCCGGCAGCACGCGACGGTCTCATCTTACACGAAAAAAAAAAACCCGCCGAAGCAATATTCGGCGGACGAAGAGCCACACCCCTCGATCTCATATTGCTGTAGCCTACGAACAAAGATCGAGAGATTCCCAGATAGAGAGTAATGGCAGTTTAATCGGTCGGACAACTCGTCTACGTGAGGAATTTCAGCGGAAGTGGGGCCTTCCATGTAAAACTTGAGTAGAAAAGGCTCTATATGTTGGTTGACCAGGAGGTGTCATCTCTCTGAATACGCTGGATATCAATGACCTTCAGTGTAAATATAACTAAATCACAAAACTCTCTTTGTGTATTGTTTAACTGCCCTTGTATTTGACAGTAGAAGCTATAGTGGTGATATGGACCTTTCACACCAGGCTCCTTTTTCTTATTTTTCGCCTCAGACTCCTTTGGGGTTTAAGTATGCTTCAAGAATCTTTTGGAACGGGGACACTTTACGTCAACGAGGCCATTTGTTCCAAGTAGTCAATCAGGGAATGCTGCTAGAAATCCGTCCCTCATATTAACGAATAAGCCGCACTTTTGCACAGTGCAGTTGTCCTGTTCAACGTACAGTTGTAAAGCAGCATCCTCGTTGATTCTACCTTATACTGTTGCGGGTGAAGAAAGTCTTTGGGTACACGATACTTGAAAAAAGTCTGGCACTGTACATTGTGGTTCGACACCCACTAATGTCGCTGTCCTTATGGTGCCTCATCAATTTATAATTACCTCGTCACCTCATATTGCTCTTCATCAACAGTAAGTACAATAGGCTACCGCCGTATTACAATCCAAGAATTGAAAAATTTAGTCGTTCAGTCCTTCAACAAGTTTATTATTTATACATTGTTATTACGTTTCATTACCTCGAGACGATCGACGTCCATCGTCGATCTTCAAATACTTATACCTGTATATAAATTAGACGCACAAAAAGGGGGAGGGGGGGGGGGGGGGTCGGTGGCCGAGTGCATGGTCTAGCGCACACCAGCTCGGAGCACTTGGAGCGAAAGCTCGCGCTGCAGAACCCACCCCGCCCTTGCCCGTTTCGATCTGGAAGAGCATCGTACCGGCGTGCGGTCGTGTATCACTACTGCGTGGTGCACGTTAAAGACCCCAGGTTTGCGGCTGTACCGCACTGGCTAAATTGTTCATCTAAAGCTGAGACACCAGACGCCCACTAAGGCAGACTAACTTCCGGCTGTATAAACATACACACAACAATTTGCAATTAGACGCCTAATAACAAAGAACACAGCGTGCTGCATCTTTTCTTTTGGTGCCTTTTTTTTTTTTAACCAGCGCAAGCTCGTGCGTTCTTTCTTTTGAGACGGTTACCGCTCATTCACACTGGAAGCGGACCAGTACAATTGCACGCGCACTCGATGACGTCGAGTGCGCGTGCAGTTGTACTGGACCTTTATACAACCGCGTTCGCAACCGCTTTGCGAACGCGGATCCGCTTCCAGTGTGAATGAGCGGTTAGAACGGTCGCACATAAAACCCGCGTTTCTCCTACCCGCCCGCTTCCTCCTCTCATTATGTGTATTTTGTTATAACTAAATAAGCTATAATGATGGTGTATTATTCATATTTACTTTCAGTTTCAGTCAGGGAAAAGGAGTTTCGCGGGAACTATTGCCAATAAATGAGCTGCGCTTAGAGTATCGGAACTCTCTTCCCCGACAGTGCTGTGAACGCCGCCATTTTGTTGCTTGTGCAGAGCAGGCGCAACTGGCGATCGTCATGATTCAAAAGTGCGACGTCCTCAGCATTAGATTCGGTGTTAGGAAGCTCATGTAATGTTGCTTTGCTTTGTCGAAAACTGTTGAAAGTGGAGGACGGAAAAGCGTTTCTTGTGATTTTAGATAAAGCTTCAAATAACTGGCAACCATGATTGTAAGCCAAAATAAGGCCAAGTGTCGCTACTCTGAAGCGTAGCTTATTTAATGACACTATTCATGCTCTTGTTCAAGAGGCTTGTAATACCTGGAGGGGCCATGACGTAAGCACCGTGGATTCCACAAGCCACTACCTTTTGACACCTGCCTCTTCTTCATTGTTCCCACTTGTGCCAGTAAATAAGCTGCGGTTCCGAGTAACGACACTTGGCTTAAAATTGTGGCTTAAAATCATGGTTGCTAGTTATATGGAGCTTTATCTAAAATCACAGGAAACGCTTTTCCGTCCCTCACAAATGTTTAAACAACCCGCGACAGAGCATTTTAATATTGCATCAGCTTCCTAGCACCGCATCTAATGCTGAGGAAATCGTACTTTTGGATCATGATGATCGGCAGGTGCGTTTGCTCTGAGCAAGACCCAAAATGGCGGCGCCCTAACCAATTCTGGGGAACTGAGTGCCGATACTTTAAAGCTCATGTAGTGACTCTAGGCATAAAGTGAACTCGGGTGTATTATTTTCCTCTTCGTCTTTATTGTTTATTGATTTCAATCATATCGAATAATGAACGCATTATATCACGCTACGCTTGTGTAATTATTTGTCTTAGATTTATTAGCCTGACCCAAGACTTAAACCATTCATTTATCGATAGTAAATCTTCCAATATATTTTTTAAATGTGAAGGTAAAAAGACACGGAGATTGATGATGATACAGATGCCAACGCCGCCCTCGAAAATTTTTTGAA
This sequence comes from Ixodes scapularis, assembly GCF_016920785.2. Lineage (NCBI taxonomy): Eukaryota > Metazoa > Arthropoda > Arachnida > Ixodida > Ixodidae > Ixodes > Ixodes scapularis. The sequence goes on along the minus strand of NW_024609836.1, from coordinate 12,482,161 downwards.
CGCTAGAAATCAGCAGTTTGTCTGCCATCCGCCAGGTAGCGCAACAAAACACCCAAACAGTTTTTAATTGGTTTTAAAATTAGCTAAGCTCTACACCTATTAAGAAACCGAAGCAAGATCATTGGGAAAATTTAATACATCGCAATGTATATCTATTCCAAACAATAAATGTTATTAAATGCCAATAAATCTGTTTGATGTCCAAAACAGATATGCGTCAAAAACAGGTAAGTTTGAAGGGCTCCTGGAGCGTTATGACTTTGAAAATGAAAAAAATCCATCGTCCACCTCTTGGGCAACCATTGTAGCTCTAAATGTTATAAAAGATTTTATCATAGTTTAATTATTTCTTCAGCGGCATTTGAACTACCATGTCTCGAAGCACAAAAAAGTGCTACGTTTGATATAAAATATCTAAACAAAAAAATTTTACACAACATTAAATTTTTTTCTGCATATTACCGATTATAAGCACTACATCTGTAGCTAATTTCATTGCCCTAGCGCTTGTCATTAAAAACATATTTGTGCTGAAAAATGTCAATTTTAGGGCAATATTTGGAGGGATGAAAAAAACAAAGTAGTGCAAATATCAAAAAAGTGGATCGTTAGATTCTGCTCCGACATCATCTTAACAAAACTGCTATATTGTAACCCTGCTATCGTTAATGGATCGTTCATAAAACATGAACTAACGGAGCAAGTGAGGGTCCGCGCCATCATATTCGCAACGCTACAAATGCGCATGAACAGTAAAAACCAACACATACATAATATCAAATGAAAGAGGATTGCATTGCCTTTCGAATGACATCAATCCCACAAAGCAGTATTTAAAAGGAGATGAGTAATGACCTGCCAAAAAGTACCTAAACTGCCACATTCAGTGGGACCGTGGCCTTAAGCTCCTGCCTAGTTTCTGCCTCACTTGTGCTACGGTCTTTTCTTGCGATAGAAGGCCACGCAACATAGGCTACTCTTAGAATGCTGAATTCAACAGTAACACTCTAATTTGGTTAGATGCAATATTCACACGCACATCAGAGAAGTAAAATAGGAGTCGTTAGTAAACGTTTTTTATTAAAATATTTTTAGATGCCTTTAGCCCAGTTGGACAGGTATTTCGCTCAGTACAAAAGCTTGAATATGATTTACTGTGATAATTTTATGCATTCTAATATTAAACAAACAAAAAAATGCCCATGGTCTTTGTAGGTTTTGTCCAGCCGTCAAATTATGCCGTCTGCGCACATCACTGCCTGGAGCTTCACGACGAGCACCCTCTTGTGGTCTTCTTCTGATTTTTTTGATGGACGGCATATGGGCATGCTGTGCGGTCAACAAAACCCCAAGAGTTGTTCAGAGGTGTTCCCTTGTCCTTGACGGCCTAATAAAAAAAAAAAAAAAAAAGAAAAACACTCTTACAACACGGCAGTATTTAAACACTACCAAAACATGTGATATGGGACTTGTTACTCCTCTAAGATAAAGCGTATTTCCATTGTAGGGTTGTAAAAAACTGGGTATCGTGAATTAATTATATATATATATATACACGGTAAGAAGGTTCAACGGGCCGGTTGGACGTATAACGAAAGTGGAGGAGATCCAGGAAAGGCCTTTCTTTACTGCACCGACGTTTCAAGCGGGGACCGCTTTTCTTCAGGGTGAATGGTTGTGAAATGTCCTCTTCTTCTTGTTGATGTTCGTGTGGAAGAGGAAGAGTTACAATGAAGGGTATTAAAATATTCAGAACAGGAGCAAACAAATTATCGTAAATCCTTGAAATTAGTAATTATAAACAATGTTAATCCAAATCAATAAAACGAAATAAATTGATTTGTAGTATTTGTCACAGTCTTTGTTACAGCTCCTAAGCACAATCACCCCCGAGCAACCGGAGCGCACACAAAAGTAGCAATGAGGATGTGTTCGGGATTAACACCGCTTCGAGGGCGGAGATCTAGACAGCACAAGGGTGCCGTGGCGGTTTTTTATGAAGTATTTATGTCATATTTGAATGGAGGAGGAGGAGGAATAAACGTCTTTATTTGCTTGCAGAGCTAGGTCAAGCCTAGCCGGTGCGGCCCACACCATCCGACGCCCCAGCGCAGGGGGCCCGAGGTCGGACCTGCCTGCGCAGTAGATGATGCTTACGCGCCCAAGAATTTAACACAGCGGAAGGATTACCACGGGACGCACGCTCACGAGGATGTTCACGAGAGGCGTGGAACGAGCTCACGATGGCAGGCGCCTTTGGTGCAACAATGTCATCGACGCGCTCGGCTAGTACAGTCCGTGCAAAACCAAAATAATTGTGTGGCCTCGGCCCTACACACAGCGTGGCAGCCAAGTGAGCACGCCTGGACTTGCATTAATACCACAAGCAACCGAATTGAATTTGTGAATGAAAAGAGCCTCCTTCAACTCTCTGTCGTGATCAGAGCTAAATCCAGATTCCAGAAGGATGACACGTATGTTTTCAATGCTATGCTCTTTAAGATGCATGTGTTTTGAGAAGGGGAGCGTGAGTAAGGACTTGATATGAGACTTGTGATTGTTGAAGCGCAACCGAAATGAAGTACTGGTTTGTCCTATATAATCTATGTTACATAGTTTACAGCGTAAAAGATAAATAACGTTACGCGTACCACAGTTGAGGTTTCCAGTGATTTTGAAAGAAAAGCCAGAGTTCGCGCTAGTGACAAGATTGGTGGTTTCGACATAATCACAAATTTCACACCTGGGCGTCTGGCAAGGTCTACAACCAGAAACGTCAGAAGTTCTATTTTTCGAGTGCACCAATATGTCCTTAAGGCTTCTTCCTCGTCGATATACCACGCGTGGTGATACCGGAAAAAGGGTGCGTAGTTTATCGCCTTGCTGCAAAATACTGTGATGTTTCCTGAGAATATTGTTTAAATTTGGAAGGCGGGCTGAATATGTAACCACCAGGTTGGTGTGCTCGTTTTGTGACATTTTGGGTTGGGGTTGATTGGTAACTTGCTCTCGGTCGAGAGCACGTGCTTTTTCAATGGCCTTATCGACAATGGCTGGTGGATAATTCTGCTTGGATAGAACGAGTTTCAGATTGCTGGCGTTGCGTTCGAATTCATCTAAACTGGAGCATATTCTCCGGAATCTGTGAGCTTGAGAAAAGGGAATACTTGTTTTGCAATGTTTAGGGTGGGAGCTCTTGAAGTGCAGGTACTGTTGACGGTCCGTCGACTTCCTGAAGAGTTTTGTTGTAAAAGCATTCCCGCTGATCTCGACTGTCACGTCAAGAAAATCAATGCTCGTTTTAGAATAACTGTGCGAAAACGTAATACTGTGGTGGAGGCCGTTGAAGTCCCGAATGAAGTCTGTGAGGGCTGACTCCCCATGTGCCCATACCATAAATATATCATCGATGTATCGCTTATAAACCAGAGGTTGCAGAGAGCGACTAGACAAGAAGCGTGACTCTAAATCGGCCATAAAAAGATTTGCATAGTTAGGGGCCATCTTTGTGCCCATTGCAGTTCCCCGAGTCTGTAGAAAGTGTCGTCCTTCGAATTCAAAGTTGTTGTGTTCTAAAACTAACCTGAGAAGTGTTGCGAGGACGTCGTTGTTGGCACGAATTGTTGGAGGGTCATTGTTTGTCAATTTGTCAATTTCCTTATTATGAACCTTCCTCCTACGATGCCATCATACATAAAGGACACAAATCACTTTCTTCGAGAAATAACAGAACTTGTAATTCCTACTGACGCAATCCTGGTCACCATGGATGTTGCGTCTTTATATACAAACATGCCCCACCAAGGATCCTTCAGTGACGACATCAAGCTCTGCAAAGAGCACCTGCTGGCCATGCTGGAGGAGCGCTACAAGGGAGCCCAGGTGAGGAGCAGAGTCGAGACACTCGAGGGAGAGACGCAGCCCTCGAAGATCTTTCGCACAAACAAGCGGAAAAGGGCAACAGAAAACACCATCAAGGAGCTGCGGCAAGGAGCTCGTGTTTTCACCTCAAGAGAAGACATCGCGGGCGTCTTCGAGACGTCCTTCGGGGAGCTCTTCCGGGAGGAGAGGCTTGACGGTGTCGCCTTCGAGCCCTTTCTCCGGGGATCTCCTTCGGTTCCTGAGGGGGCGGTTGACATTTTGAACTGCCCAATCCGGAAGGCCGAGGTCCAACATGCAATCAAGCACCTTTCCCGTAACGAAGCTCCCGGCCCGGACGGCATCGGGTCAGAGTTTTACAAAATCTTTTCTGACGCTCTGTGCCCCATCTTGGCTCGAGTCTTCAATGACATCCGCAGACGAAGGCTACTTCCTCCGACCATGCGGCAAAGGTTCACGGTACTGATCCCGAAGAAATCTAAGAAGGGCCCTATTTCCGAGGTCGGGGACTTTAGGCCCATCAGTCTTCTTTGCTCTGATTATAAAATCCTGGCCAAGATCCTCGCAAGGCGACTTGACACAGGTCTCAAGTCCATCATAGGGCCCCATCAGACCTACGACCTTCGCGGGAGGAAAATATCTAGGAACCTCCACATCATGCGGGCGATCGGCGAGGCGACGGCGGAGGGTCACCAGCCCCTGGCGGTCCTGCAGCTGGACCTGCGGCAGGCCTTCGACCGGGTGTCCCACAGGTTCCTCCTGGCGGCGCTGGATCGATTCGGCGTGGGGGAGGAGCTGCGGGAGTGGATCGCGCTCTGCTACCGAGACATCTCCACGCGCCTTCTCATCAACGGCCAGAGGGGAGGTCCCATCTCCATCGGGAGGTCGGTTCGGCAGGGCTGCCCCCTCTCGCCCATCCTCTTCGCGCTGCAGTTGAAGCCACTCTGCCAGGCAGTCAATGCGGACCCATCCATCTCGGGTTTACGGCTTGGGGACGAAGACGTCCGCGTTCTGGCCTTCGCAGACGACGTCTCGTTTATCTGCTCGTCCAAGGTACAGGTGCAGACCATCCTGCGACACGTGGACCGGTTCTGCGCTGCCTCAGGGGCCATGATCAACCGACAGAAGTCGGCGGGGGCGTGGCTCGGTGAATGGGCGACTACGCCAAGAACTTTCGGAGGTATAGGATGGAGCACTTCGCTCGACGGCTACCTGGGTGTGCCGGTGGACCCGCAGCGATCAATGGCCGCAGTGTGGAGACCGACCGCCAACTCCGTTGCCGCCAAGCTGTCGCCCTGGCGGTGCAGAAACTTGTCTTTCTTCAGCCGGGCTCACGTGTGCAACACAGTCAGCTACCCAGCCGTGCTGTATAGAGCTCAGGCCGTCTGCTGCCCGGGCAGCCAGGCCGGAAAAGTACACCGGAACTGGGCCATGTTCGTGTGGAAGTCCGCCATGGAAAGCACACGAAGGACCAACCTCTTTCTGCACCAAGAGAGCGGAGGTCTGGGCCTCGTTAACATCGTGCTCAAGCTGCACGTGCAGCGTTTTCTGCTTTTCCGGGATGCAAGGGACCCGACCTTCATCGCCGTGCTGCACCACCTTGGATTCCCACATCTCGGGAATCGGATGATGAGCACGAGTGGCCGCACGACCAAGGGAGCCGCCCTGAGGTTCTACAAGGAAATCGCCAGCTCCATCGAGTTTCTGCAGGCCCAATTTTCCTGGGAATACCTGGCGACCGTCGGAAAGAGGCGGCTGTACTGGGATGCCGTTTCCGCATCCTTCCCGCCACCGCTCTACAGACAACCACCGACGCCCGACGACGCGACGCGACTTTACAAACTCGTGCGAATCCTTCCCATCCCTGTGGCGACAAGGGACTTCTTCGTCCGGATGCACATGGAGGTCCTTCCAGTTAAAACCTGGCTCCATCACAAGGGGTTCTTCGTGCCGTGGTCCCTAAACTGCGACCTTTGCGGGGCGCCCGAGACCATCCAGCACGTCCTAGTCGAGTGTAGCAATGCCTACCTCTTCTGGGACGAGATGAGGACGACGTTTGAGCTCAGGGACTCCTTCGAAGTGGAGTGGAGCGTCTTCAAGTATCTGCAACTCGAGGAGAGGGATAAGACGGAGGTGGCGCACGTGATGATGCTGCTGGGCCTGCACGCCATCTGGCAGTCGCGTACCGCAATGGTGCATTGCCATCTCGACGCGCGTCCAACCTGGAGCTACTTCGTGTCCACGTTGGGGTGGGTGCTCTCGGTGACGTCGCGGCAGCCGAACGCGGCTGATTGGGAGTGCATCGAGCGACAACTCGAGGAAGGGCGTCGCCGCTGCGTGCAACGACGTACGCCAGGCGTGGGAAACTGGCGAGTTCCTGTGAACTGTAGGCGCGTTGGCGTTGGCTGAGGTGCGCGGTGCGCGAAAGTGGACCGTGGCTCTTCCCCCCTTGGAACTTCGCGTCCTTTTTTGTTCGATTTATTGATTTTTTTTTTCGTACAGATTGCATAACCGCTCACGCGGTCTCATACTGTATCGTTTGCGTTTCCTCTCAATCGTTTCCGCCAAGTCTGGTCAGGTTTGTGTGACAGCTATTTACCGCACGGCGATAGCGTACCTTTCTTTTTTTTTCTCTCTTTTCAGAGTGTTTGTTTTTCTCACTCGTCTCTACAGTTTGTACAACGTTTTATACGAGCTATCCACCTGTCGTTTTCTGAATTACTTTTCAATTTGGTCTTGTATAATGTTCGCGGAACCTACTGCAAGGATGTCTGTAAATAACTTGTAAATAAACTTGTTTCGTTTGGGGAAAAAAAAAAAGAGGCATAGCATAGTGGTTAAGATGCCCGATTTGTATGGAAGTGGTCGCGAGTTCGACGCGCGGAGGACCAGTTTTTTTTTCTTTTTTTTTTTGAACATTTTGTTTTATTGAGGCATTTGGAGATATTTATGAGTGCGTATAGCTTTACTCTTATATAAATGCTGCCCTTGTTGATGAAATTCCCTCGGCAGTGGCAGTCAGACGTCATCTGATGGACCATCAGATGACGTCTGATGGTCCCTCACGTTCCACCAAGGCTGCTGACTGGCAGTCAGTGTCCCAAATTACGTACCTTGATGGAATTTTCAATAGGGGTCCATTATAAAATAAAAAATAAAAAAATACCGGAAACAATGCAAGGTACAAATCTGCACAACAGGCTTCCGAATTCAACTACTTCGTCATACTGGAGTCTGTTACAGTAATAAAAGCTTTGGATGGGCTGTGAGGACAGCATTCGCACTGAACTGGGTGCCTTGGTGACTATCACCAGTGTTGTGGAGTTGCTACTCCAGAGTTGGAGCGATTCCACACTTTCACAACCTTGGAATCGAATCCAAATAAAATGGTGGCAGCACTGGAATAGAATGGAAATGAAATTAGTAGGTGCATTTTACCCAAGAATAGAGTAGGAATGGAATAGGGCTTCGTTCTAATGCGAGCTGCGTCGATGCCATCAAAGGGGCTTTCGAAACGGCATCATTGCACTTAGGTAACTGACGGTTTGGTTATCTGACTGCTTATGCTCCCTCGAGGATGAAAGTGGCAACCCCAGTGAAGCAACCCAAACAGTAGAGTTGTAGGCGGACAAGGCGTCGTTCCTGGCGCTGCGAGATGCAATCATAAGGCTGTTGGGACTATGTGTGATTCCAGCACCAGTTGCAGGCCACCAGGCAGGGACAATGTCACACCATCCGCATTTCGTTAATACATGTGACTCCTCACTTATTTTGTATCTCGTAAAAGTGACGACATATACGATTCTTTTGTGGAGAAGATGGGTGACTTAGTTTTCCTCTCTGTCTTGGGGCCTTTACGCTCGGTGGTGCGATCGATATCTGCAGCGCCCCCATACCAATTGCCACTAGTGCTATGTGCGACCACCGCTCAACTTAGTAAAATCAATGATTGCAGGGAGGGTTTTGCATAATTTTGCAGTTGCCTACGCATTTCACAACGCCAGCTTTATGCTGACGTTATTTTGCGGTAACTAAGTACCAGCTGTCAAGTGCCATTTTTCACAATTGGGAGGGATTGAGAGGAATGGAATGGAGCAGTTCAGCCATTCCAGGAGTGGGGATGGGCCCAGTTTTTCCTTTTCAGGAGTTTGAAGGAATGGAATTAGTATTAGAAAATTCAATTCTCTGGAATGAAGTTGGGTGGAATGGTGAATCTTTCTTTTGTTTGCATGCCTAGAATGCTTGAGATGAATCGAGAATCTTGTTTGTTCGAGCTCGGAACCTTCTAGATACCTACGGGCTTACAAAAAGAGCTTCGCATGGCTGCTCGTGTCAGTCGTCCTTCCGTCGCCGTCAAAGTATGTGCGGTCTTCGTTACTTTATGTTTCTCGGCATAAGTTCGCTGCATTAAACACTTATTTTAAGCTTTATTAATCAAGTTTGTTTTTGTTCATGACATATTGGTGGATGTGCAGGGTAACGCAATCTATGCCCATGAAGCGTACCATCTGTGAACACTATAACTCTGAAGACGACGATGACTTCAACGACAACCATGACTACAAACTTGACGACGACCTTGATAATGAACCCGATGACGATACCTACGACAAGTGTGGTATCTGCCACGAAGACGAACAGGGCGACGACGCTTGGTTTGTCACTCAATACGAACAGAGGAAGTTTGCCAGCTTGGTCGCATTTTGATGCAAGCCACATCTTCCTGACGATGACTGCTACAATCTTTGTCGCCACGACGCCCAGTTTCAGCCTGGCTACCAAGTGTGAATCTAAACACCAATTCATCGTCGCAGCAAGGAACTGTTGAAGTGGTGCTTCGACCTCAAGGTTATTCGCTACTTGAGACCTAAGTTGTAAGTCGTTGGCCAATGGCACATCAACATTGTCACGCCGCCCTCTGCGACCCGAAGGTGATTCACGTCTTCCGACTCAACTGAACTAGGCATGCTCGGTAGGACTATGAAAATCTGCTATTTACGTGACTCTGTATTTTGACCTAGTCTTGTTTAAGCTGTTAATTTCATTTTGTGTTGCATAGAGACGATGAGTCTTTCACAAGAGGGGGGTAATGCCACGTGCAAATAGCAGAGTCAGCAGCGTGATCACTCTCATGCCGCTGACCCCGCCAGCGCATGTCCTTCTTATCTTTCTTTTGTTTGCGTGACTGAAATGATGAATGATGAGATGACTCGAGAATGTTTTTTGTTCGAGCTCAGAAACTTCTAGATACCCACGCGCTTACAAAAGGACCTTCGCATGGCTGCTTGAGGCAGTTGTCCTTCCGTTACCGTCAAAGGTATTTGTTACTTTATGTTTCTCAGCACAAGTTCGACGCATTACAGATTGATTGTAAATATGTATGTTTTTATTCGTGACAATATTTAGATGAATTTTGATAATTCAATCTTCTGATATTTCAAAATAAAGCGTGTGGCTTCCAGGGCCCGTTTGCTCGAAGCGCTAACCGCGGCTAAAGTTAGCCGCAGTACCTAGGAGAGGGATTTTGAATTCGCGTGACTGGCTCGGTAGGGATGCAGGGAAACATCGCGGTGCCCCGGTGAGTGAGCGCCGCTCGCTTTGAAACTAATATGTTGTTGTAGCTGCAATATTGGGCGCGTTAGTCAGCAATGAATGGTGCCGGAGGCTTTCACTTTGCCTTACCTCGTTTAAATCGCAAAGCACGAGCATATGACCTCGCCGCATTTTTTAGATAGTCTTTCGATTCTGGCCATTCCTAAGCCTAAATGAACGTGAAAAATGTCGGCATGGCAACGTTTTTGGAAAGTGGATTGCCTTGACTCAATCGGTCGGGTATTAATACCATACAAAAGCAGACAGTGTCCCAACAGACCCATAATAGACCTTTCTCTAAATTTCCCAAGCACCGAGGTGCATGCTACAAGGGTAGTTACACGTGTTGCACGTGCTGGCGTCTGCAGTAGTAACTGTTCTGAAGCAAAAAAGTCTAAAACAAATTTTCTCTTGCACGCGCGTTCGTCAAACTTTTATTATTATTATTTACTTAGAATCTTTTATAAGAGGAAGGCCAGTGCGCGCGGGCCGTAGAATTACACTTCCAGCGTTCTTCTCGATGCTTGGGTAATTTAGAAAAAGGTCTATTGGGATGCTGAGTCAATTGAGTCAAGACAATCCGCTTTCCAAAGACATTGCCAAGCCGACAATTACCGCGTTCATTTAGGCTTAGGAATGGCCAGAGTCGAAAGACTATCCAAAAAATGCGGCGAGGGCCTTGCTCATGCTTTGCGATGAAGTGAGGTAAGGCAAAGCGAAAGCCTCCTGCACCATTCGTTGCTGACTAACGCACCCAATATTGCAGCTATAACGTCATATTAGTTCCAAAGCGTGCGGCGCTCACTCACCGGGGCACCGCCTTATGTTTCCCCGTATCCCTACCAACCTCCCCCCCCCCCCCCCCCCCGCCCCAGTCACGTGATTTCAAAATCCCTCTCCTAGGTACTGCGGCTAACTTTAGCCGCGGTTAGCGCTTCGAGCAAACGGGCCCTGGAGTTTGAAATAATGAGAGTCGACTGTAAAACACCATTTTTGCTACCCCAAGTAGCAATTTATTTTAGTGTATTTTCTGGAATCTTTTATTCAGACCGAACACTTCTTTTTCAATACGCTTGCCGGATTTTAGTTGCACTGGTTTTGAATGCTCATAAAATTTAGACTATTTTGTATGGCCTAAACGTAGCAAGTGTTCAAAATAAATACAACCTAGTGCATCAGATACACAGAGAACACAATATTAGAAAATGCTACTTTTATTGAACACATTTGGAGTTTCTGTTGCATGCATACAGCGCTGTGAAGAAGTACACCATTCTTATATGAAAATAAGCTTCCCACCAGTGAAAATTCTCAAGCTGGACAGCCTTGTTGTAAGTCAGGCACGTTAAAGAGAACCCTGCAAAAGTTTTCATAAACACTTTTACAAAGTTGTTTCATCCGTACAGTAGCGAATTCAAGGTATATGTGTAGAAACTTCCCAAAATGCAAACATTATGTGAAGAAATTCAAAGTTGACGTCCTTGCAATTCCACTATCGGTAGCTGCTCTACCGTCAACAATGAAAAGAACTATACAAAGACTGCTGAGGCCACATAACGTAAGACATCGTGTCCAAGATTCGCCATGGACGGCATTGTTGGTAGTTGGACTTGTTTGTGCTCACTCTTTTACCCAGTTTGTCAATTGACAGCTATTTACAGTGCATGATAGGAACTATTTTATTTGTGTTGTAGAGACAAAAACATGTACATGTTGCCCTCCCCCCCTTCGCCCCCCCCCCCCCCCCCCCCCCTGAGTCTGGCAGGCGAGACCACTCAAAAATGTTTGAGAGTAGCTGTGTAGAACTGACATGTTCTGACATTCTGATGACACAATTATTCATACTAAAAGGCATGCTTAGCCGAAATTTGAAGCTTGCAAAACAACACTGGAGCGGTAGGCGGGACACTGCAAAACCCCCAAAACATCACACATACAGCATTATTTCTAACGGATGGCCGTACTTTTGGAAACATTTGGGATTCAACATGCCGACGAGACATGTGATGTCGCGATTCTCATTCTTTCTCCACTAGGCTTCCTCACCTTAAGTAGGTGAACCGAAGCGGGAAAAAGAGAAGCAAGGCTGCTTCCCCTCATTCTAAAGTGTACCAGGAGAAGTATGACGTCACATTTCTTGTTTGATTGCGCCCTTTCTTTTCCAAGAATACGGCCATCAGTTTGAGATATTAATGCAAGAGTGATGTTTCGGAGTTTGTAGAGCTCCATTCAAAGCTTCCGCGGCCTTACTTTATGAAATACAAATTTTGGTCCAGCATCCTTTTAAACAAGATTTTTCAAATTTTAGCATAATGAACATACAATTGGACAACTTGCTAATTTACAACGATGTCCTCCCGATGATGCCGTACAAAGGTTCTGTCACACGCACCAACCGAGAGGATTGCTGCAAGTCCATCCACCCTCAACGTTTAGTCACCTTTGAGCCCGAAGAACTGCTGTATGAGGCCCGTCCAGCCACTGAGCACGCAAAGAGAAACACGGGAAATAACACTCTGTGACGAGCAAAGTCTCTGGGCGGAAAGCCCTCCATGCCAAATGAGCACTGTTGGGTTACGGCAACGGCGTAATACACAGGTTGAGCTTCTTCGATGCCTTCACCACTGCGGTGGGTGGTCGTAGCTAGTTGTAGCAGATAGTGTCACGTTTGTTGCTCGTACCAAAACACCAGAGCCGCGTAGTATTCTTGTTGCCGAAGTTTATAAGCCTATGTTCCCGGTCTACACACACTACACAAAGCCAGCCACGAGCAAAGCTATACGCCTCGCAAGTGGGTTCATTTTAGTCTTCTGCGCATGAGAAAGGAAGTAGCGGTGACGTCAGAACGCCGAGCCCTGATTGGCTGATCGCGACCCCCAACTCAGCGTCGTCTGCTCCTTTGCAACGTCGTCTGCTCGCAACATCGTCTGCGTCTGTCTTACCTTTCCTGCAACTTTCGGAAGTGCAGGTCTTTACGAGCGAGCTCGACTTCGCCTTTCAGAGACGGCAGACGAAATAACTCGAGCGGTACGTTATTTTTGTCTAACAACTAGCGGGCACGCATCAAGGAAGGAAGTCAAAGGACTGACTGGCGAGGTGTCCCGAGGCGCCAAGGTTTGTTTGCTAAGAACCGAGAGTGAGCGTGTTAGTGTCCGCAAATTCCCTCCCAAATACTTTTTCCCTCCTTTCGTGTGCGGCGAGACCCCTCATTCTTTAACGGCGTGGGCGGGTTGGCGAAGTTAACGTCGTCTGCTTTACGTCTGCTAGTCAAAGCGATGGCTGCTTTACCTTTCCTGCGTCTGTCGGAGATTCACCGCTTTTTCATCGGCGAGAGCCACCGTTGCCTCGGGAAACAAGGAGATAACAAGAGGAAGAAATTGACCTCTTAATCTAAAACTGAAGTCAGCGATCAAAGTATAATACGGGAAGGGTTCACAAGGGTCGCGCGGGCATATTCCATTCAGCACACCAGCCGGTCGTGGGCAGACGGTCGCCGAGTCGCGGAGTGCCTGCTAGGCCTAACTGCCGTGCTCGCTTGGTCGCGTTCGGTGGAATCGTGGCCGTTGGAGCTTTTCCCGGGTGTTCGTAGATCCAGCGTTCTTGTTCGTCGTGGTCTGCTTTAAGTACTTTTCACTTTTTTCTTGCTGCTTGAAGTCGGGACGCGTGAGAAGCGCACGTAGAAAAATAACCGTCCGTGGGTCGTCGCGACCGCGACGCTGTCGGCCATGCTGATTTGATCGTAAGAAGTGCGTAAGACAGCTTCCGAGCTGTCGTAGGATTTCGTCGTAACCTGCGCAAAACTTACGAAAATTTCTTTTCGTGATTACGAATTTGTTCTTAAGTTATGTCTTACGCACATTTTTGGCGTAACATCGTTCCGTGAATCTGACCTCTGCACTTCCGAAAGTCGCAGGAAAGGTAAGACAGACGCAGACGACGTTGCAAAGGAGCAGACGACGCTCAGATAGGGGGTGGCGATCAGCCAATCAGGGCTCGGCGTTCTGACGTCACCGCTACCCCCTGCGCAAGAAGCAGACGAACTTGCCCTCCGCATAGCTAACCCGGTTTCTGCTTCGGCGACAAGCCGCCAGGGCGGTGACACCGCCGCTGAAACTTCTGCCTCGGCTCTTCAAACCAGGGCCCCTCAGTGCACAAGCATGACACTTGCTAGGCTGCTCTGCCTGTACCAAGTGACACGCGCACGCATGTTGCTCTCATAATTCTTCTGACTGTACGTGCCGCGAATTGTACACGGTCATACTGTGCACACGGCGAAAGTTCCCTTTTGAAAGTGCTCCACGGTCGGCCCATAATGCTGCAAACACATAGCACATGACCACTGTAGGTGATGACACTTGGAATACTTGTTATCCGTCGTTGTGGCGCAGTCGCTTTCTCAGTCGTCCTCACAAGGGGCAAGGAAAGGCAGGCACTGCATACAAAATCAATATATATTATAACACTGGCGGTGGCAAACTAGTTTCAAAGATGATACAGTCTCGTCTTCTTAATATGGACACCTCCGTACTATAGAATTTTTTTTAGAGCGCAGCACTTAGGGGCCCGTTCCCGGCTTGAGCGGCGTCGCCGTCGCCGTCGCCGTTGGCGTCGCCGTCGGCGTCGGCGTAACTAAGGTCACCCCAAGGTCACACGACCCCCAAGGTCACCCCAATGTCACGCGACCCCCAAGGTCATCCCAAGGTCACGTGACCCCCAAGGTCACCCCAAGGTCACGTGACCCCTCCCCAGGGTCACGTGACCCTGCCAAGTCACGTGACACCTCCGAGGTCACGTGACACCCCCGATGTCACGTGACCCCCGAGGTCACGTGACACCCCCCGAGGTCACGTGACCCCCCGCCGAGGTCACGTGACCTCCCAGATGACACCGGCATCCGCATCGTCGTCATCATCACTGATGACCTCACCGGCATCCGCATCGCCATCGTCATCATCACGGATGACGTCATCAGTGACGTCACTGATGACGTCACCGACATCCGCATCGTCATCGTCATCATCGCTGATGACGTCATCGGAGTCCGCATCATCATCGTCACTGATGACGTCATCAGTGACGTCACTAATAACATCATCGGCATCGTCACGTGACCCCTCAAGGTCACGACACCCCAGAGGTCACGTGACCCCCAAGTCACGTGACCCCCTGAGGTCACGTGACCCTGCCAAGTCACGTGACACCCCCGAGGTCACGTGACCCCCTGAGGTCACGTGACCCCCCGAAGTCACGTGACACCCCCCGAGGTCACGTGACACCCCCCGAGGTCACATGGCCACCCCCAGGGTCACGTGACCCCCCGCCGAGGTCACGTGACCTCCCAGATGACGTCACCGGCATCCGCATCGTCGTCATCATCACTGATGACGTCATCAGTGACGTCACTGATGACCTCACCGGCATCCGCATCGCCATCGTCATCATCACTGATGACGTCAACGGTATCCGCATCGTCATTGTCATCATCACGGATGACGTCATCAGTGACGTCACTGATGACGTCACCGACATCCGCATCGTCATCGTCATCATCGCTGATGACGTCATCGGAGTCTGCATCATCATCGTCACTGATGACGTCATCAGTGACGTCACTAATAACATCATCGGCATCGTCACGTGACCCCTCAAGGTCACGACCCCCCAAGGTCACGTGACCCCCCCAGGTCGCTTCACCCCTCCCAGTACCCTTCCCTCCTCCTCCTCAAGAGCTGCGCTCTAATTCGGCGTTACAGGGAGTTGTAAACGGCTTTCACTTTTTTTTCTATAATGTAAGGTGTTTATATGAGAAAATTAATTTAAAACAAAGATTGGATAACAAGCATAGCCAAACAAACAGTTTATTCAGCTAAACGATAATGAGATGCGAGTTTGCTCCACCGCTTAGCCGCTTGACATGTAGCACTACTGTCGTTTACAAGAACAGAAGGTTGTAAAGTGATGACCGGTTAAATAGCAAAAGATGTTGCACTGTGTGCACAAGACTGATGTAATTGACACTTAGCTGCCGGCCAGTTAGAATCCTATAATCTTATGATCGCAGACGGGAATGACATCTGGTGCCTACGGCCGGCCGGAATAATGCCTTGCTTCGTGATAGAAAAAGCACAAAATAAACACAGCATGAAGAAACCGGGTGTCACAAATTCAGGCTTCTCTCTATATTTTTTTTTTAAATACTTTTATGATCTTTTTTCGGATCACTTTAAGAGTCGCTACGGTCAGGAAGGGGGAGTGCGGTGCCGCTTTTAATCTCAGTTCGTCCTGTCGTAGTTCCTTTCTAGGTTCCTAACGGATTTGCTCGTTTGCGGAATGGGTTTTTGTTGACGGGCGACGTAGATCATCCCAGGTCACAGTTTGTGGCTTTGACCTCGCGGACGGAGGGGTGCGTATGCTGGCTCGCATCTGGTGCCGATTAGACATGCGGGGGCGCCGCTGGGATACAAAGATGTTTACGCTGGCTGGCGTGCTTTTTGAAGGCGGCGGCTTTCCTCAGTCTGCGGCCTGTCGTGTTCTACGTATCGGCGATAATTGATGTTTTTGGACTCGTACGGGGGAATGGATGGGCACATATGTTTGGTTGTCGAAAAAATGTAATAGGTTTTGCCATTTGGGTCGCTGCTGTGTAGCTTTGTTTTTCTTGAAGGTTGACTGACCCGAAAGGCGGGGAAACGGGAGGTTGGTCGGCAGACAAGCCTATAAAAGGGGGTTCGGGAACAAAGGAGGTAGTCCAACCCCAGAGCTGGCCGGGTCGCTGCTCAACGCGGTTACTCCCTGCACATGACTCTCGGAACGTTTAATTTTTGGCTTCTGCCCTGCCTGTCAGGCAAGTGTTCGAGTTTGTTTTGCTGAAGCGTGTGTGGCTGTGTGGTGCGCGGTGTCGACCTCATTAAGCTTCTAACCAGACCGCCGGACTCCGAGACGCCATGCTTCGGCCGACAACACCAGACTACGGACTGCTCTGGACTCAGCACCTACCGGAAAGCTAAGCCTGGTTTTCTACGACTTGTCTACTTCATCCTCTGGCTCTGAAGTACAAACTGTTGAACGTTGGGACGATTTTTACACAGTGCTACTTTCTGTCGCGACTGTTTTGGGGGATTATCCCATGTGTGTAGCGGTAACGCTCGAGTTCCATCTTGGTTTGCTCTCGTTGCTAGTTAGTGTCGGGTTTCGTCACTGTTTTGTTGGCTTCTTCCTGTTTTATGAGCGTTGAGTCTTTTTAGTATTAGTTTCTGGCTCGCAGGGCCCCAGAGTGTTGAGCTGGAGTGTGGTTTGTGTTGAGTGCTCTACAGTGAAACCCGTTTAGAATGAACACAGGTACAGCGAAATATTGTTGGCATCAAACTCACGGAAAATATAAATAAAAATGCGTGTAAAAAGTACTTTTTATAACGAACAATATATTGGCTATATTGAACTTTTTCCACCCGGGAAGGCTTCCAAAATGTGCAAACAATCGCCTTCTAGCCTGTCCCTTCCAATCCACAAAAAAATCTAGGAAAGAAAGCAAATTCTAAAAGCTGAAGCCGCGAACGAAGTTGACAAAGATAAGCGATTAAGGGGAGAAAGCTGAAAAGAAAAAAACTGCACGCACTCAAAGAGAAAAACAAAAAAACCTCATCCCAAAGCGGTTGCCTATGAAGAGAAGTGATTCGGAAGGGGAGATAAGCTGAAAAAGAAAACTCTACAAGCATGCAAAAAATTAAAAAAAAAAACACACATTCCAGCGCTTTGTCACAAGGTGTAAGAGAAGAGATGAGAGAGAAAAAGAAACTCTCACATTACAACAAACGCATCGTGGAAGTTTGTTGTAGCGGGTTTTTGCTATATCCAACTGATTGGAGCATTCCCTGCTGTGCGTTATACACGGGTTTGACTGTATTGCCGTGCGCGGCTTAGGTTTTCACTTTATTTAATCTAACCCTCTGTTTGCTTATCCTCCCTGTGTCATTGCCTTTCTCTAGTGATTATACACCAGGCGTTGGCCTAGCGCTTGTCACCGGTCGAACTTAGCTCTTTTGTTCTTTCTCTCGTTTATCCGTAAGTTCTCGTTTATCCTCAGAGTGGATCATTAATTTATTTTTATTAATTTGGTCCCACTCCGTGACAAACTGACGTACGCGACAGGACCGGTGG
This sequence comes from Ixodes scapularis, assembly GCF_016920785.2. Taxonomy (NCBI): domain Eukaryota; kingdom Metazoa; phylum Arthropoda; class Arachnida; order Ixodida; family Ixodidae; genus Ixodes; species Ixodes scapularis. Next base: position 12,464,533 of record NW_024609836.1, on the reverse strand, counting down.
CATGGTGTAAGGTTAGGGAGATGACCCCACTGCGGAGGAGGGCCACGAGGGAGAACGAAGGCGGGCGATTTGAGTAATTGTTTGTTTCTTGCTTTGGGTGTGAGAGTTATTGTGCTACCATGTCGCGAGTAGAATTAACCACGCTTGGGAGAGAGCTGGGCTACGAGGGAGTGGAAGTGCGAAACTGGGCGAGAGATGAGATGAATCGGGAGGACGAGCGGCAAGTCAAGGCGAAGGAAATGATAGAGTTGAAGATTCGGCTTAAAGAAGTCGAAAATGCGAGCCCTACGAATGGGGCTCTGGTGACTCACAGCGCCGTCCTAACGAGCCCTCAACGATGAGAAGGACGACGACTTAGACGCATATATATGATGCTCGCATTGTGTTTGAAGGGCGAGGCACTGTCGGTAATTTCTCGACTTGCACCGGAGGAGTCCGTTGACTATGAAGGTGTGAAGAAGGCATTGATAAAACAGTTCCGTCTGACTGCAGAAGGATTCCGGGAAAGTATCGGAACGCCAAACCGGAAAGCGGGGAAACGGGAGCACAGTTTGTAGCATGCCTGGCGAGCATATTCGACCGTTGGGTCAAACTTGCCGAGACGATCAAGGAGTACGACGCTTTCCAGAATCTAGTGCTCACTGAACATTTCATGAAGGGGTGCTCGCTAAAGCTCGCCATCTTCATCAAGGAGAGAGGATCTAAGGCTCTGGACGACATGGCCGACTTGGCCGATCGGTTTTTGGAAGCACAAGAGGCCCAATCTCTTGGATTCAAGGCGGAAGAGAAGAAACCGAACCCTGATGCTCCACAAGACATTAACAAGGAACCTGCGGGAGAAGGACGGCCTCCCTTAAGATGCTTCCTCTGCGACCGCATGGGACACTGGGCTGCTGACTGCCGGGAGTAAGGCCCGAAGACACCCTCCTGCAGGCGGGGATACGGCCCATTCGTCACATGTCGATTCGTCATAGGGTAACTGGTAACAGGCCCGTTCGTCACATCGGAACATTCATCATAGGATGATTCGTCACGCTGGCAGTTCGTCACACAATGACCCTAAAATTGTTAAACGTTTTATTTCTATTTTGTTAGGGAAGCTACGAAAGGGGGTCACCCAACCACATGCGTACAAGGTCAGTGAGGTTGACCACTGTACGAACGGGAACAATAGCATGTCCCAATGACCCCAAGATAAGGCGACGTGCAGCCTTTTGGCTGCATGTTGTCTTATCTGGATAACCTTACTATAGTCAGTTACAGGTTAAAGGACCCATGAAACGAATTTTGGGCTGGAGTAAATCAATTTATATTGGGATCTTACTAATAGCACATCGTTCAGTGGGCCAAAAGAACAAAGGTAGAAGGTCAGAAGCCTGACTTTCGCTACAAAAATTTGCAAAACATAGCGGACTATTCCGTACCTCCTTCCCTTCGTAAACTCTCCGCCTTTTCACTGTGATACATCCGCCGACCCCGCAGCGCCTCACCGGGCTACTTGCCACCATAACCGGGCCCCCGCAGCGCGTCACCAGGGCCCAAGCGCACGTCACACGACACCGGACCTCACTTAATCCCTTTACCCCTAGGCTGACAATGCGGTGGAAGCTACACGCTTGCCGGACCAATCAGCCGCCTCCCTTTCATCACCTGACCTCAGTCTCTGCGGGTCGGTATGCGCGAGAGAGCGTGATCACGTGGAAAATGTGTGGCTGGCCCAACGAGCACGTAGCTTCCACAGCACTGTCAGCTTCGGGGTGAACGGGGTGGGGAAAGCAACTAGTCGGAATTTTGAGCGACGGGCTAATCTTCTAGGGGGACAATGGCTCTGTCCGGGCTACACAAGGGAGATTCCGAGCAAGAGGGGACTCCCCCCTTTCCGACTTCTTGAACTGTTTGGTACAATGCGCGATTTATGAGTGGAGGAGGAAAGCTATACAGAAAAAAGTTGAAAAAGCGTTTCATGACTCCTTTAAAGGGCCCATGAAACGATTTTTCGGTTGGGATAAATCATTTTATATTGGGATTTTACTAATAGCACATCGTTCAGTGGACCAAAAGAAAAAAAGTAGAAAGTCAAAAGCCTGACTTTCAGTGCGAAAATTTGAAAACAGAGCGGACTATTTCGTACCTCCTCCCCTTCGCAACCTCTCTGCCTTTTCACTGTGATACATCCGCGGTCCCAAAAGCGCGTTATCGGGTCCAAACTGACGTCACACGCAACCGGACCTCACTTATTCCCTTCACCCCTAAGCTGACATTGTGGTGGAAGCTACGCGCTTGCCGGACCAATCAGCCGCCTCCCTTTCATCACCTTACTTCATTCTCTGCAGCCACATTTGCCACGCTCACGTGGGAAGTGTGGCTGGCCCAACGGGCACGTAGCTTCAACAGCACTGTCAGCTTCGGAATGAACGGGGTGGGGAAAGCAACTTTTGTCTGAATTTTGAGCGACGGGCTAATCTTCTAGGGGGAGAATGGATGTGTCCGGGATTACACAAACGAGAGTGCGAGCAAGAGGGGACTCCCCCTTTTCGTCTTCTTTAACTGTTTGGTGGAATGCGCGATTTATGAGTTGAGGAGGAAAGCGAAACAGGAAAAAGTTGGAAAAGCGTTTCATGACCCCTTTAAGAAGGTAGCGGCAAATGCCCCTCAAAGGGAATCAGATATCCCTCCGCCACCTCCGCATCCAATAGCATCCCACCGTTTCCGTGACGTCGCAGCCAACGCGCGAGGAGGGTCTTGCCTTTCTGTACATATTTGCTTTATCTTTCGACTTTGTCTTAGCATTGTGGAAGCCACGAGAGGGAGATTAGAGTTCTCCCCCACCAACGGAAACAAATACGACTTTCGGGGATTAGCTTCCCCCCCGATGGATACAAAGGCTGCTTTCAAGGGCTCGGTTCCCTCTCGGATGAATACAAAGGTCGCTTTCTTAAAAAGTGGGATCGGAGACAAGTTGGAATTCATTGAAGCGGAACAAGGAGCGTTTCCACTGAACTCTTCTTTCGACTGCGGAGGGATTTGAAACAGGCGCATCACACTTGTGGGAGGAGCTTCTCCTACCTTCTTGACTTGTAACCGACTATAACAGAATAACTTCGAGAACATAAAGATCACAATAAGAAAAAACCCACTAAACCCTATTTTTTATTTTTTTTTTTGTGCCCCGCTTTAGGGCTTACATGCCGGTTTCTCCTGACTTATCAAAGACGGATCTCTTTTGCTTCCCATGTCTCTCTCGATTTCTAAATGGAGGTAGTTACTACTAAGAGAGGTGGCGATATGTTTCTTCACGAAGGACATTCGTATACACTTGCATTAAGGTTAACAAAGCTACGTTGTAATGGGCCTGCCGGCGAAGGGGAGTTTGTAAAACTAAGATAGTCACCGATCACGCCAAGACTCGTGAAATCTCTTATTCCAGTGACCATACGCATCCATTTGACGCCACTGAGATAAACGTGCTTCGGGTTCGTCATGAGATGAAGGAAAAGGCTAGTATGTACCAAAATTTATTCCTGCTCTTATATCCCCAAAACAAGTTCACTAGTGTCTTTATTCCCGTAAAACGGCGTCTAGCCCCGTACCAAATATTTCTGGATGCGGCTGGCTGTGTCAGTCACGACACTGCATCGCAGATTCCCGCACCGTCAACACTTCGGCGCACAATCCGCAAGCAAAGGAAGCGGCGAATTTCGAGTTCAGCGTATCATCTTGCAGAGCCGACATACGATGCAGTGCAAAATCACAGTGGGCGACATATTATGATAATGATGTCTGTTTTACCTGCATACAGACGGCAGCCAAAGGAGATTCCTTTGGCTGTGGTCTGCGACAGCGAAAGAATCCTGATCTTTGCTATCGAGCGCAACTTGAGCTGTCTGGCTCAGGCGACTACATGGTTCGCGGAGGGACCTTTAGGTCACCTCGGCACAGTTTTACCTACTCTACACGCTCCGTGTACAGTTGGTAAAGACATGCCACAGCCAATGGCGTGGTAGTGCCAATGGTTTACGTCTTGCTGCCCAACAAACCTAAAGCTGCCTACACAAGGTAAGCATTCAAGAGCTCTGATAAACGTATAAAACGAAAAGCTCGGTGGCCCTATTATTGGATATGTGTTCAAACACTTCCAGATATGTTCGCTCTTTTTAAGGTTTTTCGACGTCGTGCTGAGTCACATGGGGGCGAACCGCCTTGAGGTAGCGGCCATCAACGCGATATAAGCCATGATTCCCGGCGCTAGGGTACAGGGATGCTTTTTTCACTTATCGCAGTCGGTGTACAGAAATCTGTGCTCCAGTGGTCACCAGGGTCGCTACGATTCAGATGAAGAGTTTGCTGTTCTGGTATACGGCATTATATTTATATGCCTTTTTTTCAGTTAAGCTAATTGGTTACTTTATTTCTTGTGGACCGATGTCTCACTCGTGGCGGACTACTTCGAGAACGTGTATATCGGGAGACCCGATGGAAACTGCTTCTCGTCGGCGACCTTCCCTCCTCTGGTTCGGTCAGTCAGTAAATCAACACAAGCAGAAATGTCAAGGACGAACAACAGCATCGAAGCGTGGCACCGGGGACTGCAGGTGAGAACTAACCTAATTATCTGAGAGCTTGGAAGTTTTCTGTAGCGCATTTTTCCATTTGTGGCTCAAAATTTGAGTACGGTGCCCGCTCAAAAAGCTTTCTCCACGAGTGTGTGTGTTCTTTTTTTCTTTTTATGCCAGAGCAGCGTGGGCTGCAGTTCCCCAAGGTCTGGGTGTTCCTGGGCTGCATCACGAGAGAGCAGTCCTTGACACAGATGAAGCTGACTCAAGCAGAGGGCGGCACGACATCGTCGAGGGTAGGGTGTCCAAGAGGCACGCCGATTGCAACCGGCATCTTCAGATCATGGCGAGCCGCTGCGATGGTCGCTATCGTCTTGAAACCTTGAGGAATATCGGAATATGAGAGCTCGGAATATCGGTTTTTAGTTTGGTTTTATTTCGCTCAATAAACCTGTTGTTTTTTAAGTACAAGGATGACTAGTTTGGATGTTCCCACTCTTCAGTAAAACTGCAATATAACGTACTTATCTTTATTGCATGCAAAGTAAAGTGAATATAAGTTGTTCAAATTCGTGAAAATCCGGTTCGCACAGTGACAAACTTTCCCGGTGACAAATTCCCCTATGACGAATGTTCCGCTGTGACGAACGGGCCTATTACCAGTTGGCCTATGACGAATTCTGGGCAACATTCCCGGGGCTCTGGCAGCAGGAAAGCCCGATCCCGAATGTGATGTAGACGCAGCTGATGACGGGATCACCACCGAAGCCGACAGGAAAGATGAAGTCGAGTCTACCACGAGTGCCGCCGTGGAAACCAGGCTTCAAAAGAAGAGCAGCCAGACGACTGGATCTAAGCCACTAAAGGTCCCGGAAATCCAAAATGAAACCGTCACTCGCGAAGCTCTGTGGGCGGAACAACGTAAGGACGAGGGCCTCCGGAGCTGTTTCCTGAACGAGGGCAAGGAAATGACTTTCAAGAAGAAGAGACATCCTTGCGAGTTCGTTATCAAGGAGGTGGATCTGGGGCACTCGACAAATTTGTTTCACGGCAACCTGCTGACGAAGTACGAAGAGCGACAGACGGAGTGGGCAACGAATGCCTGCAACATAGTAACTTATGAAAAAAAGGAACGAAACAGGATTTCTCTTTACTAATGGAAGCAAGCGAGAGCTCGAAAGACGTTGTGTTTGGGACGGGCCTTAGCCCTCAGCAGAGGACGGACGCCGAGGCAGTAGCAGAGGAGTTCCACAGAATCTTCTCGGACTTTCCGAGAAGGACCAATCTCCTCGGATATGAACCAAAAACCTCTACTGATCTGCCAGTGCGAACGAAGCAGTACCCGCTGCCATATGCGGTATGAGGCGTCATTGAACAGCAAGTTTAGTACATAAAGGGCAGGGAAAACGTTGGAGGCAATTATTTAGGCAGGCGGCGGAGAAAACGATATAGAGACTCCTCGCGCTTAAGTTTCTCTAGAACGTCGGAATACGCGACACCCAGCAGCGAAGTGTCGATAGTGCCGGTGAGAGTGGCGGGACAACGATCAGCCCAGGATAGCGGCTTCGTCACTTTTATGCGACGGTGTCTTCGGTTTCCGCTCTCTGCAGCTTCCACCGGGACGATAGCCCTGCCTAATTGTGCTACCTTTGCGCACCACAGTTTGTGCGGTTGTCAGCGCCCGAGCGAAAGCTCGCGCAAAAGAACCGGCAAGCAGTCAAGTCGTTTCCAATCGTCGGTGTGGCTGAACACCGGCTGTGTGAATCGGGCCTAACGATATTGCGTGATATAGAGACCTGAGCCGGCTTGCTCAAAGCAAATCTAACGTTCTTGAACAGCATGTAACAAAAATTTGAGACGTGCTACGTTCTATACAAACTTGATAAAAAAATCAAACACTCACCTTCGACTCCCAAGACCGCCGTACCGCTTCGAGGCAAAAGCAACATGGCGCTCGACGTTTTGGGGCAGCGTTGGGGTGTTGGCGGTGTTGGCCTGGATGTTTTCAGTGTTGCTTACACGCCTAGTCGTGTAAACCGAAACCGAAACACCAATTTTTACTACCCCAAGTAATTTTTTGACGATTTATCACTAGCAGAGCGTGTAAGAATATGCTAAGGAGTGAAAATGGGGTGTAAACAGGGTGAATATTACATTTTCGCTAACAGTGCATGGCTCCTACACACACAGCGAAAAAGTACACCCCTGGACGTGTAAACCGTTGTCCCAGGGCGGACTCCCCAAATGGTGTTCTTTTTACACGCGAGGTTCGGTATATTTTGTTTGCACCCGAGGTCTCGTGTAAAATGAACATCTTTGAACGTGTACTTCGTTCTGCGATCACACGTCTAGGGGTGTTTTTTTACAATGGCGGCCGTTTGATGTAAGACGGGTTCTACGAGCGAGGCCCAGCGCTTTACACGGCTTTTCGCCGCAGCGAAAGCGTAGTTTGCACGTGTTTGTTCGTAATCGTCCATACGCGCTAAACTACCGCAGGCATTCACCACCAAGCGCCGACGCCGTATCCTTTACGGCGATTACGCGGCAGTGGGAGCGACCATCGACTGCATCCACCAGCGTGTTTCCCCATAGAGCAGGTCCCGTTCGCGTGGCGGCTCAGCCGATCGCCGAGGCCTCATGCCGGTTGCATTGTCGCCGACAAAGGGTAGTTTCCACAGGAGGAATCTTTTCGCGACCACAGACATGAACTTTATTGAAAAAGCCCGTTTGCCGTGAGCGACGACGGATCGCTCCGACACCGACCCGACCCTACCCGACCGGCGTTTCCGACGTCCAGCTCATCCTTTTACCGCGAGCAAAGTTGTGCGCGACGTTTCGACGTATCCACTCATACCTCGTGTGTACGCAAATTTTGCGGCTTTCCGGATACGAATCGGCTACTGAAACGGCCAGCGAACGAAGACGAACTGAACGCCGACGATGCGCGCCATTTAAACACGCGCTTACTTTTCTACTAGACTGTAGCTATAGTGGTGTGGTTCCTTAAACACTAAATGGACTACGTACGAACAAAGCTAAAATAAAATTGGGCGGCTGCTTGCGCCACCTAGTGAGTATGCGGGAAACTACAAAAATGAGAGACATTTTGGCATTTGCGGAAGTGACTCGCTCGAACGAACGGCGGCATACCAACATATACATCACACCACACACCACAAGATCAACATACAAGCATACACATGCACAAACAAAGAACAGAGGCACTAGCGACCCGACACTTCTCAATGCCAGTAGTGACCCGCTCGGTATATATAGCAGACTTTTTGTTTCAGAGGAAGGTCCGGTGACCCCCACCGTATTGTACATGAACGTAACGATACTACACAATTATTACTTATATAGTACGGTTGCATAAATATAATTTGGGAAGGTACACATTTCTCTTAGTCTAGATTATGGCTGAAAGACACCTTATATTAAAGAAAAACTGTTTCGAGCTAGCCAGAATGTAGCAAAATCTAGTTTCGTTTTCGGAAGTTCGAGCGCTCAAGGCTGGAATGCGCTAGCGAAGTGTGTGCTTGCTTCTTCCAAACTATACTCCATTGTATGACGCTTTCAAAGCTGCTGGCTGCAGCCCCCGTCTTGGTTTAGGGTTTGATTTACACGGGCTCCCGTGGAAATGAAATTATGCGCGCTCGAGTCGATATTCTTGACAGCGTGAAGTATAAACCGCATGTAAACGATTTTGCGAGCGACGAAAAAAGCGACGGCAACCCGCTTCGCTGACGCTCGGTCACTCGCGCGACGACGGAAGCCGCATGAAAGCGAAACGATGTTTTCTAGAAATCCAAAAACCGAGTGACGCGACGAGCGATAGTAAGAAATCTTCGTCATTCGTCGCTGACTCTCGTCGCTGCCGCCGTCGGCCGCTAAATCGCTTTATGCAGTTCAACCTTTATACTCACGCTAGTGCCGACTTGCATTACCCGCTGAGCCCAAGCAAGCGATAAGGATATTCAAATATGTCACAACAGTGGTGTGCATTCGCTAAGAAAACATATATCTCAAATTCCTGCAGTTTGACGTCGGGATCCGTTACTTGTTCTGCTGTCACATTGGCGACACGGTCACTAAAGAGAAACTAGTCAGTTTGTTTTATCAGAAATTATGAAAACCTTATCAAGCCACTGTTAGCACAAGCGCTCTGGCATTTCATATAAACAGTTTAGAAAAAGCTGAACACGAAACAGGTAACTTAATTTTCCAAGCATAATAATAATAAACAGTCTTAGAAAAGACATATATATTTTTTAAGTTTGTTTCAAATAAAAAACTAAAAAAGGAGCCTTCAGCTGCACTATAACGTAAATACTTTGGGAAAAAAATATCTATCGAGAAGCAGGTTTTGCAATCTCTAATTTGCTTCTTTCAACTTTCCAGTTACTTTATGCGTACTTGCAGATTGTATCCTGACAAGTTTAGACAAAATTGTACAAAAAGTAACAGTCTATATAAAATTTATAGCTTAATTCAATTCACATTTGTTTGATAATGTTCAATCTTAAAAATTACAGTTTTAAATTTCACATCTATTATTACACGTGATTGAATTACATGCTGCTTGATGCTTGCTGTGCCGTCCCCCCCCCCCCCCCCCCTTTTTAAATATATATATCCTGTATATTTGCTGGTTAGTTGATGTAAACCTTTTAATGTCGTGTTATTTGTTTGTTGTAGGCGTGTGAATGCATATGTTGTACAATGGCCTGTATCCTCTAAATAAAATTAAAAAAAAAAAACCAGTGAGCAGGAAAAGTCTGGAAGACTAAGGTAAACACAGAGCCGTGCAAAAAGGCATTCAGTGCATGAAACAGACACAGATATGGGCCTCTGGCGGTCCATTGGTTCAGCCTCCACACCGCCTAAAGACGGCAGTGTTGCAATATTATGAACCAGCGCACAGGTAGACAGTTACCCAAAATCCAAACATAAAAAGCTCGCATCAGCGCTGTGCGAGTGTATATTTTTGTGTATTTGGATTTTGAGTAACTAGTCTACCTGTGCGCTGGTTCGTAATTATGCCTTACCAACTCGCCCAATCTGCCGTATTAAGTGTTGTAAAACACTTAGATCAACTATAATGCTAATGACTGCAGTGTATAAAAGCAAGCTACTCGTCAGAACGAGCTCGACGGTACGAGAATAAAGAGAATGTTTTCACAGTTAAATTCAGAGTTTGTTGCACCGTCTCTTATGTTCTCAACATCGAAAGTGCTACAAATTGGTGACCTGGACATGATGATAGACTCCGAGCACCTGCTATCCAGGGGAATGTTCTTCGTGGCCAAGGACACGGCAACGGCTCTGCCTTTTCGGACGAAAATGCAGTAGGCACATCTTCAACTTTCACAGTCTCCACATCTGCAGCACCTTTGCCACCGCCTCTGCTCTGTCGCATCTAGCACCGGCATCTCCCAGCAATGGGCTGCGACCACCTTGCTTGCCCCACCGGCTCGGCCCCAAGTGAATATTCATCGACATTTTCACACTGTTCACAAGGCATGTAGCTAGCCGACCAGGGTCTCCTCATCGTTGCTACGTCAGGCATTCGCTCTCAGCTCGGTTCCTCATCTTAGGGGATGTTGCATCGGCCCTGCAGTCGGCTGGCATCCCCCTTTCAGTCCGAGGCTGTGCACTCCAAACGGATCGAGCTGGACTGAAAGCACAACAGGGTCGATTTCCCCCGTCTGCTGCCTCATTTCCTGACCTCGGCGTCGACTACCATGCACGGCTTCCGAACGCTCTTTCCTGCTTTCTAGTATGTCATCCTGCTTGCGGTACATGTAAACAGCAACAACACCTCTCTGGAGCCGCAATCACTTCAACGAAATCGTGCCATTCCTCACAGTGCAGAGCTGAGGGCGATAGCTCTGCGGCAATCTATCGGTTCAGCCTCGGCACCGCCAAGGATGACAATGCTACTCATACTCGTTGCCGTGAGCTCAACGACATGAAAATAAATAGAACGTTTTTATTGCTCGGAGTCGGTCACAGCATTTTTTCCGTCCTCAACATCATATACTCTATAGGTAGGAAGCAAGAGACACACTTGAGATGAAAAGAACAAATGCTCAGGTTACACATGCCGCAGGGGTCCAGAAATATTCATCATGTCGAATATTGTTTTGGTTTTTGAACAGAAGACAAACATCATTGTCGCGCAATCAAAATGAATACTTACGAAACACCTAAGTCCCAGTGTAAGTGGTCATTGCTGATCCGCGGCTGTGTTATATATTTATTTAAAAGTGCACCGATGATAACACCAGCAGGTTTGGCAAAAATATCGAGATTACAATGCTTGTTACCGTCTTAACAAAGAAGAGTTGTCCATTATAAAATACAAAATAAAAAGTACCGGAAACAATGCAAGGTACAAATCTGCACAACAGGCTTCCGAATTCAACTACTTCGTTGTACTGGAGTCTGTTACAGTAATAACAGCTTTGGATGGGCTGTGAGGACATGCAGCATTCGCACTGAACTGGGTGCCTTGGTGACTATCACCAGTGTTGTGGAGTTGTCACTCCAGAATTGGAACGATTCCACACTTCCACAACCCTGGAATCGAATGCAAATAAAATAGTGGCAGCACTGGAATCAAATGGAAATGAAATTAGTAGCTGCATTTTGTCCAGAATAGAGTAGGAATGGAATAGGGCTTTGTTCTAATGCGAGCTGCGTCGATGCCGTCAAAGGGGCTTTCGGAACGGCATTATTGCACTTAGGTAACTGACGGTTTGGTTATCTGACTGCTTATGTTCCCTCGAGGATGAAAGTGGCAACCCCAGTGAAGCAACCCAAACTGTAGAGTTGTAGGCGGACAAGGCGTCGTTCCTGGCGCTGCGAGATGCAATCATAAGGCTGTTGGGACTATGTGTGAATACTGCACCAGTTGCAGGCCACCAGGCAGGGACAATGTCAGACCGCCCGGATTTTGTTAAAACACGTGACTCCTCACTTATTTTGTATCTCGTAAAAGTGGACGACATAGGAAGCGAGGAAGCCGGCCGTGTCGCGGCGGTCGCCGATTGTTCGCCGCGACCTGGCGGTAGCCGCCGCAGGAGCATCGGGCAGCAATGGCGACAAACAGCACGGTAGACAGTGTCCCCGTCGTGATTACGACGGAATTTAAGGCAGTTACGAGTTCGGAAAGTTCCTTCGGGAGCCGGTGCCGCCGGCTCAGAATCATCGCGAAGTAATAGCAACGAACATCACAAAGGACAGTGGGCGGCTAAGAATCCGTAAAGCTTCTTAGGTAGCCGGTGCAGAATCATCGGGGGAAGCAGTGGCGATTAGCAGCACAGCGGTCAATGTTCCCGGGGTGATTACGACGGGGTTTAAGGCGGTTACGAATCCAGAAAGCTTCTTCTGTGGTGCCAATATGACGAAGAGAAAACTGTTTCATGAATCTGGCCGCGTGTGCGACGTGAAGGAGATCCGTTTCGACGGACAAGTGGATGTCACGGGGCGCCGTACTCTGCAAACAAAATTAAGCGCGCCCGCAAAAAAATTTTGTTGGCGTTGAGTGGACTGCGGTAATTATGTATGTTTATTTTTGAATCAGCTTGAAAATAACTGGGCGATTTTTTTTCGCGCCGTTCCGCGATTCTCTTTACTATCTTCCTGTAAGCTGATGGAAACATCCAACGGTAGGCTTAGGAGGGCGTCCGCTTCTCGATTCCGGTGAAGTATTTGCTGCATACTTTAGAGTTTGCCGTCGGTGTCGATGCTGTTCCATCGTCGCTGGAAGAGAAAAAAAAGTTAACTGTATTATTCGTCAGCAGCTTAAACAAAGCGCGACCTGGAAGGTGAGAAACACCACTAACCTGTATGGACGCACAAGTCGTACCATCAGTGGCCGTACCCAGGTCGCGCAGTACTCCGCCTCGTACGGCTTCGAAGGGACGATGTAGTACTTCGTGCCGTGCGCGATCTTGCCGACCACGCAGCAATTGTTGCGGCTTTCTTGGTGCGGAATAGCCATCCCAGAAATTACAGCGCTAACCCACTACAACGCACAACCAACGCAGCGACTGGCAGAAGATGCCCGATGCAACGGACCCGTTTGCCGCTAGGGGCGCCCTGGTCGGGGCTTGAATTAGATCCGCACGGTTCCTATATACGATTCTTCTGTGTGGAAGATGGGTGACTTAGTTTTCCTCTCTATTATGAGGCCTTTACGCTCGGTGGTGCGATCGATATCTGCAGCGCCCCCATACCAATTGCCACTAGTGCTATGTGCGACCACCACTCAACTTAGTAAAATAGATGATTGCAGGTAGGGTTTTGCATAATTTTGCAGTTGCCTACGCATTTCTCGCCAGCTTTATCATGACGTTATTTCCCGGTAACTTAGTACTAGCTGTCAAGTGCCATCTTTCACAATTGGGAGGGATTGAGAGGAATGGAATGGAGCAGTTCAGCCATTCCAGGAGTGGGGATGGGCCCAGCTTTTCCTTTCCAGGAGTTCGAAGGAATGGAATTAGTATTAGAAAATCCAATTCTCTGGAATGGAGTTGGGAGGAATGGCGAATCTTTTTTTTGTTTGCATGCCTAGAATGTTTGAGATGAATCGAGAATCTTGTTTGTTCGAGCTCGGAACCTTCTAGATACCTACATGCTTACAAAAAGAGCTTTGCATGGCTGCTCGAGTCAGTTGTCCTTCCGTCGCTGTCAAAGTACGAACGGTCTTCGTTACTTTATGTTTCTCGGCACAAGTTCGCTGCATTAAACATTGATTTTAAGTTTTATTAATCAAGTTTGTTTTTGTTCATGACATATTGGTGGATGTGCAGGGTAACGCAATCTATGCCCATGAAGCGTACCATCTGTGAACACTATAACTCTGAAGACGACGATTGTGAAGGCGACGTCTTTGAAATCATCCGAGGACGACTCCAACTGTGACATCAACGACGACCTCAACTATGGCCTCGGAAACGACCCGGACAATGAACTTGACAAAGCCCCTGGCTACCACACTTTCATGACGACTTCTACGCTGATGATGAAACGGACGACGACTCCAAAGACCAACCCCGGCTACAATGTCAACAACCAACCTGACTACGGCCTCGATGACAAACAGTCTTCGACCTTGATGACGAGACTGATGACGACACTGATGATGACCCAGGCAAAGACTCGAACAAATGACATGGAAGACGATCTCGACTACGGCTTTGTCAGCGACCCAAGGACAATCCGGACGATGACTTCAACGACAACCACGACTACAAACTTGACGACGACCTTGATAATGAACCCGATGACGATACCTACGACAAGTGTGGTATCTGCCACGAAGACGAACAGGACGACGACGCTTGGTTTGTCACTCAACGAACGGAGGAAGTTTGCCAGCTTGGTCGCATTTTGATGCAAGCCACATCTCCCCGACGATGACTGCTACAATCTTTGTCGCCACGACGCCCAGTTTCAGCCTGGCTACCAAGTATGAATCTAAACACCAATTCATCGTCGCAGCAAGGAACTGTTAAAGTGGTGCTTCGACCTCAAGGTTATTCGCTACATGAGACCTAAGTTGTAAGTCGTTGGCCAATGGCACATCAACATTGTCACGCAGGCCTCTGCGACCCGAAGGTGATTCACGTCTTCCGACTCAACTGAACTAGGTATGCTCGGTAGGACTGTGAAAATCTGCTATTTACTGACTCTGTATTTTGAGCTAGTCTTGTTTAAGGTGTTAATTTAATTTTGTGTTGCATAGAGACGGTGAGTCTTTCACAAGAGGGGGTTTAATGCCACGTGCAAATAGCAGAGTCAGCAGCGTGATCACTCTCATGCCGCTGACCCCGCCAGCGCATGTCCTTCTTATCTTTCTTTTGTTTGCGTGACTGAAATGATGAATGATGAGATGACTCGAGAATGTTTTTTGTTCGAGCTCAGAAACTTCTAGATACCCACGCGCTTACAAAAGGACCTTTGCATTGCTGCTTGAGGCAGTTGTCCTTCCGTTAACGTCAAAGGTCTTTGTTACTTTATGTTTCTCAGCACAAGTTCGACGCATTACAAACTGATTGTAAGTTTTATAAATAAGTATGTTTTTATTCATGACAATATTTAGATGAATTTTGATAATGCAATCTTCTGATATTTCAAACTAAAGTGTGTGGCTTCCAGGGTTTGTTTGCTCGAAGCGCTAACCGCGGCTAAAGTTAGCCGCAGTATCTAGGAGAGGGATTTTGAATTCACGTGACTGGCTCGGTAGGGATGCAGGGAAACATCGCGGTGCCCCGGTGAGTGAGCGCCGCTCGCTTTGAAACTAATATGTTGTTGTAGCTGCAATATTGGGCGCGTTAGTCAGCAATGAATGGTGCCGGAGGCTTTCGCTTTGCCTTACCTCATTTAAATCGCAAAGCATGAGCATATGACCTTGTTGCATTTTTTAGATAGTCTTTCGATTCTGGCCATTCCTAAGCCTAAATGAACGCGAAAAATGTTGGCATGGCAACGTTTTTGGAAAGTAGATTGCCTGGACTCAATCGGTCGGGCCTTAGATTAACACTTCCAGCGTTCTTCTCGATGCTTGGGTAATTTAGAAAAAGGTCTATTGGGATGCTGTCTGCTTTTTTGTATAATCAATACCAAACCGATTGAGTCAAGACAATCCGCTTTCCAAAGACGTTGCCAAGCCGACAATTACCGCGTTAATTTAGGCTTAGGAATGGCCAGAGTCGAAAGACTCTAAAAAATGCGGCGAGGGCCTTGCTCATGCTTTGCAATGAAGTGAGGTAAGGCAAAGCGAAAGCCTCCTGCACCATTCGTTACTGACTAACGCGCCTGATATTGCAGCTACGACATATTAGTTCCAAATGTGCGGCGCTCACTAACCGGGGCACCGCCCCATGTTTCCCCGCATCCCTACCTACCGAGTCACGGGATTTCAAAATCCCTCTCCTAGGTACCGCGGCTAACTTTAGCCACGGTTAGCGCTTCGAGCAAACGGGCCCTGGAGTTTGAAATAATGAGAGTCGACTGTAAAACACCATTTTTGCTACCACAAGTAGCAATTTATTTTAGTGTATTTTCTGGAATTTTTTATTCAGACCGAACACTTCTTTTTCAATACGCTTGCCGGATTTTAGTTGCACTGGTTTTGAATGTTCATAAAATTTAGACTATTTTGTATGGCCTAAACGTAGCAAGTGTTCAAAACAAATACAACCTAGTGCATCAGATACACAGAGAACACAAAATTAGGAAATTCTACTTTTATTGAACACATCTGGAGTTTCTGTTGCATACATACAGCGCTGTGAAGAAGTACACCATTCTTATATGAAAACGAGCTTCCCACCAGTGAAATTTCTCAAGTTGGACAGCCTTGTTGTAAGTCAGGCACTTTAAATAGAACCCTGCAAAAGTTTTCATAAACACTTTTACAAAGTTGTTTCATCCGTACAGTAGCGACTTCAAGGTATATGTGTAGAAACTTCCCAAAATGCAAACATTATATGAAGAAATTCAAAGTTGACGTCCTTGCAATTCCACTATCGGTAGCTACTCTACCGTCAACAATGAAAATAACTATACAAAGACTGCTGAGGCCACATAACGTGAGACATGATGTCCAGGATTCGCCATGGGCGGCATTGTTGGTAGTTGGACTTGTTTGTGCTCACTCTTTTACCCAGTCTGTCAATTGACAGCTATTTACAGTGCATGATAGGAACTATTTGTGCTGTAGAGATAAAAACATGTACATGTTGCCCTCCTCCCCCTTCCCCCCCTTGAATCTGGCAGGCGAGACCACTCAAAAATGTTTGAGAGTAGCTGTGTAGAACTGACATGTTTTAACATTCTGAGGACACAATTATTTATACTAAAAGGCATGCTTAACCGAAATTTGAAGCTTGCAAAACAACACTGGAGCGGTAGGCGGGACACTGCAAAACCCCCAAAACATCACACATACAGCATTATTTCTAACGGATGGCCGTACTTTTGGAAACATGTGGGATTCAACATGCCGACGAGACATGTGATGTCGCGATTCTCATTCTTTCTCCACTAGGCTTCCTCCCCTTAAGGAGGTGAACCGAAGCGGGAATGAGAGAAGTGAGGCCGCTTCCCCTCATTTTAAAGTGTACCAGGAGAAGTATGACGTCACATTTCTTGTTTGATTGCACCCTTTCTTTTCCAAGAATACGGCAATTCGTTTGAGATATTAATGTAAGAGTGATGTTTCGGAGTTTGTAGAGCTCCATTCAAAGCTTCCGCGGCCTTATTTTATGAAATCCAAATTTTGGTCCAGCATCCTTTTAAACAAGATTTTTCAAATTTTAGCATAATGAACATACAGTTGGACAACTTGCTAACTTACAACGGTGTCCTTCCGATGATGCCGTACAAAGGTTCTGTCACACGCACCAACCGAGAGGATTGCTGCAAGTCCATCCACCCTCAACATTTAGTCACCTTTGAGCCTGAAGAACTGGTGTATGAGGCCCGTCCAGCCACTGAGCACGCAAAGAGAAACACGGGAAATAACACTCTGTGACGAGCAAAGTCTCTGGGCGGAAAGCCCCCCATGCCAAATGAGCACTGTTGGGTTACAGCAACGGCGTAATACACAGGTTGCGCTTCTTCGATGCCTTCACCGCTGCGGTGGGTGGTCGTAGCTAGTTGTAGCAGATAATGTCACGTTTGTTGCTCGTATCAAAACACCAGAGCCGGGTAGTATTCTTGTTGCCAAAATTTATAAGCCTATGTTCCCGGTCTACACACACTACACAAAGCCAGCCACGAGCAAAGCTAGCTAACCCTGTTTCTGCTTCGGCGAGAAGCCGCCAGGGCGGTGACACCGCCCTGGCGGTGTCACTTGCTAGGCTGCTCTGCCTGCACCAACTGACACGCGCCCGCATGTTGCCTCTCATAATTCTTCTGACTGTACGTGCCCCGTATTGTACACGGTCATACTGTGCACACGGCGAAAGTTCCCTTTTGAAAGTGCTCCACGGTTGGCCCATAATGCTGCGAACACATAGCACATGACCACTATAGGTGATGACACTTGGAATACTTGTTATCCGTCGTTGTGGCGCAGTCGTTTTCTCAGTCGTCCTCACAAGGGGCAAGGAAAGGCAGGCACTGCATACAAAATCAATACATATTATAACACCGGCTGTGGCAAACTAGTTTCAAAGATGATACAGTCACGTCTTCTTAATATGGACACCTCCGTACTATAGAATTTTTTTTCTATAATGTAAGGTGTTTATATGAGAAAATAATTTAAAACAAAGATTGGATAACAAGCATAGCCAAACAAACAGTTTATTCAGCTAAACGATAATGAGATGCGAGTTTGCTCCACCGCTTAGCCGTTTGACATGTAGCACTACTGTCGTTTACAAGAACAGAAGGCTGTAAAGTGATGACCGGTTAAATAGCAAAAGATGTTGCACTGTATGCACAAGACGGATGTAATTGACACTTAGCTGCCGGCCAGTTAGGATCCTATAATCTTATGATCGCAAACGGGAATGACATCTGGTGCCTACGGCCGGCCGGAATAATGTCTTGTTTCGTGATAGAAAAAGCACAAAATAAACACAGGATGAAGAAACCGGGTGTCACAAATTCAGGCTTCTCTTTATTTTTTTTTTTAAATACTTTTATGATTTTTTTTCGGACCACTTTAAGAGTCGCTACGGTCAGGAAGGGGGAGTGCGGTGCCGCTTTTAATCTCAGTTCGTCCCGTCGTAGTTCCTTTCTAAGTCCCTAACGGATTTGCTCGTTTGCGGAATGGGTTTTTGTTGACGGGCGACGTAGATCATCCCAGGTCACAGTTTGTGGCTTTGACCTCGCGGACGGAGGGGTGCGTATGCTGGCTCGCATCTGGTGCCGATTAGACATGCGGGGGCGCCGCTGGGATACAAAGATGTTTACGCTGGCTGGCGTGCTTTTTGAAGGCGGCGGCTTTCCTCAGTCTGCCGCCTGTCGTGTTCTACGTATCGGCGATAATTGATGTTTTTGGACTCGTACGGGGGAATGGATGGGCACATATGTTTGGTTGTCGAAAAAATGTAATAGGTTTTGCCATTTGGGTCGCTGCTGTGTAGCTTTGTTTTTCTTGAAGGTTGACTGACCCGAAAGGCGGGGAAACGGGAGGTTGGTCGGTAGACAAGCCTATAAAAGGGGTTCGGGAACAAAGAAGGTAGTCCAACCCCAGAGCTGGCCGGGTCGCTGCTCAACGCGGTTACTCCCTGCACATGACTCTTGGAACGTTTAATTTTTGGCTTCTGCCCTGCCTGTCAGGCAAGTGTTCGAGTTTGTTTTGCTGAAGCGTGTGTGGCTGTGTGGTGCGCGGTGTCGACCTCATTAAGCTTCTAACCAGACCGCCGGACTCCACGACGCCATTCTTCGACCGACAACACCAGACTACGGACTGCTCTGAACTCAGCACCTACCGGAAAGCTAAGCCTGGTTTTCTACGACTTGTCTACTTCATCCTCTGGCTCTGAAGTACATACGGTTGAACGTTGGGACGATTTTTACACAGTGCTACTTTCTGTCGCGACTGTTTTGGGGGATTATCCCATGTGTGTAGCGGTAACGCTCGAGTTCCATCTCGGTTTTCTCTCGTTGTTAGTGTCGGGTTTTCGTCACTGTTTTGTTGGCTTGTTCCTGTTTTATGAGCGTTGAGTCTTTTTAGTATTAGTTTTTGGCTCGCAGGGCCCCATAGCGTTGAGCTGGAGTGTGGTTTGTGTTGAGTGCTCTACAGTGAAACCCGTTTAGAATGAACACAGGTACAGCGAATTATTGTTGGTATCAAACTCATTGAAAATATAAGTAAAAATGCGTGTAAAAAGTACTTTTTATAACGAACAATATATTGGCTATATTGAACTTTTTCTACCCGGGAAGGCTTCCAAAATGTGCAAACAATCGCCTTCTACCCTGTCCCTTCCAATCCACAAAAAAATCTAGGAAAGAAAGCAAATTCTAAAAGCTGAAGCCGCGGACGAAGTTGACAAAGAGAAGTGATTAAGGGGAGAAAGCTAAAAAGAAAAAAACTGCACGCACTCAAAGAGAAAAACAAAAAAACCTCATCCCAAAGCGGTTGCCTATGAAGAGAAGTGATTCGGAAGGGGAGATAAGCTAAAAAAGAAAACTCTACAAGCATGCAAAAAATAAAAAAAAAACACATTCCAGCGCTTTGTTACAAGGTGTAAGAGAAGAGATGAGAGAGAAAAAGAAACTCTCACCTTACAACAAACGCATCGTGGAAGTTGTTGTAGAGGGTTTTTGCTATATCCAACTGATTGGAGCATTCCCTGCTTTGCGTTATACACGGGTTTGACTGTATTGCCGTGCGCGGCTTAGGTTTTCACTTTATTAAATCTAACCCTCTGTTTGCTTATCCTCCCTGTGTCATTGCCTTTCTCTACTGATTATACACCAGGCGTGGACCTAGCGCTGGTCACCGGTCGAACTTGTAGGGGACGAGGAAGAAGAGAGGAATAGGGCGAGGCGCGAGGGACGAGAAGAAAAAGGGAAAAGGAAGAGGTGGGACGGGACAGCACGGGCGAGGCAGTCGAATCCGGCGGAGCTCGAGGACAGAAGCCTTTCCATCGCGGGGTCGCGGACCCAGACCTTCACGTCATACAAGGGCCTGCACCATCGAGGCAGACTTGCAAGGCAGCGGCGTTCACCACAACCGGGGAGGCCAAGCCACCGGCACAGCAGATAACTGTATTTATAAAACCTCTTCTTTTGTCGGCTGGTGTCGTCTGGTTTCTCGGTGAGCGAGCGGAGCGCGGTCCGAGCGGGCAGGGGCAATAGGACACCCACATAAATTGGCGCTTCCAACGTGGGGCCCGATCGGATTGCCGCTGCTCCTGTTCGTCCCGGGAGGCGACACACATTGCGCCCCGTTCTCTTTTTGGACGGAAGTTCCCACCCAAGCCCGTTGAGTGTTAGTTAGACACTAACGATGTCAAGGTCAGCTCGGAATAAGGGCGTCCCGGCCGAGAGAGATGTCCAGGCGGTGTGAGACGTCGCTGCAGGTGCGCAAGAAGGGGCGAATGCACAGGCGCGCGGCGCAGCGACGCCGGGGACCGGGACTTTGCTTACGGCTGCGGCGACAGGCGCGGGAGACGTCAACGAACTTCTACGTTCCATGACGGCGATGTTCGAGACGTTTTCGCGACAAATGGGGACCGCCCCAACAGTCGCGAACGCGGCACCGATGTCCGTGCCCCGTCCGCGGTTAAGCGTGCCCACCCCGAGTTACTCGGGATACTCAGATGGCAAATCGGTGCACGATTTTCTTCAGGACTTGGACACATACATTGTCGCGTTGGGGGCATCGGACGTAACGGCCTTGACGCAGATCGTCCCCATCGCATTGACGGGCGACGCCGCGCGCTGGAGGCGGCTGCAAAGACCGTTGCAGACAATGGTAGATTTTCGGGTGCGATTCACGGAGGAATTTTTACCTCCCGACTATGAGATGCGGATCAGGGACGAATTGGCTAGCCGCACTCAGCAGCCGGACGAGAGCCTCGTGGAGTATGTCCGCGCATTACAAGAACTCGAGGGCTGAGCCTGCAGCGTCCGACGCAGAAAAGGTAGCTAGGGCAATCCGCCAGTGTCACCCTAGGTTCAAAGCCTACCTGCGTGGACGCGATTTTGTTAACCTAGAAGTGCTTGCCAGAGAAGCGCGAACCGTTCAGGCGGGCTTGCTCGCTGAGCTACAGTATCGCCCCCCTCCACGGGCAGAGGAATCTCTGGAGCCGGATTGCGCCTGGGCAGGACGAGGGACAGGAGTTTGCGACGACCCACGTACGCCGTACGTAGCCGTTACAGGACGCAGGAGTGGCGAAAGTGCTGTGCCCCGCGCCCTAGATCCCTTCGCTTTTGAACAGAGGCGCAGGGCAGCTGACGCGGGCTCTTCCAGGGCGCATCCCCGTAGGGGAGGCGGCACAGCCGACCACCGCGGAGTTGCGGATCATTACGAGGGTCGCGGGAACTACATTGACCCTCGGCGTGACACTGCATCGGGGGTTGGCAATGGCGGACACCCAGCACACAATGACAGAAGTCAGGTCAGGTGCTTTAAATGCAATCAGCTTGGGCATATCAAGCGCCAGTGCACATGGACGGCAGCTCCCCCCCACGGGGCTCAGGGAAACGGGAGAGGCCGGCGCCACTAATTGGACTTCCCGACTCGCGGTTGCCGGCCGCTGCCGAGGCCCCTCATCAGTCTGCCAACGGGGCTGGAGTTGCGGTCAGCGACAGGTCGGTGTTTGCCCCGTCGGCATTTCGAACTCAGGGTTTGACATCTGAGAAGGGGCCGTAGTGCGCGTCGAGATCGGTGGTAACATTTACTACGCACTAATTGATACCGGTTCGACTCTTTCCCTAATCGGCGACAGAGTCTACGAAGACTGTCGCCGACGAGGACTTCACGTGCGGGAAGTTTCCACCACTCTGCGTTTAGCAGCAGGATCGGCTAGGGCACAAAGCGCAATACGCCTTCACCTTAGCCTCGACGGCAGACGAAGGAGGCAGCGTTTTCTCTATCTGCCAGGCATGCAAATCCCTGTGATCTTAGGACAGGACTTCGTCTGCCGGGAGGGGATTATCATAGACTTGAAGAATAACGGGTACCACTATAATCCGTTGACTTCCCTTATCCCCTTTGCCGTCCCACCGAGTTTCGGTCAGGACACAGAACGCTCACTAGTCGGATCACGAGAGGAGCAAACACTAGCTGCGCGAGTCGTATCGGGAAACGTTCAAGCGATTGTCGCTTCTTATAACGGGCCGGTAGAACAACGGCGTAGGTTAGCAGACGCCCTGCATCGTCACGCAGCTATGTTTACCGAGAGGCCAGGACTTACAAATATTTTACAACACAGAATTGACACAGGAGATGCTGGACCATGGGGCTGTAATCCCAGACCGCTGAGTGCGCACAAGCGAGCTCTCCTAGATAAGGCTCTCGATGAAATGATAGACACAGGAGCCGTGCGGCCGTCACAAAGCCCCTGGGCTTTTCCGGTAGTGTTAGCGCCGAAAAAAGACGGTACCGCTCGCCTCTGCGTTGACTACCGCCGACTTAACGAGGTGACACGAAGGGATTCATATCCCTTTTCATCTATTGAGTCCATCATGTACTCGTTGGGTAGCGCGAGAGTTTTCACTACCTTGGATTGTAGTAGAGGTTTTTTGCAGATCCAGGTAGCACCAGACGATGTCCAGAAGACGGCGTTCACCTGTCGCAGGGGTCTGTTTCAGTTTATCCGCCTTCCGTTCGGATTGTCTAACTCACCATCGAGTTTCCAACGGCTTATGGACATCGTGCTGGCGGACGCGAAGTTTAACCTTGCAATGGCGTACATGGACGACGTTGTAATATTCTCAAAGTCGTTCGAAGAGCACCTAGCACACCTTGAGATCATCTTAAGTAGGATGAGCAAGGCGGGACTAACGATTAATCCAAAAAAGGTGCAGCTCGCGGCCTCAACCCTAATTAAAAATACACCAGGCAATCCTGGTGTGACATCAAAGAATCCTGATGTGACACCAGAATATCTGTTGTGCCCACCAGCGATGCTGATGTATCGAGCACACCAGCCTGGCGTGCCCACCAGAAATGCTGGTGTACCCGCACATCAGCCTGATGGGTACACCAAGGGAGTCTGGTGTCACATCACAAGGACTCATGCGCCGACCAGGCAGCCTGGTGTGCACACCACGCAGTTTGATGTGACACCAGAGTCGTGTTTTTGTTGACTTCTCCCCCCAGTCCGCGCGTGTGTTTTCTATTAGTTTGTGTGCCGCTCCGTCCCCCGACGGGGTGCCTTGTTTCCTCCCGTCTTGGTGGTCGCCGGAAACCCCGCGGCGGGCTCCTTTGTGCTCAAGAAGTGTCCCCCTCGTCCCGAGCACTTTCCCGGGCGGCCTTGAGCAGCTTGGGGCGCTCGCCGGCTCGCCTCTTCGAGGGTTTCTCCTTCCCTTTCCGCCGGTATTCTTGTTTAAGTTTGAGAATGTAAAGAAGTCTTCTTTGTGAGTCGAAGCCGAAAAGATGTGTTGGTGCGCTTTCCTTACTTCCGACGAGCTTGGTTTGGTAGCAAAGAAACAAAGGAAGCTAGTAATTATTACGATTTTTGGGGCCGAAATGCCTACTACGAGCGAGGAGGGCGTCGACCGCCTGAAGCGAAAGAGGATTACCCTGCGAGCTGCCACAACAAAGATCATCAACGAGACTGGCGTCTGCTGGCCACGGATCCAACCGACATCGGTGAGCTCGAAGAAACATTTGATATTCTTCTACTTAAGGAGGTTTCCCTGAAAGAGCTGGACAAGAAAATCGAGCTATCTGTCGAATATGATGCCTTAGAAGAGGAAATTTCTGGTGCGGAGGGGTACGCGGAACGGATCAGCGTAAC
Organism: Ixodes scapularis; assembly: GCF_016920785.2. Lineage (NCBI taxonomy): Eukaryota > Metazoa > Arthropoda > Arachnida > Ixodida > Ixodidae > Ixodes > Ixodes scapularis. The sequence continues at coordinate 12,440,535 of NW_024609836.1, read as the reverse complement.
TAAGACACGAGTCAACCGCAAGCTGAAAGGCCAAGAATTTCGGAACGACAGGGCGTCCGGTTCTTCGACGCACGGCAGTGGCTCCGGACAAACTCCAGTTGATCACGGCCAACTCCCTACAACAGTAAAGCTCCAGAAGCTTTACTGTTGTGCTTTTTTGCTTTTTTGAATAAAGTAATTATGGCAGCAGCGTTGTTGTCAAACTTATCATTGTATGCTTTTTTGTGAGTAAAGCAACACCCAGTCAACAGGTGATATATCATATTACAACAAAACCTGATGTCCCGCCAGAACACCAGATTTCTGGTGTAACATCAGAACACCAGATTTCTGGTGTCATACCCACACATCAGATTTCTGGTGTCACAACAGAACACCAGGTTTCTGGTGTCACACCAGAAAACGTCCCAAATCACATCTGTGAAAAAGTCTGGTGTAACATCAAGTCCCACCAGCCCTCGAGCTGGTGTATTTTTCACTAGGGAAGAATTAATCTCCTAGGTTTTATTGTAGATGAGGGCACCTTGAGGCCGAGTGAGGATAAGTTGAGGGCCATTCTTGATTATCCACCACCGCATGACGTGAAGAGCCTTCAAAGGTTCCTTGGAATGGTCGGTTTCTATCGGCAGTTTATCCCAGGGTGCGCTGGACTCGCCCGACCATTGAACCTGCTGCTCCACAAAGGCTCGAGATGGGCCTGGGGCGGAGAACAAGAGGTAGCTTTCTCTTCCCTCACGAAGGCGATAGCAGATACAGCCAGTCTGTGCCTGCCAGACCTTAACCGTCCGTTCGTGGTACAGACAGATGCGAGCGACTACGGTGTCGGAGCGGTGTTATTGCAAGAACATGACGGACAGCTGCGCCCGGTGGCATTCGCCAGCCGAATTCTACACCGCCAGAACGCAATTACAGCGTGACGGAGAAGGAGGGCCTGGCCGTCATGTTTGCTCCAAAGAAATTCGACCTGTATTTAGGCGGGACCACCTTCGTCATTCAGACAGACCACGCCGCTCTCACCTGGATTCAAAGGTTGAAAGAGCCGGCGGGGAGGTTAGCTCGGTGGGCACTCACTTTGCAGCGATACTCCTATACTGTCGAGTACCGAAAGGGCTCCACCAACAAGGTTGCAGACGCACTTTCTCGGGCGCCCCATGATAGTGGTTGGAAGGAGGAGACGCAACCAGGGGATTGCGAGAGACAAGCTTCCCGCGCGGCCGCTCATAAGCGAGACAGCGGGAAGGGATCGATGCAACAGGAGCTCGTCGCAGTGTTAGGAGGCCGCATGAGGGAACAGAGGATCGTGGCTTGGGGTGAAGTGGTGAGCAAGGAAGAGCTTGTCGAGGCCCAAAAGGCAGATGGTTTTTGTCAGCGGGTGTTGGGGAAAATTGCGGAAATGGCAAGCAACACCGGGCACGCTAGCGGTGAATTTAACGAACATATTGATTCATACCTGCTGGGTCAGGACGGCTTATTGCTCCGCTACATTCCAACGATCGACGACGAGGAGGGGAACGACTCTCCCTTCAGGGTGGTGATTCCTAGGAGGCTACGGAGGCGGTTTATCGGATACTTCCACGACTCGGCTTTGGCTGGTCATGGCAGCGGCAGCAAGACTTTTCAAAAGTTATGTCGCGTCGCGACCTGGCCGGGGATGAGACAGGACACACTCCGATAAGCCCGTAGCTGCCCAGCCTGCCAGAAAGCGAAGCCGCGAGGGGGAAAGCCCCCAGGCCTGATGCAGCCTGTAGTGAGTCACTACCCGTGGGAGATGGTTGCTTGCGACATCATCGGCCCACTTCCAAAAAGTCCCCGTGGGAACCAGTATTTATTGGAAATAACCGATCATTTCTCAAAATGGGTGGAGGTACACCCGCTGAGGAGGCTGGTCTCGGAGCGCATCTGGGAGAAGTTGTTGGAAACTTTCATGCGCTTCGGTATACCCACGTGTCTCATCAGCGATAATGCTAGCTATTTTACCAGCAGAGTGTTCACTGACTCCTGCTTGGCGCTAAACATAAAACACAGGAGGACAACACCATACCATCCTCAGGCTAATATCACTGAAAGAGTGGATCGGAACTTGAAGAGTATGTTGATCGCGCTAACAGAGAGACACCGGGACTGGGATCAGTACGTCAGCGAGATGGGCTTCGCCATCCGGACGACTGTGAACAGATCGACTGGGTTCACGCCAGCGCTTCTAAACTTGGGTAAAGAGCTACCGTCTCCGCTAGAGAACGGATTACGGAACAACCAAGCACCACTAGAGCGCTCACTTTCTAAATACGCGGTAGAATTAAAGAACCGCTTGGCGAGCGCAATGCACGACGCTAAAGAGAATCTCGATGCTGCAAGGATCGAGTAGGCTGCCCAGTACGATAAGAGTCATCGTCACCTGGAATACAAGGTGGGGGACCTGGTCCTTAGGAGAACCCATCCTTTGAGCAATGCAGCGAGTGGATTCGCAGCCTCACTTGCTCCGAAGTGGGAAGGGCCCTACGTGGTAAAGGCACGACAGTCACGTCTTACCTACAGGCTTGCTCAGCGAAATACGAACGAGGAGTCTGGCCCGGTTCACATCACAGACCTGAAAAAGTACCATCTTCGTGATTGGGATGACGATGAACGAGAACGCACACAAGGGGACGAGGAACTCCTTGTCCCGGGCGTTTCTGACGTGCAACCCACAACGCGCTGTAAGCGCGGCAGTCAAACGGTGCATGAACCTGTCGGGGAAGAACTTGACAGTGGCTCTGCCCGGCATTACTATTTACGGCCTAGAAATTTATATTTTCAGGGTTACTAATTCTGTTTCTTCTGCCCAGAATGCCACCCCGGAGAGGTCGACGCGGAGGCTACCGTCCCAGGGGTCAACCGGGATCGGGCACAAGACCACCCGGTTCGGGAGGCAGCCAGGCTGGGTGGCAAGAGGCTGGCCGGCCCAGCCCACAGAGTTATCGACCCTGGGGTAGACCAGCCGGTGGCTCAATGCAGCGGGACGCGGGGAGCTCCACTTCCCCAAACGGTTCGGCTAGCCGATATGGATCAGACCGGTCCAACTCGCGCGGAGGCCGCCCATGGAGACGGCCACGCCATTTCCGAGGAGCTGGTTCCCCCGCTCAGTCTTCTACTCCGAACGGGGTGAGCCCAGCTACGTCGAGGGGACAACCAGAGTCAACGCAGAACGGTGTGAACGGAACCGAGAGGGGAAGACCAAGGGGACGCAGGCCCCTTTGCCACATCGTGGCAACCTGGACGACGTGCGACGGGCGAGAAGACCGCCATTTTGTTTCAAGACAGCGTTGGAGAAACCAACCGGGACCAACCCTGTCCCAACCCCTCGACCAGGTCCCGCAGCCCTTCAGGGGACGCACATTGCCGGCTTTTTCCGGCGTGCGTCCCCTGAAGGGGACGCACGCCGTGCGTCCCCTTCAGGGGACGCACGGCGTGCGTCCCCTTCTTCTCGTCCCTCGCACGACGTGCGAGGGACGAGAAGAAAAAGGGAAGCGGAAGAGGTGGGACGAGACAGCACGGGCGAGGCAGTCGAATCCGGCGGAGCACGAGGACAGAAGCCTTTCCACCGCGGGGTCGCAGGCCCAGACCTTCACGTCATACCAGGGCCTGCACCATCGAGGCAGACTTGCAAGGCAGTGGCGGTCACCACAACCGGGGAGGCCAAGCCACCGGCACAGCAGAGAACTGTATTTATAAGACCTCTTCTTTTGTCGGCTGGTGTCGTCTGGTTTCTCGGTGAGCGAGCGGAGCGCGGTCCGAGCGGGCAGGGGCAATAGGACACCCACAAACTTAGCACTTTTGTTCTTTCTCTCGTTTATCCGTAAGTTCTCGTTTATCCTCAGAGTGGATCATTAATTTATTTTATTAATTTGACCCCCACTCCGTGCCAAACTGACGTCCGCGACAGGACCGGTGGCATGGTGTAAGGTTAGGGAGATGACCCCACTGCGGAGGAGGGCCACGAGGGAGAACGAAGGCGGGCGATTTGAGTGATTGTTTGTTTCTTGCTTTGGGTGTGAGAGTTATTGTGCTACCATGTCGCGAGTAGAATTAACCACGCTTGGGAGAGAGCTGGGCTACGAGGGCGTGGAACTGCGAAACTGGGTGAGAGATGAGATGAATCGGGAGGACGAGCGGCAAGTCAAGGCGAAAGAAATGATAGAGTTGAAGATTCGGCTTAAAGAAGTCGAAAATGCGAGCCCTACGAATGGGGCTCTGGTGACTCACAGCGCCGTCCTAACGAGCCCTCAACGATGAAAAGGACGACGACTTAGACGCATATCTCCTTCAATTCGAGCGTTTAGCCCTGGGATAACTCTGCCCTCGCGACCAATGGGCTATGATGCTCGCATTGTGTTTGAAGGGCGAGGCACTGTCGGTAATTTCTCGACTTGCACTGGAGGAGTCCGTTGACTATGAAGGCGTGAAGAAAGCGTTGATAAAACAGTTCCGTCTGACTGCAGAAGGATTCCGGGAAAGTATCGGAACGCCAAACCGGAAAGCGGGGAAACGAGAGCACAGTTTGCAGCATGCCTGGCGAGCCTATTCGACCGTTTGGTCAAACTTGCCGAGACGATCAAGAAGTACGACGCTTTCCAGAATCTAGTGCTCACTGAACAATTCATAAAGGGGTGCTCGCTAAAGCTCGCCATCTTCATCAAGGAGAGAGGATCTAAGGCTCTGGACGACATGGCCGACTTGGCCGATCGGTTTTTGGAAGCACAAGAGGCCCAATCTCTTGGATTCAAGGCGGAGGAGAAGAAACCGAAACCTGATGCTCCACAAGACATTAACAAGGAACCTGCGGGAGAAGGACGGCCTCCCTTAAGATGCTTCCTCTGCGACCGCATGGGACACTGGGCTGCTGACTGCCGGGAGTAAGGCCCGAAGACTCCCTCCTGCAGGCGGTGTGGTTGGGCGGGCCACACCGCAAATTCCTGCCAGGAAGGATCCCAAGAAAGACCCAGGGGGCGATCTCAAGCTTTCTGCTGCGTGGCTGCTGAGAACGCCCAGATGACCGACGGGCTCATTCAGAACGGGTACAAGAAATTGAAGAATGGACAGTGACTCCCGATCGTAAGTTCGATCATTGCGGCCGAAACGAAGCACTTGACGGATAGAGTACCAGTACGAATTGGAAAAGTGGGAAAACGGGTCGTCACAATACTCCGCGACATCGGGGGCAACACCGTTGTCGTTTGGAGGAGCCTTATCGCAGATGAGGACCTCACGGGAACGTCTAAAGCGGTTTACCTGGTGGATGGCACGGTCAGGGTACTCCCCGAAGCCAGGCTGTCGATGCGCACTTCCTTCTTCAGCGGCGAGGTAACAGCACTCTGCATGGAGGGTCCATTATACGACATAATTCTGGGCAACTTTCCCGGGGCTCTGGCAGCAGGAAAGCCCGATCCCGAATGTGATGTAGACGCAACTGATGACGGGATCACCACCGAAGCCGACAGGAAAGATGAAGTCGAGTCTACCACGCGTGCCGCCATGGAAACCAGGCTTCAAAAGAAGAGCAGCCAGACGGCTGGATCTAAGCCAATAAAGGTCCCGGAAATCTAAAATGAAACCGTCACTCCCGAAGCTCTGTGGGCAGAACAACGTAAGGACCAGGGCCTCCGGAGCTGTTTCCTGAACGAGGGCAAGGAAATGACTTTCAAGAAGAAGAGACATCCTTGCGAGTTCGTTATCAAGGAGGTGGATCTGGGGCACTCGACAAATTTGTTTCACGGCAACCTGCTGACGAAGTACGAAGAGCGACAGACGGAGTGGGCAACGAATGCCTGCAACATAGTAACTTATGAAAAAAAGGAACGCGAACAGGATTTCTCTTTACTAATGGAAGCAAGCGAGAGCTCGAAAGACGTTGTGTTTGGGACGGGCCTTAGCCCTCAGCAGAGGACGGACGCCGAGGCAGTAGCAGAGAAGTTCCACAGAATCTTCTCGGACTTTCTGAGAAGGACCAATCTCCTCGGATATGAACCAAAAATCTCTACTGATCTGCCAGTGCGAACGAAGCAGTACCCGCTGCCATATGCGGCATGAGGCGTCATTGAAAAGCAAGTTTAGTACATAAAGGGCAGGGAAAACGTTGGAGCCAATTATTTAGGCAGGCGGCGGAGAAAACGATATAGAGACTCCTCGCGCTTAAGTTTCTCTACAACGTCGGAATACGAGACACCCAGCAGCGAAGTGTCGATAGTGCCGGAGAGAGCGGCGGGACAACGATCAGCGCAGGATAGCGGCTTCTTCACTTTTATGCGACGGTGTCTTCCGTTTCCGCTCTCTGCAGCTTCCACCGGGACGATAGCCGTGCCTAATTGTGCTAGCTTTGCGCACCACAGTTTGTACGGTTCTCAGCGCCCGAGCGAAAGCTCGCACAAAAGAACCGTCAAGCAGTCAAGTCGTTTCCAATCGTCGGTGTGGCGGAACGCCGGCTGTGTGAATCGGGCCTAACGATATTGCGTGATACACGATAGAGACCTGAGCCGGCTTACTCAAAGCGAATCTAACGTTCTTGAACAGCATGTAACAAAAATTTGAGACGTGCTACGTTCTATACAAACTTGATAAAAAAATAAAACACTCACCTTCGACTCCCAAGACCGCCATACCGCTTCGAGGCAAAAGCAACATGGCGCTCGACGTTTTGGGGCAGCGTTGGGGTGTTGGCGGTGTTGGCCTGGATGTCTTCAGTGTTGCTTACACGCCTAGTCGTGTAAACCGAAACCGAAACACCATTTTTTACTACCCCAAGTAATTTTTTGACGATTTATCACTAGCAGAGGGTGTAAGAATATGCTAAGGAGTGAAAATGGGGTGTAAACAGGGTGAATATTACATTTTCGCTAACAGTGCATGGCTCCTACAGCCGTCTGGATAGGGCTTACTTTCCCGCGAACTTCCCGTTCCCTGTGACCCGGTGCGAGACCGTGCCCCTCCCGCCTGGCACGGGGTTCATCTCGGACCACCGCGCACTGCTCGTGGCACTGGCGGTTCCTGAGTACGGGGCTGGAAGAAGCGCCCTGTGACACATGGACGTGAACTTCCTTCGGGATCCGTCTTCCGTTGCTGAACTTCGAAGCAGCATTGCAGAAACGTTGAGTCAACAACCAGTGGGACGGTCTGAAAGCCGTCTGGCAGGCCTTGCTGGCCTCGGCTGGCAGGCGCCGCAGAGCTCAGCAAACTGCAACTCTGAACGACCTGATAAGGCGGATGCGCATTGTTCAGCGGGGAGGGACAGGGACCTTGCTCATGCAAGAGTACCTGAGCGTGCTTTGGGCGCGCTACAGCCGCGTACTTAGGTACAACTCTCGAACCACCAGTGCCCAATTTCTGAGGGGTAGACCTGTGTCCCCCCCCCCCCCCCCCCCCAAGTTTCTGCGGTATTTGCGCGTGTCTCGCGGGGGAGGGAGGGAGGGGGGGGGGTGCGGGGCCTCTACGCGGGTTTCGCAGCTGGTCCTGCCGGACGGCAGGTTGTCATCCAGGCAGGATGACAAAGACGCCGTGTTCCGGGAGTATATCTCTTCCTTGTACGCTGCAGCTCAAAGCGATAACCCCAGTGAATTTGCCGCAGACGTGCGTCAGTTTTGTGGGGACCTCCCTGACGTTCCGACTGAGATGAGCGAGGGGTTGGTGCGTCCCGCCACCCGTCAGGAGGTGGAGGACGTTTTTCGTGCCATGAAGACCGGCTCGGCCCCGGGTCCGGACGGCTTGCCTACAGAATTTTACTCAAAGTATTGGGACGTTGTGGGCGACGCGCTGGTCAGGGTTATTAACACATTCCTAGATTCGGGCTACGCCCCCGATTCTTTTAAAATTGGACGAGTCATTTTAATCCCCAAGACGGGAGTTTCTGGCTCCGATCCTCAATCGTGGCGGCCAATCACGCTACTAAACGCGGATTACAAGATACTAACCAGTCTGTTAAGTAAGTGGCTTCGCGATATTTTGCCCGTGATCATTAGTCCGTTTCAGACGTGCAGCGTCCCCGGGCGCACGATCTTTTCTTCTTTAACTTTCACGAGAGACCTTTTTGCATACGCGTGTTGAAGATGTCTTAACGGTTGTTTTATTTCTCTTGATCAAGCCAAAGCTTTTGACAGAGTTGAGCACAATTACCTCTTTTGTGTCTTAGCTACGTTTAGATTTTCCAGTCTGTTTATAAATTTGTTAGAAAATTTGTACTCAAACATGTCTAGTGAGCTTTTAGTAAACGGGCGCCTGACAGCGGCTTTCCCCGTAACGAGAGGAGTGCGTCAGGGCTGCCCGTTATCGCCACTGCTCTTTGTTTTGTGTATCGATCCTTTGCGTCGTAGAATTCACACAAGCGAAAATGTTTGGGGTTTCCCGCTTCCGGGGCTAAGTACAGTTTCTGTTTCAGCATATGCTGATGATGTTTCTTTATTTTTGCGCGACAGTGACAGTTTTCTGGCAGTAGATCGTATCTTTTCGAACTACTCCGCGCTGTCTGGGGCTCAATTGAACCCCAGGAAAAGCCAGGCTTTGTCTTTTGGTTCGTTCCCGCGTACTTCACTTGGTGCTATCCCGTTTGTCCAAACTATTTATATACTAGGCGTACCTTTCTCGCACGAGGGAGTGTCACACCTGGCTTGGGACGAGGTCTTTGGTGAAGCTCGAACACAAGTTCGGCTGGCGTCCGAGTTTGAATTATCGCTTAGTGACAAAGTTTTTTTGATCAAAAGTGTAATCTGCGCCCAGCTCTAATACGTGTCGCGGGTGGCACTTCCTCCTGCTGTTTTTACCCGACGTATGACATCTTTATTGTTTTCTCTTATATGGAAAGGGAAGACTGAGCTCGTTGCCAGACCGGCGCTGCGTCTACCGCGGTCCAGCGGCGGCCTGAGCATTCCGTGTCTCAGTACGTTTGCGCAGGTACTGGCCCTCCGCTGCGTGTTAGATATTTTAGAAGATGTAGACTATATCGGCCGTGCTCTAATGCTGTACTGGTTGGGTCATTTGCGCCGGACGCTCGTGCCTCGGGGACTGGGGAACCTGGCTCCGGCGGCGGAGACACCTCTGCCGCATTACGCGGCGGTCGTCGCGACGCAGCGCCGGGTCACCCAAGATTTACACAGCGTTTACATTCAACAGCTACCAGCATCCCGTGCTTGTAAGTCGCTTTGTGCCGCAGAGGTGTCTCCGGCGAACCAGTCACGTAGCTCCCAGGTGTCTTGGGAGAGCCTTGTTTCTGCGGACGTCCCTGCGCAGGCAGCCGATACTGGCTGGAAATTTGGGTGGGGGGTCCTACCAACGAGAGACCGACTAGGACACTGGGGAGTTTCCGCTACCGACAGCTGTCCCAACTGCCCTTCTATCGAATCAAATGAGCATTCCCTCGTCGGCTGTGTTGTCGCCAGGACGTTCTGGAAACTAGTGGCACGGGCCTTCGCGGTGCGCCTCCTCGCGCAGAGACGACCCAACCGTTTCCCTAGACTTTTAGAAATTTTAACGCGCCAAGACTTGTAGGAGTTTAGGTGTCGCGCTGTGGTCCATCGTCGCCGTTTCAGGCCTCTGTTCCCCATGCTCCCAACTTTAAGAGAGCAAGTTGCGGACTATCTGGAGAAACAACTGTGGACGCTTGGGGAGCAAGAGTTCCTAAGACTGTGGCACTCGCGGTTTCTTCTCGTTAATAACAACAGAATTTTGCTGCGGCCTACTCCGGTTCTGCACGGAATGTGACATAAATGAGTGGTGAAGTGTGGCCTGCGTGCCACCAACTGTGAGCAGTGTAGTCATAGGTGTGGCATTTGTGCCAAGATCTTCGTAAATATGTAAATAAACTTTTCTTTCCAGCAGACTTGTACACGTTACTGAAAAATAGTAAGAAATTACATTTACAATTACTGAAGGCTAAATTGTAATTTATTAAAATTACAGTTACCTTGCCATAAAAGTAAGTGACCGTTACCCCCAAGAGTTATCCGTTACTTTCGTGGCGTTACTTTCAACAATATTGACCTAAATTAAGAAACAAAGGGAAGAGGGTTATTCAAGTTCTTATTGTTGACACCTGTGCCATTTATTTACCTTGAGTATTTTGAGCAATAGCTGACTCTCGAAAGTGTCGTCAGACATTTTGTGTCATCTCTTACTCAATATGTTGACTGCTACGCTGAGCATCATTTGAACTGAGACACTGGATGGGAGTGCCAAATTGTGCCTCACGAATGTTTTATGCTCTTCATTGAGCGTTTTCATCGAAGCAATGGAAGTACTATTTACTTTGAAGATAGAGTTAAGCTTTATCGCTGCAGCCGTTGCCGGATGTTCGAGAGTTTTAGTAGAGTCGGTAACAGTAAGGTGATAATTAAATAATAATTAAGGTTTGGCTCGACATTCTTCTTCCTTTGGTTCTGAACAGGTCGAGCCTCGGTTGAGACGTTGGTGAATTAGAAAAAAAGTTGCCAATATTTAAATATAAGTAATCGAGAAAAAAAAACAGGACACTGATAACAACAATTAATTAGAACGTTGGTTAAAACAAGGAAATGTTGACGCACGTTTGCCATGTGTACCTTTCTTGGTGCCGCTCAAAACGCACGGAGCACGGACCGACTGCAGTTTACTCCGGTGTTCTCCAGATAGACGTCCGGCGATGCCATGGGCAGCGAAGGGCAGAAACCTAAGTAAGCCGCGCAATGGCCCCACTCACTATTTTCACTCTCTCCTCAAGCCCACAATATCAAGTCTACGTTAGCCCCCGTTATGCTTTATTCGTAAAACTATCTGCTTGAGATAAGATGCGTCCTGCTGGGGCAAAAAACAGGAAGAAGAAAAAAGAAAGACTATTACCATTTTCGAAGTGCTCGCAGAAAGCTGACTTACAAAAAGAGTAAGTGAGATGCAGATAAACTGGCTGGAATCGACAAATAAAGTGGGCCAACCCTAGAAGTTGGACTATAAATAAGTAAATAGCTTTTAAAACATGGTCAAATAAGGTTCAAGAAGCAGAGAAAATACATCCTGTTTTCTAAGAGAAGATGATAATTGAGCATCGACGAACGAGGATGCTTGTGGCTGTAACACCTTCACATATTATCACATCTCTTTTAGTGGATTTTAAAGTAGACGGCGCTTTGTCTTGTGTTGTGACATTATAAAAATGGTCCTAGTCACTATTAGCCCCAAGACGTTTGCGTGGCGCCCCCTTACAGCAAACCGGGGTGACGTCACGGCGAGGAGAGAATTTTCCCCCGGCTCGCCCCGTTCGCCCTGTGGCGGCTGTGACGACGCCAGCTGTCGTCGCGCTCGTTTCTATTTAATTTTTTTTGGTCTGTTTTTCGTAGGAACTGTAATTTTTTTTTATGTGCCTTTATTGAGGTATGGCCTGTAGCTACAGGCGAAACTTCAACCAATATTTTCAGCGTGGTTGACAGAGCAGGCAACGTATGAATCTCAGCTGGTATATGAAAATAAAGAATTATGGCCACAATTGCAGGAGCATCACTATAGATTTACATGGCGTACAATGAATGCTGCTGATGGTCTGAATGAATGGGCAGGTTATGTATACTATTTTTTGTTTTGTATCTCCGTTTTTAAACAAGATCGCCGAAGAAGAAAAGCTGCATGCTGCTCGGGCAACATACTAAATACAGTCTCGGCCATCGGGAGAGAATCAGAAGTAAGACAGCCCAAGTGCAGGGGCAAAGTGAAAATACAAGGAACATTTATTATATACATTGCTCGCATATGACCTTTGCTGTATTCGGATAGTATTTCAATGCACTACACGGGTGATATCTGTGGACTTGTTTATATCAACCCTCAAGTAATGTATAACAAACGTAAGCGAAGGTGTCTAGCTCGTTATTAGTCCGTTAAGCCCTAACATTGAGATTTTACTTAAATCGAATTGTCCTGAAGCTAAAATACCAGAACCTTTTCTCACGCAGACTGTCGCCCTTCACGGGTTACACATTTTGTGCAACTAGTGCCGCAACTACCACTGGACAGACGTTTGAATGCTTGCTTTTACTCCTGTTTTCCTCTGTTGTCAGAGAGTCCAGCTGTTGGTAGTCTGGAGGCTGAAGAAGCTTTTGGGGACCTGCAGCAGTGTCTCTTTTAATTGTAAATGACAATTCAGACAAAATGGTGTATTTTCCAAATACGCAAGGCTGGAATAAAAATGTCAGGAAAAAGTATAAACATTCCAAATTATTTGGGCAGTTCAATACATATCATACAGGAAACTGCGGGCAATTCGGCCGTTTTCGCTAATACCATACAAACTAATTTCCAGTAATTCTGCATCTTTGAAGAAATATGCCTGCATACGTGTATAAACTATATAATTTGCGAAGAAGCTACATTTATGTAAAACAACCCTGTTCCATGAGCACTTGAAAGATTATCAGACACAGGGCCTTTAAAACATATGCGAACCAGCGTATGCAGATCGGCAGCGCAGAGTCGGAGTACCGAGTTAATTTGCCGACCACCCAAAGGCCCATGATATAAATGCCACTAAAAATGCCTTGAAAGCGGGATGTAATATCGTCCTAAATCGAGAACATGCAAGGGTCAAAATTCCAGCGTCTGAAACACTTGCGCCACCGCTCCACCGATCCTTCGCAAAATTGCCTTGAGTCGTGTGGACGGGCGTGTCGTCCACTCGACAGATATAGCTTTCGGGATTTGCAACCCAATTTTAAAGGTAAAGGGGAAAAGCAGGCTTATAAAATGTACGGAAGCACGTCAATATGGGCCTGACTCAACGTCTTGTACACCGGGTAAACGAAGTCCAGCTCCTCGAAGAGCTTGCGGCACACAACACCAAACCAGGAAACCGGTGCTGGGAAAAGAGCCGATGCGAGATCGCGGAGCGCAGTCATCGCCCTGACGTCACGGTGCGCCTCACCCAACCAGGGCGCGGCGACCGCAGCGACGCTTGTGTTCGCTCTCGGGGCTAATAACCAAGAAGGACATTGTTAATTCTTGTCTGTGCTCTTAAAGCGCAACTCCGCTCAAATCCGAAAAATTTAGGCTTACATGTGATTCAAATTCACAAAGCGCTACTAAGCAACTCTACGTCTCCGAATTCGCGAAATGTGGAATATTATTTGTGTAATCCTAGTATAAACATCAGCTGATACCGAAACCGAAACTTCGGTTGTGTCAGGCAACATTGGCCTCGGGTCGTCAGAGTCATGGCGACGTCACGTCGAAGCACGTGGTCTTGTGACGTTCGGGAGGGAGCGAGGTACAGGACACGCGACGTGGGCAGGTCGCTTCGCATGGCGTGGACGGTGATGGCCCGGGGGAGAGGTGGAAGGGGAGAAGACGAAAGAGGAGGAGGGGAGTGGAGAAGCAGACCGATAAGCGCGCAGGGCAGCGCAAACTAGGGCATCCGTGTTACGGTGATCACATGAACGCCCGGTCAGCCAACACCGGGAGGAGAAACTCATGACGTCATCATTCCATTTCGCTCTGAGAAGTAAAAACAAACAAAACGTGAGAATGACGTAGTCATGCCTCTGACGTAGTGGCTCAATGTTGGCTGCTCCAACTCCGTCGCATTGACGCGCTGACGATTGCGCCTCACGTCGCACGCTAGAGTTGGCAGATTTCGGCGACTTGGCTCACTTGAAGGTTTGCTGGCCAGTTTATTAAATATATAAACGGAATTAGGTCGTAATATTTGACATGGGGTCTTGCTATACGATACTGAAGAGGGCTACATAGTTTTCTAAATATCAAAAATGAGGCAAAGTTGCCCTTTAACGCCTTGAGCTTCTCGGGGAGGCATACAATCACTTGGTGCCTTCCTCTCCCCGCCGTCGATCAGAAAGAAAAAAACAAAGACACTAAAAAAAGCGTGAACAACTTGCCCCTTCCCCCCCCTTTTTTTTTGTAGAAATGTTTATTTCGATTTTTTTACATTGTTTGTTAGGTTCAAAAACTTGGTGTTGCAAAAAAAAAAAAAAAAGGCTTTGCGGAACTGAAGAGTGCCAAGCCTCCCTTTACCAAAATGAACACGACTTTTTCTTTAGAAGAGGGGGGGGGGGGGGGGGGGCTGGTCCAAAAAAAAATGTAACGGATTACAAGGAATCCGTTACGTAAATTATGTAAGGGAATTACTCTAAAATTACTCTAGAAAATATGTAATTATTCAGTTACTAAATTACCGATAAATGTAACGGATTACAAGTAATTTCGTTACTTGTAACGGATTACGTACAAGTCTGCTTTCCAGTATCTGTTCTTTTCAGCTTAATATCCGAGAGGGGCCCTTTATGGGTCCTCGATATTAACTTTATTTTTGTAGCGAAGTGGGGTTCTCCGGGCTTGTCCGGAACCTGCCAGTGTCGGTCCTGCATTGCAGTATAGCGGGGATCGGCCCACTTCCTTCGGGAACAAAACATTTTAATCCAAAATGAGATTCTAGCACATGGTAAGATTCTAGAAAAGTAGAACACTTCTCGGCGAGATGCGTTCCACTGTGCTGGAATCAAGTGTACCTGCCTCTGGGTTACCGTGGTGACGCGAAGCGAACTTTTCCGAGCACTAGCAGCGGCTCAGACGGGCCATCGCGTCCATCGCCAAAAAAAAAAGAAGCTTTCCGAGCCCCATGACTCGGACGAGAACTAGAGCCTCACATTTTAGCATAGGCTGTATTTACAGTGCCGTCCGAAAGAAAGTCGAAGGACGCGTGTATCACTGGGGAGCTCGTTGACATCCCCCCCACCCCCCTCTATGGCTCTGCTTTGCGGCGACAGTATGCGGCTGCTAATTACAGAACTATTAATCCACTTGGCCCCGTCGTAAACGCCGCTTCGCGGCGTCCAGCCGGCAACCGAAACCCCGCCGTCCCCCATGCACATCCGGAAAGGAAATCCCACTCGATTTTGTTCAGCGAAGTTTCATCGACAGGATTCGTTTTTTTTTTTATCAGTGTTAATTGTAAAAAAGAAATGTCGTACACATGATTTCGAGTCAAGAAGTCCAACGCGTCAAGAGGTCCAACGAGTCAAGAGGTCCATTATTGGACCTCTTGACTCGTTGGACCTCCTGACGCGTTGGACCCCTTGACTCGCCGTGGATATCTTGACTCGTTGGACCTCTTGACGTGTTGGACCTCTTTACCCATATTGGATCTCTTGACTCGTGCCGCGATGTGTCAAGAGGTCCAACGCGCTAAGAGGTCTAATATAGGATATTTTTACTCGTTTCATCTCTTGGTGTGAAATATGTACAGGCAAGAGGTGTGAAATAAGTAGAAACAAAACAAAACAAAACAAAAAAAAAGAAGAAGAAGAAAAGAAACTACCTTGTTGGAAAATTTCGAAGATGGAAAGATGGCGGAAAAGGCTCATACAAGCGTAACCGTAATATGGGACATCCTATACAAGCGAATCGGCGGATCCAGTATAGTGGATTACGGCGGAACGATAGAGGTAGGCGGAACCATACAAGCGTGTCGTATTATGGGACATCCTATACCAGCGTAGTGGAAAATGGCGGAACCATGTGGAACCATACATGCATAACGTAATATGGGACAACCTATACCAGCTAAAAGGCGATACCACGACGGTGGAGCCACATGGCTCCAACATGCTGGTTTCGCCTTTTCACTGTTGTACAGGGCGATTTAGTTTTAAGCTTTACATACATGTTTAGAAAGGTCGTGAAAGCTAAATTAATGCGGTTTGTGCAGGCGAGTTATACAGCCAGGCGTACGTAGTATAGGGACCTAATCGTAACAATCAGTCAGATAATTAAATACAATTTGTTAATTAACTTTTTAATTAGGTTAAAATGAAAATATGGTTTCAATTAGAAACTTGCAACTTATTGAAAACCACAAAATCAACTCTTTTTTGAAGTATATAATGCAGGGGTAGCCTTTTACGCGTTCTGTAAAAACGCTTTATTTAGACGAGTTTCAAGGTTTCAGTTTCTTATCAGAGCTCATCTCTGCGCCCAAGGTCCTGTTCCCCCTTAGACACGCAATGCACGTGCGCCTTGCTTCCCTCCATCCTACGAGGGAGGCGAGGGGGCGGCTTCCCACTGCGGCCACCGGGCAGCAGGACCGCAGGTGCAAAGATGCGCTCTGGTAAGAAACCAAAGTCTGGAAACGCGTCCAAATTGACCATTTTTTTAGAACGCCATAAATGCTGCTCTTATTTTATATCTTCACAAAGAAAGTTGATTTAGTGTGTTTTGATGATGCTTAGCAAGTTTCTAATTGGAACCATGGGTCTATTTTCACTGATTAAAAATTTCAGGAACATACTATACTTAGAGAGAGGCTGAACGGTTTTGTATTTGAGAAAACACTTTTAAATCTTCTTCACATGACCTCCAGAATCTCAAATATCAAATTTGGTAATTTTATAAATCGAGGCTGCATAGAGTCATTTTTAAAGCGCTGTGAAAGCACTTCCCTGGAGAGCGACATCACAAAAGTGGCTTTCGAAATCTTTGCTCATGCATCTTCAGCACCTATCAAAGCTATGCACGCACGTGCTATTTTTTAAAAGGGCAGAAAAATGTGTCACGACTGGTGCCAATGCAGGAGAATATACCTAGAAAACTTGAGATTGGACGCGCGGCCCTTAAGCGACACGCTTGGCGGCCGAAAGGTCTTCTTACGATGTCACTATTGGTAGGATGTTTTTTTGTTTTCTCACGTTTAGTCATATCTTTGTGGAAAACGAACGGGATATTCAGATTCGCGAGATAAAACTATGCTAAAATGAACCTTCATCTAGTTTTCTGAAAGAAGACTGGCACATCTCCGTAATAAGCTGACTGATCATTACAAATTAGCCTTTTATACTATGCCGCCCTGGCCATATAACTCACGTGCACAGACCGCGTAAATGTAGCTTTTACGGCTTTTTTTAAAAAAATCTGTAAAATATACAAAAAAACACTCTCTAGAATGTACCCCAATACGATGCGATTGTATGGTTCCTTTCCCGCTTGCATTGTTCAAGAAAGACCTGTGGACATCCAGCGTTTGATTGGAATGCTGGATGTCAGCGAGTCTACATCAGTGAGTGGTTTCAAACAAGCATGATGTTTGCACACCAGTAAGCTCTTATCCGAGGCTCACCAGGAGCACTAAGAGCAGAGGCAAAATGTCGTGACGTGGTAAATTTGGTTGCAGGTATTTATTTTTAGAAGAACTGCAAGCAGCAAAGCTTAACTTTGCTCAAAAGAAGATAATTAAAAATTCAATACTGAACAATGGTGTCCCTTGAGCTGTCAGACCAAACTCCCACTCTTGCCACTCAGGAGTTCCTAACTTGTGCGTAGAGGATCAGCACAACCCAGATTTGTGCTGCAAGCGCACCTGCAATATAAAAGTTGAAAAAACATGAGATGAAATATGAGACATAGTTAAACGTGAGCGCGTTGGTTTAGATGACTTATTACAGAAAGAATAAACAGAAAGGACGGACAAGGACGGACATCTTTCGACTTTCAACTTCTAATAAAGAACGCTACATGTTGTTGAAAGTCGAAAGATGTCCGTCCTTGTCCGTCCTTTCTGTTTATTCTTTCTGTAATAAGTCAAATATGAGACGTTTACAATTCTCTGTAATGTGAAATTAGAGCACAGATCTTGAAGAGGAGGATGGGAGGGTATGACCCCCCCCACCCCCTAACCCTCCTACTCTTTTGCTCCCTCCCATTAAGCGAAAAATTTCCCTGAATTTAGCGGGAAAATTTGCCCACTAAGTTTAGCGGGTTAAGTTTTCCACAAAATTTAGCGCGGAAATTGATGTCACATGACCTCAACACAAATGCAGTTTTCCCGCTAAAAGTAGCCGGGAAAATGACGTTGCATGACCGCGTCATGTCATCCATAAAAGATTCAGTTTCTCAGCTAGACTTAGCGGAAATTTTAACGTCACATGACCGCAACATTAATTCAATTTCCTGCCAAGTTTAATTGGGCAGTTACGCCGAGGGCGACGCCGCGAAACGCGGAAACGGGTGCTAAGAGCTGCGCTAAAAAAACTAAATGCATCATGTGAAATAAGGTGAAAATTAGAGATAAGGAAAAGAGAAGAGAATCTAAGATACCGTTCTCAGATCCTTCCTTTTGTCCGTTCTCAAATGTTTTGATTTCAAGAAATGTTTATATCTTTATTCATACCCAGAGAACCCCTCCCAGTTTCAGCATGAATGCAATAAATCAATGCAGACTAGACCTTGTAAACTATAATGCACATGAAAATGAATGTTCGCCACATAGTCATGTATGAGTCAGTGGCTCAGATCTCTAAATACATTTGTACTGAGGAACATTCTTAAATAAAACTTCTGGGCTTTGAATTCGACAGTTTGTACTTCCATAAGGAACACTGTATGGCACTGATTTTTTTTGTGACACATCAGAAACAGCAGTGTCACCCTTGCATACCTAACAAGAATTTGTATTTTTTTTCTGCATGGCATGTGCTATTTTAATGCTTATACCCTCCTTTAACCTCCTTTAACAAAATTTCTTTTGTAGAGCTTTTTATTGGTTCTTATTTAACTCGCACGACAGATTCGGGACCTTGAATTCTCACTCGGCTTTAACAGTTTTATATATAATGTAATAGTGAAAGACAAGATTAATGGTCTTGAGTATGGCTCAACAAGCACAGATGTTGAGAAAGTACTAAAGAAAACTCAAATGTCAAAATAAAAATAAGCTGGAATGTGGATACAATTAAGGACATGGTCATGAATACAGTAGCAGATTCAATATGAAGAATACGTGTTAGACGCACACTCAAAGAAACCTGTTGCATCGATATTCATGCAAATTACTTCGCAGACCCCAGCGCTGCAGTCTCGGGTGCGAGTTCGCTGAATGAGTCCACTGAAAATGAGTGCAGACGGAAAAAGCAGTTTGATCTGCGACAATGAGCATTACATAGGCAAGTGACATGTCATTGTTACTGTTACAGTGCCGAATGTTTCAAACTGGAAGTCGTATCATTCTGCGAGTTCCATCCCTATATTACAGGGTTTGGCTCTCTCGAATTCTTTGTGAGAAAAATTATGAACTGTAAATGTCTAGCGTAGTTCTAGAAAAACTACTTTCAGAATCCTAACTCAGCATCGTAAAGAATATAAAAAGTTTCTAGAGATAAGGTTAGTGCAGGAGTTGAATAAACTAAATACTTAGTTTTGTGAAACCATCTTGCCGTAGTAAATGTATAAAGTTCCCCTAGGTAGAGCTAGTCATTACGGATGATTGTGCCCATTGCATACCATAAAAATTTAATTTGCGACCTACAATATTTACAGACTCAACCAACTCTGAATAAGTGGAACACTTGGCACTAAAGATTGGTCTCACCATGACTGTCTGCAAACATCCACATAATTTCCATAAACCTACGCATTTCAAGAAAATATTTGGAGCGAGCTGTTTAAACTGCCATAACACTTTTTAACACTAATAGAAAGCCTGTAGTGGGCCACAACTTAAGCAGTTTTTACTTCATTATGAAGGGCAATAACAAATATGTGAAGCTTAAAACTAGGCCTGCACTGAATTGCTTTCTTAAGTTGAACGTGCTATGCTCGGTTCAATATATCATCTTTGCAGAGCTGACAATGTGCAAGTTCCCATGTTTTTTATATTTCACATCTCCCAACTGCAGGGTGGGGTAGGTACATAAGATTAATGACGCCAACGTAACACAATGATTATTTTAAAATTTTGTTTGGGTATGGCACTAGCGAAGCCATCTGCGGGAAGTTATTTCTGTGACTCCGTCGAACCTACATCCATGGGCTTTAAGTTCACATGTGAATCATGTCTGCAGACGCCTTTTTGTAATTGGAACTCCATCCAACCCGAGATTTGAATGTTTTTTGCATTTTAGGCTTAGTAGTGCTTTTGCTGTTTCACTTCAAGAATAGGTAAGAATGCTTATTTCGAGTAGCATACCTAACACTTGGTGGCATGAGGACTCCCTTGTCGTGATGCTAATCGAAAGTCACAGGCAGGGAGATACTGTGATGCTCTTGTTGCTGGGATTACCTCCCCCATGGTCCTGGCCTGACCACAGAAGAAGATTGAGTCCAAGCTTGTGGCCACTAGGATCTCCAGATCTTGAGGCAACCAAGTAGCTGGAAATAAAAACAAATCACAATCAAGTATTTGGCAGAGCTGCACTAGAATGGCTAGCATATTCCTTCATTATCAGCACATAGATCCTTTTTTTATACTTTGTACTTGTACCTATTAGAAAACTGCTCCTTCACAGCCACAGTCATAGACACACCCCAGGACAAGGCCACACAGGCCTTGAAATGATGGGTACCGAATTAAGGCGAATGATCAAATGCATTCATTTAACCCTCTTTCACCCCAACCTGGGAGATTTCTGTCAAATATTCACATTTAACTCTAAAGACTATAAAAAAACCTACTACTGCAATGCAGAGCCGTATAGTGGGAGAGTTTAGCCAGTGGGTGTGGTGACAAAGGTGCCGGAGAGGAGGAAAGGGAGGAGAGCGCCGAAGGAAAGAGAGAGAAGGCAGCAAAAAGGAGACGACCGCTATTTTGACGCAACGCTGTTGGCGCGGAGCACTGCTGAGGCTATGTGTCGTCTGCTACTGGCTTAATTCATTTTTGCCTTTATAAAAGTTTGCGTTTAAACATGGAGAAACTTCTTTCTTTAGGTTTTTAGGCCACCGAGGAATAACACTATATTATTTTATTGCCAGAGCCTGCCAAATAAAAGCGAAGGGCAGGTGTTTGGATAGAAAGAGTTTAGTTGGCGCACCAAGAGGCTAACCAATAAAAATGGGTACCACTCTGCGCAAAATGCCTGAAAAGCGTGCATCACTACTTGGCACTAACAGCGGCACACACTATCTATTTTACTGACTAAAGGGTACTAGATCATTATTTTCAGCTAACTAGTCAAAACAGATACTCTTGCCGACTTGCTTTTTAGGAAAAGTTTTAAATTTACAAGAACTATTAAGACAACGGCTAAAAAAAAAGCAATGGCAAAACCAACAATCGAATTCGCCTGCTCTCCAGTAGCACGACATCTATAGAAGGCAGACCTGCAGAATGAACAAGCAGTCTAAAGAAGAGTATGTCCCATGTATAATTTGTTTCCATGCTGCAAAGCAAGTGCTGGAAAGAGGTTTCACGACATTAACAAAATTTCTTGCAATCAGTTGAGAACAAGTTAGAGCAGTGAATTTGTCCTTGCCCTTGGCATAACGTTTTAGTGTTGCCCATGGAAACTCAAATAAATTTGTGAATAAAAACAAAAAAGACTAACCTTCATAAAAAAAAATCTAACTTTCGCAAAGAAAAGTTATCATGAACAAAATATGTGGGATACAGTTGTACAGCGTCCATTTTTGTGCTGAATCAAGTTTGAAGCAAATCTGCGACAATGAAAAGAAAACACCTGAGTACATTAGGGAAAGACAGAAAGGATGCATACCTACAACAAAAAAATTTAGAACGACCACGGGCAGGAACCTCTGGTGAGGCTCTCGGAGTGACACCCTACAATGGGCCTGCGCAGACCAGAGAACAAGATCGGTCAGAGCTTGCAGCCATAAGGTGCTTCATACCATGAAGTTCCAGAAGTAGCTGCAATTGGAAGCAAAGTGCATTTCATTTCTCTGCAGAATGCGAGAGTTTAATAGCTAGTATGCATTCATAAGTTGATACAGTCACAAATGCAGATTTTTCAATGCAGCACTATATCACCAAATTGTTAACCGTGCCGGGCAACACTAAAAACCGGGAGCATTATTCCAAACTATCTCAGTTTAAAGTTAACCACGGCAGAAGCTGCAAGCCATGTGACCTTCTAGTTGGATGCCATGGTACGTCGAGCTTATAATCATGTCTCACACTGTTTTTGCTGCAATGGCTTGTAGTGTCAAATGTGGTCCAGCTTAAAGAGATGCAAAGTATAGACGTTTGTGAGCGGGGCCCTGACCTAGTCTTCAGCTACATTGCGAGGAAGGACGTTTCAACCGGGATGTTTGCTGTCTGCATCCACACGACCAGCTTGTGCACAGCGATTGCTCAAGCCGAGTACATGTCCTCGACAGTGCCATTATTTGACAAGCAGTTTTATGAATGTTAAACATGACTGACTTGCAGAGAGACTGCATCTCAACAACTAATGACTTGGGATACCATACTGAATACTGATATATTAACTGAATGCAAAACAAATTACCTGGCAGGCATTAAATTTATCAACAGGGTGGGTCGACTCCGCATTAAGTTGGAGTCGATGCGTCAGGCACGTAGCCAGGATTTTGTTTCAGGGGGGGCCCGCTCATAACAAAACGCTGTATGAGGGGGAGGGGGGAGAGGAGGACCCATGCAAAATGGAAGATATCGGGGGGGGGGGGGGGGGGGAGGAGGGGGGGGGGCGGGCCTCATAATACTCCCCCTGGCTACGTGCCTGTGATGCGTAATAGGACAATACAAACAAAGATATGCCTTACAATTCCTTTTGCACCCCCAAAATGATGTGTTTCTGAAGGTAAGATACACAATGTTCTTGATTCAGAAAGTGCCTCAGCTGTACAAATGCATATGCAGTAAGGGCACTCGCCAAGCCTATTCTCCTCAGCTCTGTGCAGGTTAAGCTAAGTTAGAGTATAGAGGTACACGCTCACTGACAGCATGAGAAAGGCAGGGAGAAGTCTCCGTTGTTCCACTACCAGCCCGTCTGCAACCTTCGATGACGTTTCGGCGCCTCATGAGCCTGGAGCAAGCACATCTGTCCAAAGTGGGGTGAAAAGCACAAGCACGTGCTGGAGGACGCCAAGCCATTCTCTTTTTGTCATCGGCTATTCTACATATTTTAGTATATATTTTTAAGTGAGAAAAGGTATTGCAAATATGCAGTCCAACTTTGACCATAATACAGAAGTCTGATAAAGATAGTTGCCATTCACCATTTTCCAGATAAGTGCTCCCACCTATCGGAACATCTACACATGTGGTGCGTGAGTGGGTTCAGGACTGAGACGCTAGAAAATGAAGCGCTCACAAGGCTTGTCTGGCCCTTCCAACCATGCGGGTACATTCATCGCAAATCCCAGATTTTTAGACAAAATGATTTAGAATAAGCAAATCTTGTCTACGCCCGAGGTAGACATTGAATTGTGATTCCCCCATATTGTGCCAACCATCCTTCAACCTGCGGTACCACCTGCAAATGAACTATGTTGTGCTGCGGCACGCGTCCACGCTGCCTGCTTGAGAAGAAAACCACTGCTCGTGTTGAAGACGACATCCCACAATGTAGAGGTAACAATGTTTAACGAACTAAAACAAAATTGATATCATTCAATAGACACAGATAGGCTTACAAAGTGTCGACACCATGACTGTTGTTGTTGGTTTTACTCCTGCATACAATCATAAGTGACTTCCTCTTTCCTCCGATGTACAGTAAAACCCCCTTATCTTCGTGGCCCCTATTTCTTCTCGAATCGGTCACAGAGGACATAATCGCAGCCACTGAATTCTCCAAAATTAAAGGCCGCGAAAATTAAAGGTTCGCCAACATTAAAGAGTTTACTGTTCTTCCGTGTGCCACATGATGTTAACATTTCAAGGAGGCTGAAGGTATTGGTTTAAGAAAAAAATTACCTATGAAAAAAAATGCCCTTCTCCAGGTTAGGCACGCGAGGTTCTTTTGCACTACCTATAAGTAGGGTGTGTATTTTCCGGTTTTAACCGAAAAACACCGATAAACATCCGTCGGTGACGAAAATATAAAATCGGTTAAAACCGAAAAACACCGGTGGTTGGATTTTTTCGTTCTGGTTAAAACCGAAAAACACCGGTCGTGGCATGATTCCGACCTAGCAAAACCTTTTCCCCGTAGAGGTTCGTCAAACGTGTTATCTCGTGGATCCTTCCAGTGTTTGTATATGGCTTGCACATGGCGTCAGTTCGCCCACCTTTCTGGAGGTCAAAAGCGTCTAGTGAACGCAGTGGAAGCTAAGCTCTCACACGCCTTTCCCCTATGGTGTCTCCCATGGCCCCCTTTTGTCGAAAAATTAACGCGGTGGAGGGTAGGCTCTCGTGCCTTTTCCCTATTGTGTCTGGTCAAGTGATGTCGGTGCAAGCCACGTATTCAGAGGTTGCTGTGGTTCCTGAAAGACACTGCCAACGTCCGTGTCATACAGGAGCGTGCGTTTTCATAATTGTGGGTTGTGAACCGCAAGCAACCTGCTGCCATGACGGATGCAAGCCTCTCAAAGTATGCTTGCATCTACTATAATAACCAAGTGTGAGAAAAAGATGCTTCCTAAAAAAGAAGTGCATGAAATATGTGAATAAAATTGGAACTCTGTCTGTGATCAATCGCATTTTTTTCCACCGATAATCACCGATTTTAGCCTTGTCGTGAGACGTTCCACCGAAATACACCGGTGTTTTGAAAATAAATAAACACCGAAAAACATCCGCCGATTTTTCTCACAAATAAACACCGGAAAGTACACACCCTACCTATAAGGCGGCAAGTTTATTTCGGCAGAGCTTTTGGTTAAACGGAGTCACAAAAGTAGCTATACTTGGAATCAACTATTTTGTGCTGCATTATAAAGCTAGAGTAAATTCCACTGTGCTTCTGCACAGCACTGTTTGTTGCGAGAGCATATGTGGTTTAGTGTTGCATCCCATTTGCATGATCTAGAGAAACTAGCGCTGACAGAGTTGGAGCACTAAAAAAAAAAAAAAAACAGCCGACTGTGGAAACATTGAGAGATGCACACATGCAAACTGTGCATTTCTTAAAAGTGGATTCGAGCAAAGGTAAAGACAATATGTATACTTACGGCGGCCATACTTGCCTTTCCCAAGCATGACCACTTTTCCCTCGGTAGCACCATCCAGTAAGCACCAGCAACACGCCCATGAGATGCCGCCGACTCATGGATTGAATGACGACCTGCCTTAAATCTTGGAAGGAGATCCGGAACACTGCTTTAGGCCAGATGTTGTATCTGGAGGGGGCAGGGACTAAAAGTAAAAATTAACAAATTTATCTGAAGCGCTACATTCCTATAGCATAAACTCTAGGATAGCAGTATTTTTTTTTTAGGTCAGTGATGCGTTTTAATTAAACACAAATGGTTGGTTTATATGATGAACCATCAGCCCCTATTTTCCTTAAGTGTAACGGAGTGTCTAACGTTACGTCCGACGGAACCCGAAATAAAAATTAAAGTTACGCCCAACGTAACTGTCAAGCATTCGAGTTGCGTCCGACGTAACCCAAAATAAAAATTAAAGTTACCGTATTTACTCGAAAATAGGTCGAACCCTATTTATTGGATCCACCGAGAACAAAAAAAATATTCAAATATAGGTCGACCTTTTTTTTTTATTTTTAAGAACAGGGGAAATTTTGGGCAAAAGAAAGAAAAAAACCTTTATTTACATCACTCTCAGCTAAATCACGGGGCGATGCCAAAAACTTCATCACCGTCAGAACTTCTGGACATGTCATCATCGTCCGAAGCTTCGTCAGCTGGGTAGACATCCTCGCAAATTCGCAGCAATACTTCACTGACACCGTTGTAAAATGACGACAAGAAACGAAAAAAGGTGCGAAGCGACGGAAGACAAACTACAAAGACGCAAGCAAAGCCGCCGTGTCGCCATGAGCAACACGCGAGCCGAGCCGCCTCAAGCAACTAACAAAAATAACATCTTTTTTTTTTTTTTTTCGTGCGCGTTTGCGAGGATGGAGGGTAAAGCAACCGGCGGACTCTTCCTATACCTCCCATTGGGACTCCAATTGCAGACGGCAGCGCCAAATCTTCCCTAACGGGCGTTGGGTTTCTTCAAAAGTATTAAAAAATAGACAAAACAATACGCGCGCTGTCGTCATGGCAACCGCTTGGTTATGGGAGAGGGTGTGAGAAGTGTGGTCCCTCCTCTCCCTCTCTCTCACCCTCGGCCACCTCGGCGACAAAAGGATGCGAGTTCGTTCGAAGTTCGGAGCAGCCTCCGAACTCCGAACGAATTTGCATCCTATTGTCGCTGATATTGAGAGAACAGGGAACTGCTCCCATTGCCGCCGTCTCGTTCTTCCACAATACAATGTGTTTACCTTTTTTTGCGAATGTCCGACGCTCCGAAACGATTGCACTTGACTTTGCGTCGCTCGATTGATATCAGCTTGGCAAACATTGCATGTTCAGTGACAGCCAGTTCTCATAAAATGGTCACTCAATGAATGCAAAGTACGCCCAGCCGCTGCTGTTTAGCGGCTTAAGATGGGTGCACATCGCCAGTCTGAGCACAAGTCCAAACTTCTTTTGCAAGTTCTTTTTTATTAGGCACGCTCTTTATACAGAAAAAAAAAAAAGTTTGCTGCACGGCACAACAAAGTAACAAAATGTACACGAAACTACTATTCAAGTATTCACAGACCTGCAATAACACATTTAACTTTGCGGTAGTTAGCGACAGTGATTCGATCGCCACGGTGTCTCGCAGGTTCCTTCTGCAGCGAGCTGCTCCACGCACGAGCTGCGGTGCTCTAACACCGATACCGCCCACACCGCTCATTTTAAGATACATGCGCTGTCCCTTGTGACCTTCTACAATAACTCTACCATAAAGAAACATGCACCAGCAAGTTTTCGGCAATCCGAAACTGTATAACCAAAAGTATAGCAGCCCGTCTTTACCTTTCGTCATTCGACCGGGAACCCAAAGAACTTGGCAGAGATGTTGCCACTGGAATTAGAGCACCACTGAGTCGAGCAATAGACAAGGTTTCGCTTCCTCCGTGTTTTGGTGGAAGAAATAGACCGATAACCAATAGGTCAACGCCACTGCCCGCTGCCGCAAACGAAAACCACCACCGCACCGTTGGCACAGGCGCCGTCGAGCAGCCGACGCATCCGCGAGCGCGGCAGCCGACGCGCAACTGTTCTCAACGGTCAAAATACAAAAAACAACCGGCCAATGAGAGCAAAGTATGAGGGCGAAACTTTAGCTAACCAAAATATTTGTTTCATCTTACCAGGATAATTTTTGAAATCTGTAAGCAGCAACAATAATATGTATCTCATCCTATTAAATAAACCTTCCGGCGTAAACCGGAAAGACTTAATAGAACACCAACGGATAAGACATGGCGCTCAAATAGCTAAACGGAAGTCGCTCGAAGTGTCCGCCGGTTGGGTAAAGTGCATGGCGCATCGCGTTCCTCTCCTTACCCGTTGCCCAGCAAGGGGAACGCTAGAGGCGCGATGTCGAAATCCGACGCACGAGGGGTGCGCGCGATAGCGGCACCGGCCACCGCGGGCGGCGAGCCATTTCGGCAACCAAAAGCTTTTTGAAACAAGAAGCGGCGCGGCTCTACGGCAACGCCGGCTCGGTGACTCGATAGCTCCATGCCTCCGGTAGGGTCGCAAAATTTGGTCGCGAATGTAGGTGTCGAAATTCTTTAGTCACAATTTCCAAAGAAAAGAAAAGGTCGACTTATATTCGAATAAACACGGCAGTCAGCCGCGCGCGACGAGACACACATTATGAAAGCGATTGGTGCGAGCGACCAAGGCGATGAGCGACGTTTTCTAGAAGCCCAAGAACCGAGCGGCGCAAGCAGCGAGAGTGAGAAATCCTCGGCGCCGGCTCTCGTAGCTTCTCGCCGTCGCTCGTCTCGTTGATCGCTATATTGCTAACATGCCGTTCAGAAAGGCGCTCTAAGTGCTTACCATTGCATTGGGACCAGCCTCGCATCCAACCGTAACCAGTCTAAATTTTTTTTTTAGCCGCCCAGGTAGAAGTTAACATCGTACATACACCGTTTTCAAGCATGGCTCCTCGTTCATTGCTCGATTTACATTTTCGGCAAATGACCGCAATGAAGCACAGTTATTCTAGTTCAAAATTGTCACGAACACTTGGCACGCATGCTTATATTGTAGCGCACCTAACGTAATTTAAAAGTAGAACGAAAACGGGACGAGATTCGCTTACCGCTTCACGGATCCTAGGCCTAACGGCTGTACTTGGAAGTCGCCTGCGGTCCGGCGATCGGACGAGTCGAGCTGGCCTGACGCAGGCTGACTACGCCTGGTTGAACTATTGGAGGCGCCGTCCAGTTGAGAGCCAGAGACGCAGTAGAAACGGACCGCAAAACATCTGTCCCGTAACCGTAAACGAGCCAACAACCCCCCACACCGCTCTATCTTCGCCATCTCCGCGACGACCGGAAGTGGAAGCCGCGAAGTTAGAAAAGCCGCGGCAGCGGAAGCCACTGGGCGGAAGCTTTAAGTTTCGGTTTCGCTTTTCTCCAACGCAGGCTACGGTCGCTACGGTTTCGGGCTGGTGGGTTTGTCGGGTTTGTGGCTGGTTGCGACGACGCGAGGGGCCACGAAAAGACGCCAAGTTGGCCGAGTACGAGTCACGGCCCACGATACGAGCAACGGGCCGTTTGCCGCTGTCGATCGGTGATGAGGTATCCGCGGCTTGGTGTCACGATCGGTTTGTTGCCGTGCACGTTGACTCAAAGCTCGAAGTTATGCAGTTCCGTTCCGGCACCAGCCGCACCACGTTTTCCGGTGCATCGCGCGTGGAGGCCTTTCGACGCATTCAGTGAACGTAAAGATCGTGCCCGCTGTCTTCGGTGCTGTGGAAGAAGTTGGGAGACGGAAGGCGTTTAGGACTCCAGGCCGGGCCGCCGGTTCACTCTGAACGAGAGGCGACGTGTGTGTGCACGCTTTGAGGAAGCCTCCGCGTTTCGCCGCGCTAGACCTCGCCGATCGCGACCGGACCAACCGGACCCCGAGTCCGAGAGGCTCTTACGGAGCCAGGAACTGCACCGAGGTAGGAGCTGCTCGTTCTGCGCTACCATGCAGTGCTCTACAGTGCTCGGAGCTCTCGGTGTCATTCGTGCTTGCACCGAAGCCTTTGCGACCCCTTCGGACGCGCAAGTCGTACTTCGCAAAGGTTTGGACGGGGCCGCCCTCACCGAGCAGCTCCGCTATATTCCGCTTACTTATGATCGCAATAAAAGCTTGCGTTCTCGGGAAAAAAAATTGCGGGACCGCTCTCCGCGCCGCCGACGAGGTTGGCCGCCGCCATGTTCTCAGCTGTTCACTCGCTCCCGCAGCGAGCGCCTTCCGATAATCCTCCCCGTTCCAAAATGCGATGCGCTTTGCGCATTATGCCGTTTACATGACCGCATATTGAATGCGGCAACTGGATTCAATGCGACTAAGTCGCATTCGTGTAAACGTGGCTTATGTTCTTTTTCGACATGTATGGTGTATGTAACGATAGCGGTGGTGAACGATGGACGGTTTTTTCGGAAGATGGCGGTCGTCTTTCTGCATGTATGATTTGGTTATACCGGTGGTCCTGTGGTATAAGCGTTTTATTGGAAAGACGGCAGTCGTTTACGCCATCGGACGCAAAATCATACCAGCCACACCGAATCATATTGGCAAGCAAAGTGGCTGCCAGTATAGACAGACCCGGAGCCATAGCGGTGCCGGTATCTCCAGTTATGCAGAACGCCAAACCAAACTAGCTGCATACCTAACACAAAGAAATTAAGTTGGTGTCATACCAGAACTGTACAAGCAGCAGGATTGTTTCTTGTACGTTTTTCCAATAGGGATACGAGGACACAATTAAGCTTTTTCTTATAATGTGAGAATGCCTGAGCACTAGCTTTGCCCGAGTGGTGTTGCCACAACGAATAGCGCGCTAGTTTCACGATCAAGAGCAGGGACTCAAACCGTAACCGTAACCGAAACAGAAAACCGTTTAGGAACGAAACTTTTTCTGTAACCGTAACCGGAACGAAACCGTTATTTGATATTTATAAAAACCGTAACCGTAACCGGAACCGTAAATTATTCACCGGTAACCGGTTTTAACCAATATTAACCGAAAAATAAACTATTAGTTTTTCTGAAGTATGACCTGGAGGAGGGATCTTAAATTGTTGTGGCCATTTGACAGAGTTACTGTCAGCGAGTGGTGCATCTGGTGACATATTTCCATTCAATCTGACTTTAGGAATAAGAATACTCAGATTGAATTAGGGGTCGAGCTTATAATTAAAAAAATTCTATATTTCTAAATCTGCCACACTCCTACATCGCTACATGTATTCAGTACGTGTCGCTTTCAGTGTATTAACTAATAAGTTCGAATTCTCAGATGTCCATCCAACTCGGTTCTATCAAAACCACCGATGTTCCTGACATGCAGTAGCCAGTATAAAGAAACGAGGTAAACTGGCCATCATGCAGAGCTAGCGGAAAAGAAAACATGGGCCCGTTTGCTCGAAGCGCTAACTGCGGCTAAAGTTAGCAGCAGTACCTAGGAGAGGGAGTTTGAAATCACGTGACTGGGGGCTGGGATGCCGGGAAGCATGGCGGCGCCCCGGTGCGTGAGCGCCGCTCGCTTTGTAACTAATATGTCGTTGTAGCTGCACTATCGGGCGCGTTAGTCAGCAACGAATGGTGCGGGAGGCTTTCGCTTTGCCTTACCTCGCTTAAATCGCAAAGCACGAGCAATGACTTCGCGGCATTTGTTGCATAGTCTTTCGATTCTGGCCTTTCTAAGCCTAAATGAACGCGATAATGGACCTTTTCCGAGAAGCGTTCTGCGCACGCGCGAGCGCCCGATGCCAAGGGGTGGAAGTCGGCACGAAAAAATCGAGGAAATTCGGAATGAGGCTGTAAATCGACGAGTAGAACACGTAATTGCAGCATATATATAATTGTGTTACACAAAAAAAAGAAAGTGGACGGAAAGAAAAACACGACGTTTGGGTGGACGCTACGGATTTCCTTCTTTAAAGTCGCGCTAGGCCTCCCAGGCAGCACAAAACGTCGTGGAAACGTCGAGAAAAAGTCCCGGACGTCCGTGACGTCCCGCATGACTTCGATCACGTTTTTTCGATGTTGAGGTGACGTCCTTATATAACGTTCCATTAGAGTCAAATCAGTGACGTTGTGACGACGTTGTATTTCAACTTAAACGTCGTCAACGTTCCCACGACGTCGATGCACGACGTTCTCACAACGTCCAACGCTCACGTTTCTTTGACGTTGAACTGAACTTCATAAATGACGTCCCATTACCGTCCTGTCCGTGACGTGCTGGCGACGTCACGTTTCAACTTTAACGTCGTCATCGTCACCACGACGTCAAGACAAGACGTTTTAACAACGTCGAACACTCACGTGTATTCAAAGTTAAAATAAAGTCCAGGGTGACGTTACATTATTGCCCCGTCAGTGACGTTTCAGCGACGTCGCGTTCACACCTAAATGTCGTAAACGTCATAGAAGACGTGCTGGCCACGTCGATCACTCACGTTTTGTTCGACGTTTTTAGATTTTCCAGCTCAATCTCCAGCCGCAGAATCACTGTGGTCAAGGTGACAGTGCTCAAGAGCCGGAAAAAAAACTTGATTTTTGAGAGGTTGAGAAGTTTAATTATTTATACATTAATTTGCGTATTTCAAATTGCTATTAATTGCACATCAATGACGCTAAAGGGGGCATTTACAAAACTCAATGTACACGGAAGAAAAACTATAATATGAAAGCATGTTGGGAATATAATTTCTCTTAGACGTGCTTGTTATAATATTGGTTTGTTTAAAATATTGTGACGGGTTTAATCTGCGAAGGCCCATGGCGTCTACAACGGATCGAATTGTACCATTCTTGCATTTCGCACGCGCGTTATCGTCTTCCATGGGTCCTGGGCCATCGCACGCGCCTCAGGGGCGCCGCTACACTATCCCCTCTCCAGGTGATTTCAGGCCTGCATCGTTTCCTAGGAGCATCCGTACTGCTCCGCGACCACCCGAGATTGTTTTAAGGTTCGTCATTTTCTCTTCGTATTTTGTAACCCATGCTCACCTGCGCACAACCAAAAAAATTCGCATCAACATTACAGTTGATCCATAACACCAACTTCCAGCGCCCTAGCGCTTTCGGTAGATCGGGGCGCAGTCTTGTCACGTGACTGTCAGTACAGATCTGGCTTTCGCTGCCAGTGCGGACGTACACAAACCTTCACTGCACACTTGCGCATTTTTGGAGTTGACTAAAAAAAAAAGATAAAATAAAATGCCCGGCAATGACGAAATCCGATAGATACTGTCAACGGTTTGTGAAAAATGACATTCATGATGCCAACACTGGATGGCCCAGATGACGGTCCAAAAAGCGTTCAAGCCCAGTCCGCACTTACGTGCCGAAAAAAAAAAAAACAACACAAAAAAAAAAAGAAAAAAAAAGAAGAAGAAAAAAAAAAACAGCCGGCACGGCGCGAGAGAGAGGGGGAAAGGTAGGCAAAGGAGATGCCAGTGGCAACTCCATAGAGCCCCATGCGATGCGTCGGGAAACTCGGCAAGAAGAGGGCGAGAGAGAAAAACGGGGGACGATAGCGACGACGAACAATTGACAAGCCTAAGTTCCGGGTGCACGTATTTTTTCAGTCGTTCCCAAAATATTTCACTGAACGTTCTGTTCTTCGAATCGGCCCAGAGAGAACAGCTCTGGGACCCGGTCCAGCTTTTTCCGAAAGCCAGTCACTAGCACCGGCCGTCACGTCTACGGGTCTACGAGGCAAACTGCTATGTCGCCGTGATTTTTTTTTTTTTTTTTTCGAGTCTGCATACAGTATAAGTGCTGCGATTGGATGAGTCCTTCAAGTCTCCCCCATGAAGAAGTTGGTGATCGCCGAAAACGCCGTCGTATTCAGTTACGGCTCGAGGACCTTTTTCAAGGCCATAACGCTTCACACGTTGAATCGTACTACTGCTCGGATCAAGGTGCCTGTGAGGATATGAATGACGACCCCCAGAAAACAAGTGACAGTGCACATAACGGCGCGTCAAGTCCAGTCTCCAATCAAGACCCTTCAGACGCCTCCGACGATCCCAATCAAGAACGCCCAGCGGACGGGATCCCCCTTGTGAAACCATTCCCGTGCACGCAGCGAGAGTACCAGCTACGCGCAATGGGACGGCTAAAGCACGCGCGTCAGCGCATTAATCAGAAGCAGAACGAGGTAAGCGGTGGAACATTCCGCGCCGCGTAACATCGTCTCTTGTTCATTTATTTACGTCAATTTGTTTGTTCTTTTATATCTTTGAGGCTGGCACATCCAGGGACGTCTTTTGGAAGCGCTCCGTATTGCAACTCGTGTCTGAACATGCTCAAATAAACAGTTCGTACCAAACCTGTGTTTTAGTTACTTCCTTCATACTTGCATGATAGCAACTTGCCTTCGCAATAATACTAAAAAAATACTTTATTTTTTTTCTTTTGGGGGGGGGGGGGGGGGGGGGGCGGGGGGACATAACGTTTTCCCACGACGGCTAGGAAACGTAATTTGAAAAGGTTTCTCGACGTTCTGAGAACGTCGTTGGTAGTCCGGATGTCGTAAACACACGTATCATAAACGTCGAGGGAGGACGCAACGGCCCACCGAGATGTTCATGAGACGTGCAACAAACGTCATTTGGAACGTCCCCTCGACCTTCTGTACACCTTTTCTCGCGGACATTTAAAGGTTTCATCGACGTCGAAGGAAGGTGACGTCCGGACCTTAGACGTTTTACGACGTCACGTTACAGACGTCTTCGACGTCCTTTCGACGTTTTCTTCACGTTTATGTGCTGCTTGGGCTACCTCGTTGCTTTGGGCACGCGACGCTGCTCAGAGAGCGAAGCAACTGGTAACGTAGCTCCCATTATCGATGGTAGCGCCGGTAGGTCACTTCCTTGATTTTTAGTTCGTGCAGCCACCGCCTGGTGCCGTCGGTATTTGGAAAAGGTCCATTGTCGGCATGGCAACGTCTTTGGAAAGCGGATTGCCTTGACTCAATCGACCGGATATTAACAGTACACAAAAGAAGACCAGCGTCCCGCCCCAACAGACCTTTTTCTAAATTACCCAAGCATCGAGAAGAACGCTGGAAGTGTAATTCTATGGTCCGCGCTCGCTGTTCTTCCTCTTATAAAAGATTCGAAGTAAATAATCATTATAAGACTTGGACGAACGCGCGTGCAAGGCAAAATTTGTTTTAGACTTTTTCCTTTAGAACGATAGGCCCGTAGCTCACAAGTTTTGAGCAGCGCTGCAGGCGAGCGAAATAGAATATTTGGCTCGCGTTTCGAACATGCATCAATACGCTTCCCCACTAGAGTTTTTTCTACTCAGTTCCATTCTAAGTTCCAGCGTAGCAGAGGCTACAAGAGCGAGCTGCGAGCTTTCCGCGTCCCTGCCAAGCACGCGCGCTCGTGCAGTGCGAGCATCGTTCAGGATGACGCGCTTTTCCGAGTAGCTTCGGCTTCACTATCACGTAAAGTGAAATATACGTGCTCGCGGAAGCTGTGAAAGAAAGCAAATATGAAAGGAATGTTTAATGGAACGCTGCGGCCGTAAGCAGCATAATTCTGTTCTTTTTTTTAAACTTTTTTTAGACGTTTTGTTACCGCACATCTACCGATGCTGACAGCGGCTTGTATTCGAACGTGGCACGTGCAAAATCGAACGTTACAGCGCCACACGAATGATGCAGCCAGAAAAAATTGGTCGCGTCTTGCGTAAGTCTTCCGGACGCGCTCGCGCCCCCTGCCCAGAGCAACGGGTATATTACTACTGCATACGCCAGCACGCGCAATGCCTGCAACTACACTCGTAGCATGCAGCTCGGTGCTTGGGAAATTTGTGTGCTATCAATACAAGGCCGATTGAGTCAAGGCAATCCACTTTCCAAAGACGTTTCCATGCATGCCGACAATTATCGTGTTCATTTAGGCTTAAGAATGGCCAGAATCGAAATACTATCTAAAAAATGCGGCGAGGTCATTGCTCATGCTTTGCGATTTAAGTGAGGTAAGGCAAAGCGAAAGCCTCCTGCACCATTAGTTACTGACTAACGCGCGCGATATTGCAGCTACAACGACATATTAGTTCCGAAGCGAGCGGCGCTCACTTTGCGGGGCACCGCCATGTTTTCCCGCATCCCTACCGATCCCTGTCACATGATCTCAGAATCCCTCTCCTAGGTACTGCGGCTAACTTTAGCCGCGGTTAGCGCTTCGAGCAAACGGGCCCTAAAGCCCCTGTATCCTGGGAAAAGTGGCGCCTTCATTGTTGTGGAAACGCGCGAGACACGTTCAGCGCGCCACTTCTGGAAAGAACATGGCGTCTGAAATCTAGCTCAGTGCTGCGCTGTGCCGCCATGACCTTCCCAAGGGATGCACGTTGCACGTGCCTCGTGCATCGACGCACTTTGCGCTACTTTTGAAACATGAAGGGGCTTTAATGGGCCCTGCTGTTCATTAATAATGTTTATGTTGTTCATTTAGTGTGAAACGTGTCGCGAGTGACGATTTTGAAACAACACAGAAAGAAAAAAAAAGTCAGGGGTTTGACATTGGCGTTTTGTATTATATATACAATATATATATATATATATATATATGCTCGGGCTGAGAGTGGTGGAAGGAGCGAGGAAACGTCAGAAGGGTGTCCGAGTTTTTTTCTTTTCCTTCCCGCGCCGAGACCCTTCTTCGAACCGAGTGGCACCCTCCGCCTAAAGCCCCTTCATGTTTCAAAAGTAGCGCAATGTTCGTCGATGCACAAGGCACGTGCAACGTGCAGCCCTTGGGAAGATTATGGCGGCACAGCGCAACACTTAGCTATTTCAGACGGCATGAATTTCCCAGAAGTAGCGCGTCGCACGTGCCTCGAGCATTTAACAACAATGAACGGCGCCACTTTTCCCAGGATAGAGGGGCTTTACCGTCGCCGGCACTGCCACGCCTCTCAGCTTCTCAACATGACAAAAGAAAAAGCCAAGGAGAAGGATGCCTCCTCGTCAAACGCGCCAACGCGCCACCCTCGTCCAACAGACATGGGATGCAATTTCTGCCTCCTTCGCCTAAACCTTGGTAGCTGCCCTGCTTCCAATCGTCGATGGCCTGGCCAATCTCAACAGTCTCAACAGTCTCTCTCGCAAAACTGTGAACGCGAGCTATTCGAACGTCGGCACGGTGAGCTCGAACATCCACAGACGCGCCGAGAGATCGCTTCCAGCATCGCCGGAGGCCTCCCCCTGCCACCGCCGGAGGTATGGCTTCTACGAGAATCATTTCTACCAGAGCCACCAGCGCAATCCAACTACCTCTGATAGAGCCCCCACCACCCATGCCGGAGCGAGGGTCCGTCATGCCTACGACATTCTGAGCGACCTCACCCAGGACACTATAAGTTTCTCCACGAGAGATGTCCATGAGATCAGGCATCTCCCCCGCCATCGGTTCTACTGGGATGACATACTCCCCGAACACCGGCACCTCATTTTCGATAGACTGGAACTCTTCCACGTCGTCGCGAGAGGGAACTGTAGGACGGCAGTTCTATCCTAGACGTCGAGGATTCGAGTCTGAGGTTTTCAGAGAGCTCCCCGACCAGCTACCCAACCAGCCTCGACGCGGACGCCACACGCCTCGTGCTCCCGCGCACACCAGCTACCGCCCAGACACCAAGTCGAAGAGGCCCCCTAATCGTGAGTCCGGCAGCTACGCTGAGTCTTCGAAACCCACCAGTGCCGTCATCGACGGCACAGTCGTCTCCTCGACGCTCCTGTGCGTTTTTCCTGTCGAGGACTTTCTCGCCCATGCTCTTTGCGAGGCTGGCGTCTCGGCCGACCGTGCCCGAGCTTGATCTTGGATCGAAGAAAACGACCCAATGGATCCCGACTCGACAACCACCGCCACCGAGCGAATCCTGGAGTGGCTCAGCAGGACCGACAGTCATTTCATTGAGCCCCACGCCGATGACGGCTCCTTCGACACGTACGATGGCAAGGAGGAAAACCACACCAACACAAAGGAACACACTACAGACAAACAAAGCGTCGTCGAAGACTCTCAGTCGGACCTGGGTAGCACTGCCTACAAGTCAAAAGCGACGGGACCTACACCGCCAGTCCACTCAACCCAGCAGGCACCTGAAGTCGACTGGGCAGTGTTTAGTGAGGCAAGTAGTTTTCACGGGCCGCCCGACTACGGTGGACTTTCCATTCGCTGCACGAAGGCTTCTTGCCGCACGGCCCGCCCAGCCCAGCTCTCAATTTTATTACTTCACTCCATTTAGCAGTATTTTACTAGTGGATGGCTGTAGTTCTGTTCCTTCCTTCAGTGAAGCGAAGACTCGCCTGCATGTATGAGGTTGAAATCAACTGTAGCGACGAGAAAGTGCGAATGGTTCTTCCAGCATCAAGTGGGAACTTTCTTAGGGTAATTGTTTATAAATGGTGCCAAACAACAGAGTAGCGGTGTTTATTTTAATTTTTATTATATAGAACGCGATGATCCCTGAGTACTAGAAGTAACATGTATGCTCGGGCATCAAACTAAATAATGTAAGTAGATGTAGTGAACAAGAGTTGGAGCTAGGAACGTGTGCAACTTCTGACCAATTAGAAGTATTAAGACGTTTCTAGGTTCCTTGTATTTCACGTTATTGGGTATCTGAGACTACTTTAAACAGTTTTTTCTAAAATGGCTGTCTAGCATTTCAATTAGACAATTATTGGAAAAACCGAAATAAACCGGTTTTTATGAACGTGTAACCGGTAACCGAAACCGTAAAAATTAAAACCGTAAAAAACCGAAACGAAACCGTTATCAACAGGAAGCGGTAACCGTAACCGTAACCGAAACGTTATATTTTTCGGTTTGAGTCCCTGATCAAGAGTGCCTAGGTTCGAAACCGGGCCTAGGTTCGAAACCACGCTTAGGTTCGAAACCCGGATGGTTTCGTGCTCATATGACCAGATATGTCACGTGGCCAGGGAGATCACGCGACCAGAGATATTCCGTGACAAAGTTTTTTTTTATTCTGTTGGACAGGTCACGGATTTTGACAACTGATTTTACCGACGGCTTTTTCGCTGACTGAGCCAGGTAGTGCTTACGCATTAAAAAACAGACAACAGAGATGCTAACAAAATAAGGCGGAGAAGAAAAATGCCGAAGAAAGAGCAAAACGTTAAGCTGCGAAGACTTCCACACGGCATGGGGATCTCACGAACAGGGCCTTGATACATCGTTCCTGACCGGTGATGTAATCAGTGTTCGTGTGTATGACACCGGCCGGACTGGAAGCGCGCGCTCTTTCTCTCTTTTCGCGGCCTTTGCAATCGCCCGGGAATGGCATTTTTTCTCCGTATGTAGTTTACTTGCTTGCCGCTAGGGGCGCAACCACCTCATACCACCTCACCCCACTCGGAGCGCCCCTTCGAGCTGCTTTGCGCTGGTGTTCGAGCTTCATAGGTTGTTGGTTTGGCAGCGGTTTATTGAACTTCGCTTTCATTTAAGTCACTCTAATGACAGGCAGTGTCATCAGCAAACTGCGTTCCCCTGTGACGAAAAATCAGCTGGAAATGTGCTCAAGCCCTCGAGGAAGCACTTTAGGCTGTAGTATGCACTGCGCACCCTCGTCTAGAGCAGCTGACCGACTTCATGCGCGACCTAAGAAACGATGATGCAGACCATGGCGATGGATAGATTGGGCCTGCTTACATTTCACGAGAGCGTACGAATTATTCATCATCTAAATTTCCTCCACGTAGAAAAGGTCCGTCTCCTCCTGTTCTTGAGTTGCAACGGAAGTCCTGGAGGTAAATAAGTTTTGTTTTTTCGCAATTGCATTCGCTGCCTCTACTTACTACTTTTTACTCTCGCATCTCTCGGAGATGTGCGTCAAATATTCACCGTTTTGGGCTCATCAGAGGCGCATTAGATAGTGGCTGAGGGTCTAAATGTAAGGATCAGGTGTCAAAGGCTATAAAAATCTCCGCCGCAAGTTGCGACAGCGCTGAGATACACTGTCAGACGCATTGTGTGCAAAGGGCAAAGGGTAGCCCAGGGGTGAGGTGACAACGCCCCCCTTGAAGTTCGGCGGGAGGTGGCCATTGCCCCAATTGCTAAGGCCGTAAGAAGAGAAAGAGAGCGCGCGCTTCCAGTCCGGCCGTGGTATGACCCGTGGTTTGCTTGTTTTCTGAAGTGACAGATACGCGCGAGTAGGGCTCTGGGGATCGCATGCTGAGCTCTGGATTTTTAAACACCGATAATCATTGTTGTTATAAACTCTCAAGCTTAGAGCAACATTGTTTTTTTATTTTTTTTTGAGCCCGGCAGCGCTGGCGGGCTGTGGGCCTTTGCTTTTCTACCCCTGACCACAAAGTCGTAAATCTGCATCTCCCGTGTTGCTCACCCCGCGACTATCGAACACGTCACCGGAAAGGTCTTAACATTCCACGATTTGAGATGCCCTTTTTCGTTTAGGTAGTGACTACTTCGACATCCGGGTTCAAAATAATTGCAAAAGCACTTTGAAAACATCTTTCGTCACATACAGAAGATATATTCATAGTTATTAGCAGGGATGGGCAGTATTTCAAATACAAGTAATTGAAATACGTATTTCAAATACTTTGTGTATTTTGCGTTTGAATTTAATTAGAAATTGGGTAATGTATTTGATGTGTGTATTTAAATACTAAAACGTGGGTATTTCAAATACAATTGTAATTAAATACAATTTTGTGGGCAAAAATACATCCGTCAAATTTATTGTCACTTTCCAGAGCAGGAAGAAAACCACGTTCTGCACCGAATGCAGTGTCTCTCAGTCAAGCACAAGCGTTTAGTGACTTTGTGATTACGGTGCTAGCCCAGAGAAAGATTAGCGACAAAATGACGTTCACAGGCAAACTGGCTAAATAAGTGCCTCTTACAACTTGTGATTCTTTCCAGCCTGATTTTCATCTATATATTTGCCTGGAACATTCTAAATGCGCGGTCGTCCAGATTTTCGGAACTGGTGCGAGTGGCAGCAATAAAATAATTCTCTAGCTAGGGCTGCGCGTCTTGGTCGTCTCGGTTCTTTGTTGGTCTATATCAATATGTAATCGGCAAAAAAAGCTGCTTGAAGTTCTCTACTTTTTTCACTTTTTACGTCCAAGCTGATTACATTTTTTTGTGATTATATTTC
The DNA here is from genome assembly GCF_016920785.2 of Ixodes scapularis. Taxonomy (NCBI): domain Eukaryota; kingdom Metazoa; phylum Arthropoda; class Arachnida; order Ixodida; family Ixodidae; genus Ixodes; species Ixodes scapularis. Next base: position 12,400,449 of record NW_024609836.1, on the reverse strand, counting down.
TATTACGTTACTAGAGCCTCGCACACTAACTCCCGAGTGTGCGATGGAAAATTAAAATGAAATACAAAGAAACCCGTTGCAGGTGCCCTGAAGTTGCTAACGCAAATCTTGAGGAATGTATTTGGAAAAGTATTTGGAGAAGACCAAATACATTTGGTTGTATTTGTATATTGTACTTAAATGCTTTTTTTGGAAATGTAATTAGATTTGTAATTAAATTCATTTCTGACGAAGTATTTTGTATTTGTATTTCGATAATATTTGCATGTATTTTGCCCATCCCTAGTTATTAACTATTTCGACGTCTACTATCTCACTAAAGCACTCTCAGGGCGTTCGACGTCAAAATAACTGAAGTTTATTTTTTTTAATATTTCTGACATTATTTTTAAAAGTTGTAGTAATTATTGAAATTTGTTCACATCCCGTCAAAATAGCTTCCTTGATATTTTGAAGTCCTTGGGCTTCCAAGGATTTGAAGAGACAGTTTGCCCTGGCGCAGCATGGCATGTAAATTTAGTCATTTTTCTATTCGCCGTGGCCTAGCAGTGGACGTACTAGATCTATCGGCTTCAGAGATCGACGAGCTTTCCGACCGAACAGTTCTTCAATCGACTTCAAACTCTATGACCCAATTTTCTAAAAATGACTGAGCAGCTAACCCACCATCTTACAATTCCACCCGACTAACACATCGCGTAATTTCAACAGAAAATAAATGATATCGACAGACAACTGTTAGGTAATTCCTGTCAAGAATGCTTAATCATGAAATGTTCCGTTTTATGGTTTATTCCACAGCATTCCCAAAAATAAAGAGCAGTAAAGGAGTAACATCCCGCTAGCATAAGTATTTGTGGCTGCTTCGTGCTTTTGAGTAAGCCAACGGCTTACTCAAAAGCACGAACAATGCTCGCATTCATCTGCAGCACTCTATTTGACGCCAAGTGACGTAATTTGGGCTCGTTTAAAGACGCCCTCCCATCATATTTGAGCTTCTTCCCATGTTGTGTTATTTACCTCTTTAGTGATTCGGTGAACTCAATGAATAAAAACTAAGGCATAAAACAGTAGCGCATCATATTTTTAATAGAACATACAAGAACCCGGGACTGGCCAAAGTTACCCAAGGAAGTATTTGCGATCACAAATACTGAGATGCATGGAAGGGAAGGCTAAACGCGAGATGGGAGGCTGAGGTATATCTGTATTTTTTTATCCCGACAATTTGAGAGGCACTTCCGTAGAAATGGCATAAACGTGTCCTAGAACACAGAGACTGGAACACAAATACTAAGTTCTACAAATCCAAAATATGTCGCCAGGCACTATTTACTATATAAAGGGGGGTGCAACGATTTTAGGATTAAACGAATTAGCATCTCGTAAAAATAGTCAGAGTGCAGGCGAGCTGGTGTAAGATGAACATGATTGTGAACCTGAGACTGGGGCAGAAAAGAGAACACAACAGAAAGTAGAAAAAGAGGAGGCAACGTTTCCTCTTCTTTTTCTACCTTCTGTTGTGTTTTCTTTTCTGTCCGAGTCTCAGGTTTAAAATCATGTAGCATCTCGTCATATTTACGTTCTTCATTGGGTCCCGGAGGATGGAGAAAACATCTCCTTTATTAAAAAATGTCTCGATTTCGCTGCATAATCGCAAAGCAAAAGTCGAGCTTTTTTCCCCACCGGCTGCCGCAAGTGGCAGCCGAGGGAACTACAGCGAAAAGATTACGTGACCTTGCTCGGCTCTAAGCTGCAGCGTAACGCCCTCTAGTGTGAGCAGAGAGAGGGACAGAAAGTGTCCTCGTCCTCCGAGCGAGCACACGGGAAGCTACACGGCACCCCGAGTTACGTCAATAGGAGGGAGACCAGGTGTGACCCTGAAGGCTGCGAGTGAGTTGAGGGGTGCCAGAAATGCCACTCTTTATCTCTTTTTTTTACAACAACTAGGACACGCAGGCGAAATCGGTTTTCTGTTCTTTGCTTCAGAGGAGTCAGAGGGAAACTTCCACAAATTTTTGACCGAAGTCCGAAAATCATTGCCCCCCCCCCCCCCCCCATTTAACACTCAAATACATATACATTATGCCAAATAGTATCTATCTACTTTTCGAAAATAGCTATGCAGTAGTTGTATTGTCTAAAATCATTCAAATAGGTCAAACAGTCAGTAACCGTCACAACCAGCCATTAATAGCAATATAATTATAAACAGAGAAGATAAAAATAAGGCTCGATGGACCGATGGACAACATTCTTTTTTTTTTTTTCAAGTTAATTGTAAAAAAAAACAAAAAAAAAACACACACATGATTCCGAGTCAAGAGGTTCAACGCGTCAAAAGGTCCAACGAGTCAAGAGGTCCAACATTGGACCTCTTGACGCGTTAGACCTCCTGACGCGTTGGACCTCTTGACTCGCCGTGGATCTCTTGACTCGTTGGACCTCTCGACGCGTTGGACCTCTTGACCCATATTGGATCTCTTGACTGGTGCCTCGATATGTCAAGAGGTCCAACGCGTCAAGAGGTCCCATATTAGATAGCTTGACTCGTTGCATCTCTTGGTGTTATATATGTACAGGCAAGGGGTGTGAAATAAGTACAGGCAATAAAGAAAAAAAAAACTATGAGGCACCTAAGTTTTCTCTTACGATGTGAGAATGCGCGAGCACTACCTTTTCCCGAGTTGTTTCCACAACGGATAGCGCGCTAGTTGCGCAATCAAGAGGGCCTAGGTTCCAAACTGAGGAGGGGATGGTTTCCTGCTCACGTAACCAGGGAGGTCACGTGACCAGAGAGATCACGTGACCAAAGATATCCCGTAACCAGAGTTTTTTTATGTTGGATTGTGTTGGACAAGCCGCGGATTTTGACGACGGATTTTGCCGACGGCTTCTTCGCTGACTGAGCCAGGTAATGCTCACGCATTAAAAAAACAGAAAACAGAGATGCTAACAATAAAGGCGGAAAAGAAAATGTCGAAAAAAGAGCAAAAAGTTGAGCTGTGAAGACTTCCATATGGCAGGGGGGATCTCACGAACACGGCTTTGATACATCGCCCCTGACCGGTGACGTAATCAGTGTTCGTGCGTATGACCCGTGATTTGCTTGGTTTCTGAAGTGACAGATGCGGGCGCGTTGGACTGTGGTGTTCGCATGCTGGGCACTGAATTTGTAAACACCGGAAATCATTGTTGTTATAAACTGTCAAGCTTATAGCAACATTCGTTTGTTGGGAACCTGTGTGCCTTCTCTCTTCTACCCCTGACCACAAAGTCTTAAGTCTTTGTGGTCAGGGGTAGACCTCTTGATTCGTTGGACCTTTTGACTCGCTGGACCTCTTGACCATAAGCGTACTCTAGACACGCTTCTGGTCAAGAGATCCAACGAGTCAAAAGATCCAACGAGTCAAAAGGTCCAATAATGGATCTTTTGACTCGTTGGATCTTTTGACTCGCCAGACACGAGTCAAAAGATCCAATGTGGGTCAAGAGGTCCAACGAGTCAAGAGATCCATCGAGTCAAAAGATCCACGGCGAGCCAAGAGGTCCAACGGGTCAAGAGGTCCAACGAGTCAAAAGATCCACGGCGAGTCAAATGGTCCAACGAGTCAGAAGGTCCAATAATGAATCTTTTGACTCGTTGTACCTCTTGACTCGGCAGGACGCGAGTCAAAAGATCCAATGCGGGTCAAGAGGGCCAATTACTCGAGAACTGCCGCGCAATATTGCAAGGGGGTCGCGAAAAGCTCCTCACCAGTTTTCCCCTAGTGCAAGGAGACGTTGAACATTAAATATCAGAAAACATTTTTTTACTAAGTGCCGTAGTTTTTGTTGAAAAAAAAAAAAAAAGTGAGACAGATTTAAGTTTGACGCGCCGCTGAACTTCGCACCGTTTCCCTGTTGGCGGCCGGAAAACGGGCCTGAAGGGGTTACCCAGAGACCGGTTTTGTGTCGCTGGCTTTGGGAAGTGGGGAGAGAGCGCTTTTCTTTGCTTCGGGTAGATGCGCCACTAAAACTTTGCGTGACAAAAGTCAAGAATATGAGTTTTTTGACGCGTCTGCTCACGCTTTCCCGACAACATTAAAAAAAATGTACCCTCAAATTGAGCAGGTACTTATTCAACTTGCTATAAATCTTTCACTCAGTTCACGTCACGCGCGTATTTTCTTGGCCGGCACAAGCGGTTGCAGGAAAAAAGGGGATTAGTCCCCTTTCTTCTTCGCGATTTCTCCGCGGCTAGGGCAGGGCCGGAGGGGATTCTCCTCATTTTGTTGTGGTTTCGCTGAACCGTGACTTTTTTTCCCTAAAGCAAGGAAGCACCACTAGCTCGGCTGCTACAGTACAATATTTACAAAAGAAATGAAACTGTCCTGGGCGTCGCTCGATGTAGCCGCCGGGCCGCTCGGTCGCCGAATCTCCCAGCTCGTGGTGTCTCGTTCTGTCTGTTCGCGCCGAGATGCTTCTTTTTCATCGTCGCGGAAGCACCACTAGCCCGGCTACTACAGCAATATCGTCATCGAAGACGAAGCAGAACGAGCATACAACCGCGACGAGAGCAGCTGCTTTCAAAACGCGTCACCTTTGTCTTGAGGTGACTTCGATTTTCCTGGAGTCACGAATAATTAGCGGGCTAGCAAGCAGACAATAGACAAATTGCCAACATCTAAACAAAAAAGGCAGGCGAAAAAACGATCTGAGTGGCGATGTGTGTAAACAAAGTTATCCAGGACCTAAAAATCGGTGACCTTATTATGTCCGGAGAGATAGTAAACGGCGAGCTTTTTAAGCGAAGCTTTTTATGGCCAGGGTTTTGTGGATTTTTCGTGTGCGTAACCAAAAACTCTACGCTCGCAACGCCGCACGCGCACGCCTTCCTCGTATAAAAGATTCGAAGTAAATAACCAAAATAAAGCGTTGAGGAACGCGCGTGCAAGATACCATTTGTTTTAGGTTTTTGCTTTAGAACAGTTACTGCTGCAGACGACAGCACGTGCGGCGCCTGGAACACCATTCCGTGCATTCCCCTTGATGCTTGGGTAATTTAGCAATAAGTCTATTCAGTAGATGTTGTCAATAGGCACCATTTTCAAGATCAGTAGACTCTCGGGTAGATAATAATGGTTTATCAAAGATGTGCCGCTGTGCCACCTGCGGGGCGGCGGAGCAAACCTCACCGGAGAAAAGCTCACCGCAGATAAGCTCACCGGAGATAAGCTCACTGGAGAAAAGCTCATCGGAGAAAAGCTCACCGCCAAACTGTCAGTTGCTGAGAAAATCTCACCTGCGAATCTAAGAATCGAGTGTTGACTCAAGTGAAATACGCTGACTAAACTGAAGTATGCTGTGATGGCTTATGCGCATGCGGTCATTCTGCCCTTCACTAGCAGAATATATTTTTAAAATATTATAACATCGGGTAACACGTTAGGCGTTGCCCGACGAAAATAAAATAAATAATTCCGATAGAAGGCTAATTTTCAAAAAAAAAACAAAAAATAAATAACAGAAGAAATGTTGACAGAACGCTAATTGAAAAAAAAAAAAAGGTCGTATTTCCTCTATCCTGACTACGTCAGAATTAAATATGGTGACACACAAAGACGTTGTTGCATAACACGCAATCACGAAAAATATATTTGAGGTTTGTGTTTATTCAGTGTCAGGTCGGTTTGCTTTTGAGGATCGCGGCGACACTTGTTTACGCTGTAGACGAGAAATTTTGACAGTGCAGTACCACTACAAGCCTGTGGTCTTTAACGTGCATCACGCAGTAGCCATACATGACTGCACGCACGCCACTAAAAATATGTAGTATGTTTATGATAATGTCTATCAAGTGGATATTTTTTCTTGCACCACCATTGCACCGCATTTCTTGCACCGCAATTCGAAATTATAAAAAAATATTATCAACCACGTTTAGACTACGTTCTACTAAAGCTACAGTGCAGCCGACGCTACGAGCTGAAAACAGGTTCATGGCGTGCGTCGACTTTTTTGTGCATGCTATTACCGGCTAGTCCAATCAATCGCAGACTGCCTCATGGCTTTGCACTTTTAGTGTGCGCGTGTGCATTTGTGTAGTGACTTTCAAGCTAGTACAGCGTGCAAAATTTTTGGGAAATTCCTGCGGTAGTCAAGCAAACAGCACGAAGAGATTACGTTGATCACTAGCCGATTGAAATGGAAAACGCACAACGCCGTGACGTTGCCACCGATTTAGGATGCCAAAACCTGTCGTTCGCGAGGCCACTGCATCATCTTCTCCCATCATCCTCTGTTTTTTTTTTTTTTTTTGCTTTGTTATTATTCGCGGGATCCCAACTCGTTGCAGTGCAGTGACCGTCACCCCCTCCTAGCCACCCAAAAGCCGTCATTCATCGCTGTTTGGCTTTTCTTTCTTTTCCTGCTGTTTTTGTTCCAACTTTCTTCGAAGCCCTTCACCCCCCCCCCCCCCCCCCCCCCTCTTTTCCCCGTTATCGGACAGGAAGTCAAGAGGTCCAGCAAGTTAAAAGGTCCAATAATGGATCTTTTGACTCGTTGGATCTTTTGACTCGCCCAACACGAGTCAAAAGATCCAATGTGGGTCAAGAGGTCCAACGAGTCGAGAGGTCCAACGAGTCAAAAGATCCACGGCGAGTCAAGAGGTCCAACGAGTCAAAAGGTCCAACGAGTCAGAAGGTCCAATGATGGATCTTTTGACGCGTTGGATCTTTTGACTCGTTGGACCTCTTGACTCGGAATCCTCTAGACACACCATTTAGCCTATCCCGTGACCATGCCGTTTTGTCTTTATTTATTTCTTTTTTTGGACCTGCACGTGATTACTCTGAATGTTCAGGGTTTTCGCTCCCCGGACAAACAACGCGAGTTTGTGCAGTTTGCCCAGGCGCAATATTGCGATCTGCTTTTTTTTTTTTCAGAAAAACGCGCGAGACGATTCTGAAATCGAATTTTATACACCGCACGTCGTAAAAGGTGTGAAAAAAAACAACAACACAAAAACACACAAAAAAAATAGGGAGCCAAAAACATTATTCGCTATAAAACTTTAAAAAAAAACTGGACTCTATTGCGCCTTCTTTCCTTCGAAAGCTCTCTGCCTTTTCACTGCAATGCATCCGCGGAATCGCTGCACGTCAGCCGAATCCACGTCGCCTATTGGGTAAGAGCCTACCTCACCAGCACCGCGATCGTAAACAATAAATAGCCGGCGAATGTTTCCTAAAAGTTTTGTTAAATAATATTCAGATTCATAGTTTGTAGCATAATTAGAGATGCGACGAAAATTACCAAATTTGATAATGCTGAGAGCCAAGCGCCATCTATCGTGCGATAAACGAAGCAGGGGCGGTAGGGCCGATGGGCCGACAGCCTTGGGCTCAGTTACTTGGCCGCGACAATCAAGGAACGGTTATGTTTCTACGTGTTTAGCGCAAGACACATGCGCGAAAAATCCATCCGATCCGACGTCCGATCCGGCAATCCGAAAAATTTGGTCATTTCAGGCGTCGGATCGGCGATCCGACGTGCGCGTCCAAAGCGTCAGATAGTTTCGCACGGCGGACGGATTGTCGGATGCGTCCAACCAATGACAGCGCAGCCAGCGCGAACGTCATGATGACGCACTGAGTCTGGCGGGCGAAGTGAACGCGATAACGGGACAGGCGAGGGGAAGCCGGACGCGTGGATCCCGCTGACTGACCCATTTGAGAAAGATGGACCCAGCAAAGAATGCACGAGCTCGTAATTTCGCTCGTGCGAGTTGAACCGTCAATATGGAACCAGAGATGACCTCCGGAGTCCGCTGGAACGCTTGGATCTGCTGGGTCCTGGGCGGAGCCGAACGGATCGTCGTGTCGCATGTAAGGTCGGAAGCGTGTGTCTCAAACTGTCGCGTGCGGCAATTCGGAGCGGCGTTCGGACTGTCGGTTCGGAAGTCGGATGGGACGATTCTGCCGTCCATGTGTCTCGCGCTTTTTTCTCGCGCGCCCCGACTTCAAGCTGCAACAAAAAAGTACTTGAAACAGACCACGACGAACACGAACGCTGGATCCACAAACACCCGAGAAAAGCCAGAACGGCTATAAACTGACCGATCCGCGACCAAGCGAGCTCGGCAGATAGGCCTAGCAGGCACTCCGAAGCAGGCACTCCAACTCCGGCGCAGCGTTGCTTTCAACGGCGCTTGACCACGACCGTCTGCCCACGACCGGCTGGCGTGCTGAATGCAATATGCCCGCGCGACCCTCGTGGATCCTTCCCGTATTTTGATCGCTGACCTCAATTTTAGATTAAGCGGTAAGGTCTCAATCTCTTCCCCTTGTTTTCCGAGGCAGTGTTGACGAACACTGTCGTCGAAAAGGGACTATCGTCAATTCTATTTTCTTGTTTTGTGTGATACCTCAAATAAACGCCATATGGATTACCTTCGTAACACGGTATGTACAGTTTGTTATTAGTATGACATTTTTATTCTGACAAACTGGATGTCACTGTCGAGCTATAACAGTTCGTGGCAGCTACGTGCGATGCCGGTCAAACCACCTTCCTTTGCCGAGTGTCGCGTCAGTATCGAGTTGCAATCGTAAAAGATCGGTCCCGAAGCGCTTACCAACAGCTCGAATACAGCACTTCCATCAAACGCGCGCGTCCGCAACGAGTTTGAGCAGGGATTTACGTGCCTCTTGCTGACACTCTCGTAGTTCAAACGTATCTTTTTTTTAACGTCGGCTCGCTCCTGCATCTCTGAGGCCGCGAAAAACGCCGCGGCCATTTGCCTCTATCTACGTCGCTTTGCAAACGACTGACACAAGCCGCCTTTTACCAACAGTGACAGTTGGGTTGACTTCTGGAGTCTTCACCGGAAGACTCGCCGCACTTCCCAACAGGCATACCGGCGTATGGGACTAGTCCCATACTGTCGCTGTAGCGCAACATATCTAATTGAATCTCGCTCAGCTGCGATGTGTCCATGGCTATCATGGCGATGAGAGGCACCGATTCAGAAAATACATCGGTGACATCGGCGCCATCAGCTCAGTAAAACCTACCGGCACACCGCTAACTCCACGCCGCCAACTTCCATTGTCCTACTGCCGAGAGAACTTCCGGTTCCGGAAACAGGGTACGTCACGACCGTCAAAATTACGGCGCGGCTTGTTTTGCGGTCATTTGGAGAGAAAGAAAAAGTCGATATTTCATTAATTTTTGGTGTAGAAGTTAATAAACCGAGACGAAAACGGATGCCTGTTCGGTATTCAGTAAACATTGACAGTTTAATGGAAACGTTATCTGGCAAAAGTAAAAAGGTCATTTCATGGTTCCTTCAAGTGGGGGGCTTTCAGGGTCAAGCGTCCGCTGATAACCGGTACAAGAAGTCGAGCTTTTTCTTTATTTTTATTTGGAAGTAGAACTATATCGCGTAACCAGTTGAGTGGAAAGGCTTCACCCCCAGTGCCATTTGGATTTTGAAAAAGTTACTATCGGAGATGAAATTCTACTGCTATATCCTCTTAAGCCTCTTGCGACGTCTTAGGACTAAATGCGCTGCAGCGGAGCTGGTCTATAAGACGTCGCAAGAGGCTTAAAAACCGGTGTGGTCTCTCTCGGTCTTACCCGGTTGGATATGTGTGAACGGCGCTTAACACCATACAGCTGTGCATGGCATTCAAATAGGGACCTGATGGCTAGTGCCTCAAACAAATTTATTACGTAACTGCATGTTTTTCTTAGCAGGTCCCCATTGAAAAGTCTGACCGTACTGTTCCAGTTTGTGTATCCAAAGCAATTCCACGTCACAAGGGCACATGGTGTGACCAGGGCTGCGAGAGAATGCCCCCATCGCCCCAATTAATGAAAGATTATCACGTGAGAATGCTGTTTACAATTTCTGGTTTCTAACAAATTGGGCATGGCCAGTGCTTGGATGCTGGGATTTGTGCTTCAAACAAGACAATCGGCAGATGATGTCAGTCCTATTCATCTGGAAGCTCGTTGGTAAAAGCAGTGCCGGAATGTGCTAAGGATATGTCCAGTGTCTTCAGTGTCTATCTCATTGTTCCTAATGTAATGTACAGGGGCCATACCGGTGAAACAAACTGCCCGCGGAAGACCAAACGGTGCGATTTTTGCAGCCGCTCTCACAGGAAAGCCTCATCACGGCGACGCGCGACGCTATACACACTTTCGTTTTGCCGCCCAGCTGGCCCAGCTGCCCCGCAAAAAAAAAAAAAAAAAAATATTGTTGTCACGTCACTTGCGCTAGGCCTCTCGTTTTTTTTATGACTAGGCTTCATACGAATTATGTCATGCCCTATCCACGCCTTTTAAACTCCTTGTGAGAGGGGAGGGAAACGCATTGGAAATGACGGCACGTCTCCCTACCCCTCCCCCTGAGTGGGAGCGGGGATTATTGACCAGCTCGCCTGCACATTTGCTTTAGTTTCAATATTCAATCTGCGGTTCTCTATATTTCAGCTTCGCTGTAAGAGATCGAAATAACACCGTATTCTACACAAATGCTTGTAAAACTCGGGGCCTTACCCATTATTGGAGGCGTGCTAGTTTCCTGTTCACTTACCTCCCCACCGAGTATGTCGATTTCGCGTCTGACGTGGGTTCGAAAAAAGACATCATTTTTGGGCATCGCTTCTCGGCCTTTTGGCTACGATCGAGTTTCGAGTTCGTCGACAGTTTCTGCGCAAGAATCGTCTCCCTGTGGCCCGCGTCCCTCAGTCGCGCGTCACCGGGGCCCCACCCTACTGCCACGGAAGATGCCGCCGTCATCCCAGGTCCCGCCGAAGGCTCAGTCTTTCGTGTTCTCGGCACCCGCCGAAGTTCCTGTTGATGAAATAATCGACAGCTTGTATGGCCTCGTTGGTGAGGACAGTTTGACGCACTTGCAACACTTCGGTGCAATGAAGTTCCTGGCTGCAGTCGGTTCGACGGCAGCTGCAGACAAGATGGTAGCGCAGGGCCACCTGCTGCTTCGAAACGTCGTGGTCCCGCTCGAACAAGTGGGACCGCGTATCATCCACGTGACGGTCTTCCGGCTCCCTCCCTACGTCCCCGACGACGCCCTCCAAGCAGTCTTCAGTTCTTACGGGAAGGTGCTCGCCATTTCCCACCTGACCTACAAAGATCGGCCAAAGCTTTTCACCGGCACGCGAGTCCTCCGCATGGAGATGAAGACGCCCGTACCGAACTTCGTCAGCGTAGGAGGGCACCGTGTGATGTGCGAATACCGAGGAATGAAGAAAGTCTGTGCCCGCTGCGGCCTGGAGGGCCACTTTGGAGCCGCTTGTCGCACACCACGCTGCGACCGGTGCGGCGTCTTCGGCCATAGCACTGACGGCTGTAATGCCCCGTGCAAGCGTTGCGGTCACAACCACGCCACCACGGATTGCACGCAGCGCCGGAGTTACTCGGCAGTGATTCGTGACGAGGGTCCTTCGGATCCTAGGCCCCCTCCACTGACGGCACCCGACCCGCCCGACAGCACTCCAGGTGCTCCACCCCAGCCTGCAGAGACCCACCCGACCGCCGGCGTGACCCAACCGGACGCTCCCCAGGTACCACCAGCTGCGCCTTCGGAGGCCAGCGGGCGCGACGACCCCAACTCGGAAGCGGAGTCCCTCCCCCCCCTTGTCATCGACGAGTCGGCAGAAAGTGAGTCGCCCGCAAGCCCAGAAGCCCAAACCGGAGTAGCCACTGCCTCCTCCTCGACAAGCGACCCAGGCGTGAGGCCACGAACTCCCGTGGAATCTGCCACCGACAACACGGAAAGCATGGAGTCGTCGCCGTCAGAGAGCGACTCCGTCAGCTTCCCGGTGCTGGACCAAGCAGCCAAAAGAGGCCCCCCCTCCTCGTCAGACTCTGGACCTGGCCCCATACGCTTGACGGGTACGAAGAAAAAGGTTCGACGTCTGAGTTTGATAGACCGTCCCGTCATTGGACGCCAACCCCCGTAACTAAGAGGCCTTACTCGTCACTAATTCTATGTCGCGTTCCAGTCTTTTTCTTTCGACCATGTTTGTGTTTTTTCTCTTTGTAATGGCCCTTCGCATCTTATCCCTCAACGTCCAGGGTTTCCGGAATGAGGATAAGCAACGTGAAGTTGTTCATTTCGCCCGTGGTTTAGGCTGTGACCTTCTTTTTGTACAAGAAACTAACTTCTACGGTGCTCGCGATGTCAAAGATTTTAAAGCTCGTTTTTCTTTTCCTTGTTATTTTTCTTACAGTTCGTCGCGCTGCACGGGTGTGGGCGTGATTTTTTTTCGACCGTGCTTATTCACCAGTAGTTTTTGCACTTTCGACCTAGACGGCCGCGTTATCTGTCTCGATCTTTATCTCGGTTCGCAACCGGTACGCGTTATCAACGTTTATGCGCCTGCTCAACCAGCGTTTTCACATTCCTTTTTCGCATCGCTAGACGTGTTTCTTTTAGAGGGCCATCCTTTTATTCTTCTCGGGGATTTCAACTGCGTCATTAATTCTTTCCAAGACGTCCAGGGGCGGGGCTGGGGCCGCTCGACATGGAACGCAAAAGAATTAGACCGCCTTATTCGTCAGTTTCAGTTAGTGGACGCCTGGGAGGTTAAAAACCCTAACGTCTTTGGGTACACCTGGGCGCGTCGTGGCTCCTACAGCCGTCTGGATAGGGCTTACCTCCCCGCGAACTTCCCGTTCCCTGTGACCCGGTGCGAGATCGTGCCCCTCCCGCCTGGCACGCGGTTTATCTCAGACCACCGCGCACTGCTCGTGGCACTGGCGGTTCCCGAGTACCGGGCTGGAAGAAGCGCCCTGTGGCGCATGGACGTGAACCTCCTCCGGGATCCGTCTTCCGTTGCTGAACTGCGTAGCAGCATCGCAGAAACTCTGAGTCAACAACCCTTCGACCCCACCCAGTGGGACGGCCTGAAAGCCGCCTGGCAGGCCTTGCTGGCCTCGGCTGGCAGAAGCCGTAGAGCTCGCCAAACCGCAACTCTGAACGACCTGATAAGGCGGATGCGCATTGTTCAGCGGGGTGGGACAGGGACCTTGCTCATGCAAGAGTACCTGAGCGTGCTTCGGGCGCGCTACAGCCGTGTACTTAGGTACAACTCTCGAACCGCCAGTGCCCAATTTCTGAGGGGCAGACCTGTGTCCGACCCCGAGGTTCTGAGGTATTTGCGCGTGTCTGGTGGGAGGGGCGGGGCCTCTACGCGGGTTTCGGAGGTGGTCCTGCCGGACGGCAGTGTGTCATCCAGGCAGGATGACATAGACGCCGTTTTCCGGGAGTATTTCTCTCGCTTGTACGCTTCAGCTCAAAGCGATACCCCTTGTGAATTTGCCGCGGGCGTAAGTCAGTTTTGTGGGGACCTCCCCGACGTTCCGACTGAGATGAGCGAGAGGTTGGTGCGTCCCGCCACCCGTCAGGAGGTGGTGGACGTTTTGCGTGCCATGAAGACCGGCTCGGCCCCGGGTCCGGATGGCTTGCCTACGGAATTTTACTCCAAGTTTTGGGATGTTTTGGGCGACGCGCTAATCAAGGTTATTAATACATTCCTAGTTTCGGGCTACGCCCCCAATTCCTTTAAAATTGGACGAGTTATTTTAATCCCTAAGACGGGAGTTTCTGGCTCCGATCCTCAATCGTGGCGGCCAATCACGCTATTAAACGCGGATTACAAGATACTAACCAGTCTGTTAAGTAAGCGACTTCGCGATATTTTGCCCGTGATCATTAGTCCGTTTCAGACGTGCAGCGTCCCCGGGCGCACGATCTTTTCTTCTTTAACTTTAACGAGGGACCTTTTTGCATACGCGTGTTCAAGATCTCTTAACGGTTGTTTCATTTCTCTTGATCAAGCCAAAGCTTTTGACAGAGTTGAGCACAATTACCTCTTTTGTGTCTTAGCTAGGTTTAGATTTTCTGGTCTGTTTATAAATTTGTTAGAAAGTTTGTACTCAAACATGTCTAGTGAGCTTTTAGTAAACGGGCGCCTGACAGCGGCTTTCCCCGTAACGAGAGGAGTGCGTCAGGGCTGCCCGTTATCGCCACTGCTTTTTGTTTTGTGTATCGATCCTTTGCTTCGTAGAATTCACACAAGCGAAAATGTTCGGGGTTTCCCGCTTCCGGGGCTAAGTACAGTTTCTGTCTCAGCGTATGCTGATGATGTTTCTTTATTTTTGCGCGACAGTGACAGTTTTCTGGCAGTAGATCGTATCTTTTCAAACTACTCCGCGCTGTCTGGGGCTCAATTGAACCCCAGGAAAAGCCAAGCTTTGTCTTTTGGTTCGTTCCCGCGTTCTTCACTTGGTGTTATACCGTTTGTCCAAACTGTTCATGTACTAGGCGTACCTTTCTCGCGCGAGGGAGTGTCACCCCTGGCTTGGGATGAGGTCTTCGGTGAAGCTCGAACACAAGTCCGGCTGGCGTCAGAGTTCGAATTATCGCTTAGTGACAAAGCTTTTTTGATCAAAAGTGTAATCTGCGCCAAGCTCTGGTACGTGTCGCGGGTGGCACTTCCTCCTGCTGTTTTTACCCGACGTATGACCTCTTTATTGTTTTCTTTTGTATGGCAAGGGAAGACTGAGCTCGTTGCCAGACCGGCGCTGCGTCTACCGCGGTCCAGTGGCGGCCTGAGCATTCCGTGTCTCAGTACGTTTGCGCAGGTATTGGCCCTCCGCTGCGTGTTAGATATCTTGGAGGACGTAGACTATATCGGCCGTACTCTAATGCTGTACTGGTTGGGTCATTTGCGCCGGACGCTCGTGCCTCGGGGACTGGGGAACCTGGCTCCGGCGGCGGAGACACCTCTGCCGCATTACGTTGCGGTCGTTGCGACGCAGCGCCGGGTGACCCAAGAGTTACCCGGCGCTCACATTCAACAGCTACCAGTATCCCGTGCTTGCGAGTCGCTTTGTGCCTCAGAGGTGTCTCTGGCGCACCAGTCGCGTAGCTCCCAGGTGTCCTGGGAGAGCCTTGTTTCTACGGACGTCCCTGCGCAGGCAGCCGATACTGGCTGGAAATTTGGGTGGGGGGTCCTACCAACGAGAGACCGACTAGCAAACTGGGGAGTTGCCGCTACCGACAGCTGCCCCAACTGCCCTTCTATCGAATCCAATGAGCATGCCCTCGTCGGCTGTGTTGTCGCCAGGACGTTCTGGACACTAGTGGCACGGGCCTTCGGGGTGCGCCTGCTCACGCAGAGACGACCCAACCGTTTCGCTAGACTTTTAGAAATTTTAACGCGCGAAGTCTTGTGGGAGTTTAGGTGTCGCGCCGTGGTCCAACGCCGCCGGTTTAGGCCTCTGTTCCCCATGCTTCGAACTTTAAGAGAGAAAGCTGCGGACTATCTGGAGACACAACTGTGGACGCTTGGGGGGCAAGAGTTCCTGAGACGGTGGCACTCGCGGTTTTTCCACGTTAATAACAACAGAATTTTGCTGCGGCCTACTCCGGTTCTGCACGGAATGTGACACAAATCAGTGGTGAAGTGTGGCCTGCGTGCCACCAAATCTTAGCACTCTTGTCAGAGGTGTGGCTGTTGTGCCAAGATCTTTGTAAATATGTAAATAAACTTTTCTTTCCAGTATCTGTTCTTATCAGCTTAATATCTGATAGGGGCCCTATATGGGTCCTCGATATTAACTTTATTTTTACAACCAGGTGGGGTACTCCGGGCTTGCCCGGAACCTGCCAGGGTCGGCCCTGTATTGCACTAGAGCAGGGATCGGCCCAGTTCCTTCGGGAACAAATATTTCAATCTAAAATGAGACTCTAGCACCTGAAGTAGAAGAGAGTAATTAACGCAAGGTAAAGAGCGGACACTCCCATAGGCTCCAGCGGCCCAGATAGGCCAGTGACAGCTAGCGCTCCTAGCGGCATTAAGCATAAGCTGCTTGTGGTTCCGGTTAAGTTATGGCGAATTCCACTGGGCGCTTTGGAGCGCGCCGGGATCAGTTGACCAGATCCGGAATGGAGCACACGATCCGAACGGGGTAGAGCCGCCTACGGATCCCCACCACTAACACATATTTTTTAATATTGCTATCGAGACAGGTGTATTCCCAAAAAGAATGCAATTAGCCGAAGTATCAGTGATACATAAAAAAAGGTGTTACAAATGACATGGGCAATTATCGTTCTATTTCTATTTTACCTGCCTTTTCTAAAGTTTTCGAAAAAATATTGCATAACCGATTAAGTTCATTTTCTGATAGGCGTGGCGTGCTAAACTCTGCATAATTGAGCTTTAGAAAACATCTTTCCATGGAAACAGCACTTTTAGTACAAAAAGAATTTATTTTGGAGAACTTTTAGAATAGAAAGCTAGTTGTAGGAATATTTATAGATTTCACCAAAGCCTTCGATTGTTTAAACCATAGTATCCTACTTCAAAAACTTCAACGTTATGGTTTTCGCGGTCGTGTTGACGCTTTTGAGTTCATACTTAAAACATAGACACCAATATGTGCATTTAAGTGGTTTTTCTTCTTTGGGTCAAACCAATTGCTTCCGGTGTTCCCCGGGGTAGTATATTAGGTCCGCTCCTATTCAACATATATGTGAATGATATAGTTAACATTGATAAAGAAGCTAAACTTGTGACGTATGCTGACGATACGAGCTTATTTTTTTTTCTGCCGACGAGCCAAACTTACTTATCAATCCTGCAAATAAAACATTATCAAAATTAAATGCATGGGCAAATGAAAACTCGCTGAAAATTAACACAAGCAAAACGAAAGCCATTATATTTCGTCCTAAATATAAAGAAGTTTTGTACAATACTAGCCTTATCTTAAACGCGTCACCTATTGACATTGTGTGTTCTTCTCAAACGGTCGGCGTTCTTTTTTTTTTTGAAAACATGTCGTGGGACTGCCACGTAAATCACGTTATCAGTAAGTTATCTTGTGTCGTCGGGTTGGTTAATCAAAATCGCTCTCTCTTGCCAATTTCTGTGCGACTACTTATATACAACTCCTTTTTCTACTCATACGTAAGTTATTGTCACCTCGTATGGGGCACGACCAGTTCAACAAATTTAGGTAAGATATTTTTACTTTAAATTAAAATAATCAAAATTACATGTAACGCTCCGTATGACTCTCATACTGCAGACTTCTTTACGCACTTTGCAATTATTACTGCACATAATTTATATAATTACAGGTTGAGCGTTAGTTTTAAAAACGAAGAAAAAAAGGAATTATCGCTTTCTAGCTGAACTTTCAGCACTGACCAAAAATATTCAGGCGTATCCCACTCGTCACACTGAGTATTGGAAGATGATCCCTCACAGAACAAATTATGGTAAACAAATGCTCAAACACACCCTACTGTTTTTACTCAACTTACTTAACTGAATACATGTGAAATTTTTACTGTCCATGCTAAAAATGTAATCATGAATGACTGTCAAGCCACTGTATTTCTATCTTTATTTCCCTTCCCTGTTTTATAACTTGTTCGTTGTTCTTGCTGCCGTCTGTCTTGCCACTGTAGGGGTCCGGAGACTCGTCAAGCTGTTCCTTTGCAGCTTTTGTCTCCGGCCTCCCCTTCATCATTGATGAGAAATAAAACTATTATTATTATTATTATTATATTGGGGATCCGTAGGGAATACTGGGAACGCTTCTCGGCCTTTTGGCTAAGATCAAAGTGTTGTGCTGCCAGTCCGTCATCTGGCAAGGGGGACATATTGGCCCGGCCTGCAAGACCCCACGCTGCGACTGGTGCGGTGTTTTTGGTCACCCCACCGCAGGGTGCACCACCCCTTGTCTTCGGTGCGGTCACGTCCACGCAACGATCGACTGCACACAGCGGAAGTCGTAAGCTGCGGCAACGCACTCGTCCCAGGACCTTTGGCCGGCCTTGCCTACACCAGGAGCCGCACGCCCACCTGTTCATCTTCAGGAAGACTCCGACCCTTCTGTCGCACACCGCGACCCTCCCCCGCCTGTTCGGGACTCAGCACCTAGTTCATCGTCGGTGGAGGCTACTGCAAGCGCCCAAATCCAGGACGCCCCCTCAGATGCGGCCGCTACCCTGGGCTCCCCTGACGTGGGCTCCGACGCCCTGAGCTCAGATTCAGACCGCCTTGTCATCGACGAGACGGCCAACGTGGCTCCTCGCCAGGGAAAGCCGCCCCCCATGCCAGCAGGCCCGGCGTCTCACCCCACGTGCACGGCGAACCTAGACCCGTCGTCGACATCTCCAACCCCGAGCGACCCGAATGCGGCTTCGGCGTCTGGCGTTCTTGCCATGGGTGACCCAAACGTGGACCCGGCGCCCGCCGAAGATTCCACCGATGACGATACGATGGCCTGGTCTCGCTCCGACGTCAAAGGCGGCCTTTCAACAGCCAGCAGTGGACAAGAGACACCACACGCCGAGAACGCAGTGAAGAAGCGTCGCGGACTCAGCACAAATGAGTCCGACAGTTCCGACCCTCTCGTTTTCTAACTTGTCGGCGGACAATGTTACAGTTTTCTTTACTCCCCTTTCATAATAGGCTTGCACGTTATCACTCTAAATGTGCAAGGTTTCCGCAGTCCTGATACGCAGAGGGAAGTAAATCACTTCGCACAGTCACAGCACTGCGATTTGCTTTTTCTACAAGACACAAATTTTTTTTTCTGCTCAGGATGTAAAGAAGTTCAAAGAACGCTTTTCGATCCCCTGTTATTTTTCTTTTGCCTCGTCACGATCGTGCGGCGTTGGAGTTTTAATTTTCCGCCGTGCCTTTTTGCGAGGAGCTTTTTCAACGGGTGATCCTGGTGGACGAGTCCTAGTATACAGTTTTTTTGTTGGCAACGCCGAATTCAGCGCGATCAGCGTTTACGCGCCTAACCACCACACGGCGTCTTGCGTCTTTTTCAAAAACCTGATGTAGTATGTGCCTGAGGACGGGTTTTTCTATCTTTGCGGAAATTTTAATTGTGTAGTTAACTCTGCCTGAGATGTTCGCGGCCCGGGTTGTGGGCGTTCCACCTCAAACGCCCGTGAACTAGTCCGGTTGCTCGGCATCCACAGTCTGCGCGACGTGTGGCTTGAGTTGCATGGCTCCTTGTACGTGGCCACGTGGTCACGCGGCACTTCGTCGAGCCGCCTAGATCACGTCTACGTGCCGCCCTCTCTCGCGTCACGTCTCGTTCGATGCGCCGTCCTCTCCTTTCCCGCAGCCGCAGGCTACGTTTCGGATCATCGGCCTGTGTCCACAGTTTTTGACTCGTTCGGTTTTTTTGCACCCGCGCGGCGACACGTGGCGTTCGGACACCTCGCTCCTGAGAGATGAATTAGCTCTCTCCAGCCTTCGCCACTCAATCCAAACGTCACTGCTAACCGAGCCAGTGTCACCTGCGCGGTGGGAGGTTGTTCAATCCGTTTGCCGTTTTCAGGCAACGATTTCAGGGAAGCTGTTTCGGCGCAGAGTGACACAGACC
Source organism: Ixodes scapularis (assembly GCF_016920785.2). Lineage (NCBI taxonomy): Eukaryota > Metazoa > Arthropoda > Arachnida > Ixodida > Ixodidae > Ixodes > Ixodes scapularis. The sequence goes on along the minus strand of NW_024609836.1, from coordinate 12,381,009 downwards.
CTCAACGAGACTATCCGTCGCATACGCGCCGTGCAACGTGGGGGGGATGCACCCACTTGATGTCCGAGCACCGTACAGTCCTTCGCGACCGCTATCAACATCTTCTGCACACATCCTGCCGAAGCACTGCGACACAACAGCTCCAAGGTCAGCCCTCAGACAATCCGGAAGTGCTGCGATGCCTCCGCACCTTACGCGCCGGAGAAGACAAACTGTCGTTCGTCCCGAACGTCCGCCTCGCAGATTGAAACATTTCGGAGGACCCTCGTGATATCAGCGAGTTTTTCCATCGGTTTTTCTCCACTCTGTTTCGTTCAGAGACCACCGTGTCTGTGCAGAATTTTATGGAACAGGTTCGCCTCTTCTGCGGTAACTTGCCTACTTGTCCTGACTCCGTGAATAGCACTTTAACGCGCCCAGCTATCGTGAGGAATTGTTTGAACTCCTCCAGGCAATGAAAGTCGGGTCAGCTCCCGGGCCCGATGGCTTACCAGCGGCGTTTTGCGTGGCGTTCTGGAACATCCTCGCAGGTCCTCTTGTCCAGATCGTGAACCAATTCCTAGAGAGTGGAGAAGTCAATCCTTTTTTCCGCTGCGGCCATGTGGTTCTTCTGCCCAAAGGCGGATCACCGTCCGACTCTGCAGCATGGAGATTTATCACACTCTTTAACGTGGGCTATAAGCTCGTAGCATCTCTGTTAGCTTCGCGCCTTAGGTCGGTCCTACCGTACATAGTAAGCATAGCCCAGACATGCTCTGTACCTGACCGCAGCATTTTTTTCCTCGCTGAATCTCACCCGTGACACTTTCACGTACGCCCACTCCACCAGGGCGTCGGGGTTTTTTGTTTCGCTTGACTAGGCCAAGGCCTTTGACCGGGTCGAACACCATTTTCTGTTCGAAGTCTTAGCTGCTCTTGGTTTTCCTTCAGATTTTGTCAGCCTTCTCAGGTCATTATATAGCGGACTGACCAGCCAACTTCTGGTTAATGGTTGGCTCCTTGCGCCTTCCCCGTTTCCCGAGGAGTGCGACAAGGGTGCCCTCTGTCACCCTTGGTATATAATAATAATAATAACTTTATTCATCACCACAGATACATGGGGTGAATGGGACGCCAGAGAAAAAGCAGCATGAACGCAGCTTGACGAAGCTCCGGACCCCCCATTCAGCAGCTGCGACACGACACATAAATGTATTTACAATGAACATTTCATTTTTTGAGCATTTGTATATGATCATAAGTAACATATGTACGATCAAGATTTAAGAAAAAACAATTCGAGGATATTATTCTTCGAAAGCTGAATAACATCTACATTCCGAATAAAATAATCATTTAATAACATAGGTAACGTGTAGCTCATTTTCTGCTTACCATAATTGGTTCAGCATTTCGGAATCTGCCAAGGCTGGCGATGTCTAGATGAGTAATAGTAACTTTTTTTTTTAAATCAGCGAGTTCAAAAATTATATCGTTACGTCCATGTGCCGCATACTTATACGAAAGTGTCAGTCGATAATCATGCATTTGATGTATGTTAAGAATTTGTAAATTTTAAACAATGGTTGTGTTGGATGTATGTAAGGAACGTTTGCAATTATTCTTACGACCTTTTTCTGGAGTAAATGTATCGCATTTAAATTTGACATCGATGTATTGCCCCAGACCAAGTTACAATAGCATAAATGGGAATAGAATAATGAATTGTATAGCACCCTTTTTACACTCATGGGAAGAACATGTCTATGTTTATTCATAATTCCTACTACCTTTCCAAATTTAGCACAAAGATATTTAATGTGATTATTCCATAGCAAGGTTTCAGAAAAAATAATTCCAGGCGTTTTAATACTGTGTACAAACTCAATATTTAAAGATCCAAAGTTGAGGGGTGTGGAAAGTCTCTCACCCGAACCAGGTAATCGGAACATGACTGCTTTTGTTTTTGACACATTAATGTTTAAGCAATTTATTTCTGACCATGCCTTCAACTTTAAAAGAAATGCATTGGCTTTATTTCTTAGGCTCTGCTCACAACTGGCTGAAAACAATATGCTAGTGTCATCCGCATACATGATATATTTGCAGTTTGGATCAATGTTTACTAAGTCATTAATATATAGTATACAAAGAAGGGGCCCTAAGATACTTCCTTGTGGAACTCCTGACAATATGTTTGAAAGGGTTGATTTTTGGTCAGTAATTACCACAAACTGAGAGCGATATTGCAGATATGATTTTATAAGTGCAAGCGGAAGATCTCGAATACCGTAATCAAAGAGTTGTTCTAGCAAAATAGTGTGATTAATGCAATCAAAAGCTTTGCTGAAATCTATAAATATTCCAAGCGTCAATTTCTTTTCTTCGAAGTTTCTAAGTATACATTCTTTCTGAACTAATAATGCTGCCTCTGTAGACCGATTTCTCCGGAAGCCAAATTGATAGTCTGTTATAAGAGAATGTTTGTCACAAAATTTACAATCCGCGAGTGAATTATTTTTTCTAAACCTTTCGAAAATACTGGAAGTATAGACATAGGCCGATAATTCCCTAATTCGTTTTAGAGCGCAGCCCTTAGGGGCCCGTTCCCGGCTTGAACGGCGTCGGCGTCGCTGTCGGCGTCGGCGTAACCAAGGTCACCCCAAGGTCAAGCGACCCCCAAGGTCGACCCAAGGTCACGTGACCCTGAAGGTCACCCAAGGTCACGTGACCCCACCCCCAGGGTCACGTGACCTCCAAGGTCACGTGACACCCAAAGTCACGTGACCCCGAGGTCACGTGCCCCCCCCCCCCGAGGTCACGTGACCACCCCAGGGTCACGTGACCCCCGCCGAGGTCACGTGACCTCCCCGATGACGTCATCGTCACTGATGACGTCACCGGTATCCGCATCGTCATCGTCATCATCACTGATGACGTCATCAGTGACGTCACTGATGACCTCACCGGCATCCGCATCGTCATCATCAGTAATGTCGTCATCAGTGACGTCACTGATGACGTCACCGGTATCCGCATTGTCATCGTCATCATCACGGACGACGTCATCAGTGACGTCACTGATGACGTCACTGACATCCGCATCGTCATCGTCATCATCGCTGATGACGTCATCGGAGTCCGCATCGTCATCGTCACTGGTGATGTCATCAGTGACGTCACTGATGACATCATCGGCATCGTCACGTGACCCCCAAGGTCACCTCAAGGACACGTGACCCCCAGAGGTCACGTGACCCCTCCTTCAGGTCACTTCACCCCCCCCCCCCCCAGTACCCTCCCCTCCTCCTCCTCAAGAGCTGCGCTCTAATTCGGCGTTACAGGGAGTTGTAAACGGCTTTCACTTTTTTGTTTCCAGTTTTAAACAAAGCTACAACTTTCGCAACTTGCATGCTTTGCGGAAAAGTACCAGATGATAGGGCGAGGTTGTATATAAAAGTTAGGCATGGGGCAATGATATCTATTACGTATTTTACTGGTCTAATTTGTAGATCGTCTGCATCACGGCTCCGACTATTATTGATACACATGATAGAGGAAAAGACCTCACTTTCATCCGTTGGGAATATAAAGAGCGATTCTGGAGTTGATATTTTTTGACGCTTCTGGGTTATAGTAGCTGCTACCTATATTAACAAAAAAATTTTTGAATACATTTGCAAGATTCGATCCATTAAGAACTTCACCATTATGTTCTATATTGTCAATCGGATTTAATCTGCCCGAGGTATTAAAAACGCTCTTTATACGTTTCCATAGTATGTCGGCCTTTTTTAGGCAGTCGCCATCAAAAATACTAGAATAATAATTATTTTTAGTTCTTTTAATTTCAGTAGTTAATTTATTTCTGTAGTCTCTAAATTGGGCTAGCACTATTTCGTCTCGAGTCGCATGGAATAAATGATAAAGTTCGTATTTCCTAGGTATTTTTTTTTAAGAGTGCCGATGTCATCCAAGGCTTCCGTCCTTTTCGAGCAAGTTTTACGGTTTTATTTGGAAAACAGTCAAAATATATATGTTTAAACTTTTTTATGAACTTGTTATAGGCACTATCCGCGTTACCAGTATGGAATACATCTTCCCAACTTGTGTTAATTAGCTTATTTCGAAACATGTCTAGTGTGGCTGGTGTAATATTTTGGAATGTTATTGTAGTTGTGTCTTGCTTACGTGGTTCACGTGTTGTGCTGACTAGCATAAATATGAACAAATGGTCACTTATATCTGAGGCTATTACACCAGCCTTGACCTTTTCCTTTTCATAGTTTGTAATAAACAAATCAATTAATGTTGATGTAGAAGCTGTAATGCGAGTCGGGTAAGTTATAACATTCGAGAAGCTATTTGCCGTTAACAACAACATTAATTCAGCAGTGCTGGGGGTTTCCTCTAAAAGATTAATATTTAAATCTCCGCCTAAAAAGAGATAATACTTGCATTCGTTTGCATAACATAGTAACCTGTCTAGAAAAGCAAAAAACTTCGCGACATTGCCACTTGGTGGGCGATATACAACCGAAAAAATGTTAAGATTATATTTTACGCACAGTACTTCGTAATCATCTGTAACCAACGTATAGTCTTCAATAATTTCACAGTCATGGTTTGCTATTAGCATGGCGACACCACCCCCAAGTCCGGATGCCCGGTTATGACAAAAATGTTGATAGTGGGGAAGAATAAAAAAATCTGCTTCGTCTTGGTACCAGGTTTCAGTGAACATTATCGCGTCAAACGTGCATTGAAACGATTGAAAAAGAAACATGAGATCGTCAGACTTAGATATAGCCGATCTAACATTCAAGTGGAACAGTTTCAAAAGGTGACACTTCTTTTTATTTACATCCTTACAGATATCCTCTGGTAAAAACAAGTCAGCTACTGCCATTTCGAATGATCAAAATGCAGTCATACCATATCCGTGAATTTTTACTTTTAACAAATCTTTAGGAGATCGTCTTCGTGTTCAATCGATACAAAGTCGGTAGTTTCTGATTTGCGGGCTAGGATCTTCCCATTTCTTACCCATGCAAATTTCCAGCCGGCATCGCGTTTTTTGGCAATAGTCTTACCAAGCAATTTTTTCAAAGTTGGGCACAAATGTTCGTTTATAAAAACGGGTGAGTCTGCGGAAAGTCCCAGGTCTTCGTTCGTGATTCGTTTTGATCGGGCTTTTGCAAGCACCCTGTCGCGCTTTTCCCTGCGCATGAATTGCACGACAATGTTTTGCTTTCCGCGCTCTCGTGTGCGGACTCGATGACACATTTCGACGTCCGCTGTATCAATCGGTTCGCCGATTGCTTCTCCGAGCTGACGCAGCGTTTCGTTCAGATTTTCGTTGGCGATTACTGGTACCCCTTTAATTTCAAGGTTGTACGCGCGTGAGTGTTGCTCGCATTGTACAATGCTCATTTGGCTTGCTTTCATTTCTTTTTCAAGTGCTAGACACCTAGCTTTCAGCTCTTCGTTTTCTTTTTTTAGTTCGTTATCAACCGTAGCTCCACTTTCAAGCTTCCTCTCGATACCTTCGAATTCTGCATTTATGAAATCCATACTGGACTTCATTTCCCGTATATCGGTACGGAGTTCACGAATTTCATTGCGGAAGTCTCTCTCTAGTGTCTCTCTCATCAATTTCCATTCGTTTTTCATTTCATCTCTAAGCTCCGCAAAAAGTTTCGTAAGGTCTTTCGTCATTGTTACAATGCACACCTTGTTACAGAAAACACACAAGTGGCAGCAGCGACGGCAGTTTTGCGAAGACACAAACATAAATCTCCGAAGTAAAATACGAACCTGCAAAGGAGCGTTGTCTTAGGAAGACGTGCCAGGTGCCGTCGCGGCTGCCAAATGATGCGTGTTGAAAGAACTCTTCTTCTTATAGCGCCAACGGCGGCGGGCGATACTGCAGAGCCAGCCAATCCAGGCGACGCAAACTTCCAAGCCGGGATGCCGTGTAGCCGCGGAAGAGAAGCTGCACTGTCGTCCAGCATGGATATAAAAGGTTTTCCGCTACCGGGCCAAGAATCCATTGTGGTCAGCGCCTACGCAGACGACGTTGGCCTGTCTGTTCGCGACTGTGACAGTTTCGAAACTGCTATGCAGCTCTTCTCGGAGTATGGCACTTTCTCTGGTGCGCAGTTGAACCGATCCAAGAGTAGGGCATTTGTCTTTCACGGAACCCATCCTCTCGCCTTGCCGGCTGGCATCCCGGTTGTGACCGAGCTCCGCGTTCTCGGAGTGATCTTTGACTGCCGTGGTGTAGCGCCGCGCACGTGGGAAGTCGTGGCCACAGGTATTGAGCGCCAGGTCTCAGCAGCGTAAGTGTTAACGCTATCGCTCCAGAACCGGGCCTACTTGGTGAATGTAGTCTTCTGCGAACAACTGTGTTTCACTGCCCATATTGCTCTCCCCCGTCCCCGTTATACTAAACGGATGTCCACTTGCCTCTTTCGGTTTTCTTGGAGCAGGGGCACGGAGCTTGTCACCGGGGCAGTGCTCCGCCTCCCCACGTCCCTTGGTGGCAGAGGCATGCCTTGCATTGACACCAGATGTCGTCTTCCGGCTCTGCGCTCCATCTTGGGAAAATAGAAAACGTAGACCACCCCGCGCGCCGTTTCGCCCTTTATTTCCTAGGGCCTTCGCGCCGTGCACTCGTTCCGCGTGAGCTTGGTAACCTCTATTCCAGCGCAGAGTCCGTCCCCCCTTTTCACCAGGTGGTTGTTAACCTACACAGGGAACGGCTGTCCACATTCTTAGATCTGGCGGTGCGAAAGGTGCCACCTGCACGCATCGTCAAGGAAATCTGCACGCAACGTGTGACCCCTGAGGAGCGAAGGCGGGCAGATGCTTCTCCGTGGGCGCAGTTGGTGTCTCGTCGACTCCCTCGGCCCGGAAAGACTTTGAATGGAGAAGAGGGTGGGAACTGCTGCCAACTCGACAACGTCTTCACCGTTGGGTCATGGTTCTAAACCCCCAATGTCCCAACTGTGGGCAAGTAGAGACCACGTCTCACGTATTTCGAGGCTGCCAAGTAGTGCAGACCTTCTGGCGCCTCATCCATCATGGATTTAGATCACTGGGGATCTGGCATTTCGTCTATAACGGACGATGCCCACGTGGAGGTTTTGCAGTTCTCTTATTGACGGTCGCGCAATTTGTCCTCTGGCAAAACCGATGCGCAGCGGGAGGCCAACAGCGACGTACCAGGGCTATGTGGACCCTACTGTCCCGACTTCGCGGAGCCTTCCTCCGCCACCTTGACGCAGAGCTTTTCTGACTGGGCAAAAGTGAATTCCTGCGGCGGTGGTCGTGTCGTTTCGTCCGTCTTACAAATGGCCGGGTTTCTTTGTCTTTCGCGCCCCTCACGGCAGTGTAAGTGAGGTGTGCGCTAGCCCGCATTTGCCTCACCAGTTGGTCAATTTTCGCTTTGTACCGCAGCCTGACGTCACCCTCAGTCCCCGCTTTGCAAGATATCTCGTCCTCGCCTGAGACTCCTAGTCTACACTTGTTGTGACCCACCCCTTTTTGAATTTCACTGCCAACTGTTGCTTCAAACATTGTACGTTTTGTAAATAAATATTTTCTATACAGTATCCTAATAATAAACACAAATCTCAGCGTAATATCTGATAGGGGCCCTATATGGGTCCTCAATATTACCTTTATTTTTGCGGCCAGGTGGGGAACTCCGGGCTTGCCCGGAACCTGCCAGCGTCGGCCCTGTATTGCAGTACAGCAGGGATCGGCCCAGTTCCTTCGGGAACAAATATTTGAATCTAAAATGAGACTCTAGGACTGTAGTAGGTGGTGTAAAATCACTTTCGATGGTACCCGAATCGGAAGATTCGAAATTGTAGACGAATCTCAAGCGGTTTGGAAAGATTCGGAGCTTGCCATGGTTGCCAGATCACGTTGATGAGTGTTTCAACTTTTTGTGATATTCAATTCACTAAACTCTACAAAGTGCACGAAATAATATTGTAATATATAATATCACAGTAATAAGTAAAATGTTCCGCTTTGTTTATATTATTTTGGATGTTTGTCGAGAGTGGTAGCTTGACATGCTTTTTGTATAAATGCATTCATGAATTAATTGATTGCCCACCTCTCACATCTGCTATTAATATTCACGTTCCGAGTCGAGTTTTGCGGGTTTCTCCAACTTTCCATGTTAACCACATCACCCAAACCAGTCCCTGTAACAAGTATGTAGCGCCCCCCTCCAGTCCGCCCGTCTGCGGCCGCCAGGCTCGGCGGGCAACATTGATCACCGCGCGAAATAAACACCGGGGAGCGTACGTCGCCCCGGTCAGTCATCGTGCACCCTCACATTCAGGCTGCGTGTCGTCTCTACTCGGCGGGTGCTTCGGCCCCCTTCGTCCACGTTCTAGAAAGATCGTGACACTGGCGACGAGGAACCGTGGCACTGGAGGCCACCAACGTGCACTGTTCGGCCCACGCCGCCGAGAGAGTCGCAACACCGCACCCCGCTGCTGTCGCCATGCCGCTCTACGGGAGGCTCGAGCCGTTCGAGGGAGATGGGTCCGCCTGGCCAGTTTATGAAGAACAGGTCTACGTGTTCTTCCGGGCGAACGACACGCCCGAGGCGAAGCAACGGGACGTCTTCTTGGCCAGTTGCGAAACCCGCGTCTTCAGCCTCCTGCTCGACCTCCACAAGCCGGCCACGCCGCACGTCAAAACGCTGGGTGAGCTGCTCGCCACGCTGCGCTCGCACTTCAGCCGGGCGCCGTCCACGCTTATGGAGCGGTTCCGCTTCAACAACCGGAGCCGCCAGGACGGGGAGACCCTTGGGCAGTTTGTTGCTGCGCTACCAAGGTTAGCGAGCACCTGCGCCTTCGGTGACCAGTTGGACTCGCTACTCCGGGACAGGTTCGTCTGTGGCATCAACAACCCTGCCGTGCAGACGGGACTCCTGAAGCTCCCCGACCCCTCGCTGGACGACGCGGTGAAGGCAGCGCTGGCGATGGAAGCAGCAGCTAAGGACGCCAGCGAGATAGCGCGTGCGGCCGGGTCCCCGTCGACGGAAGCGGCGGTGAACAAGATGGCGGCAAGGAGCGCTGCCTGCAGCCGCTGCGGTGCTGCCCACTCCCCCTCACAGTGCCAGTTTGCCCAAGCACAATGCTTCACGTGCGGGAGAACTGGGTACCTCGCACGTGTCTGCCGAGGGGGGAGGACGAGCGGCGGCCAGCAGCAGCAGCAGTAGCCTGGTTCAAGCCCAGGTTCCAGCCAAGCCCGTGGCCAGGGTGGCCATCGCAAGAAAACGCGGCGGGGACGAGCGGCAGCAGGTCTGGGTACCTCTTCAGCCAGGGTCCACGTCGTGGCCGACGAGCGGCAGGTCTTCGACGTGTGGCATATGAATAAACTTTCGCCTGTGCCACCTTACTTGGTGTCTGTCGAAATCTGCGGGCACCCCATCACCATGGAGCTGGACACAGGGGCCAGCGTGTCGGTCATGCCCAGGAAGCTGTTCAAGCAGACCTTCCCTGGCGTGTCCATCGAGGCGTCGGACGTCATGCTGCGCAGCTACTCCGGGCAGCTTTCACAGGTCCAGGGTCGGGCCCAAGCCAGCGTTCGCCTTGGCGACAGGGAGGCAATCCTTCCCCTCTACTTAACCAAGGGGTCGTAGCCGACGCTGCTGGGCCGGAACCGGATTCACTCGCTGGGTGTTCGGCTGCCGGAGTACCAAGAAGCTGCGCTGCACGTGGTGAAAGACGTGCCGAGCTTCCTGACCGACTTCCTATCCCTGTTCCAGCCGGGGGTGGGCACCTTCGCCGGCACGACGGTTGGCATCCACGTTCCTGAGGGAGCCCGGCCTCGGTTCTTCAAGCGGCGTCCGCTGCCGTTCGCCCTGAAGGACGGGGTCACCCAGGAGCTGCAACGGCTGCAGCGAGAGGGAATCCTGGTGCCCGTCAAGACTTCCGAGTGGGCCGCACCGATTGTTTCAGTCCTCAAGCGAGACGGCCGCGTCAGGATCTGCGGGGACTTCAAGGTTACCATCAACCCCGTCGCTACCGTCGAGAAGTACCCGCTGCCTCGGGTAGAAGATCTCTGGTCGGCTCTGTCCGGGGGACAGAAGTTCTCCAAGCTCGACCTTCGAGATGCCTACCAGCAGCTGGTGCTCCAGGATGCCGCCCGGAAGTATGTCACCATTTCGACTACCATGGGACTCTTCCAGTACACGCGCCTACCGTTCGGCGTGGCCTCAGCCCCAGCCATCTTCCAGAGGGAGATGGACAACCTCTTCAGGGGCATGAGGCACGTGGCGATGTGCTTGGACGACATCCTGGTTACCTGTACCGACGACGGGGACCACCTGCAGAACCTGCGCAAAGTCCTGACACGATTACAGGACGCCGGTCTCAAGTTGAGGCTGGACAAGTGCGTGTTCCTGACCCCCAGCGTGGAGTCCCTACTGAAAAAAAACATTTGAAATTCAAACGGGTGGCAAACTGGTCGCCCGTTTGAATCAAACTTGTAGATCCGTTTGGATCAAACGTGGTTATGGGATACGGGTACCCGTTTGGAACGGTACCCGTTTGATACAGGTGCCCGTTTGAAACGGGCGCCCGTTTGATACGGGCGCCCGTATGATACGAGCACCCGTTCGACCTGGCACGTGATCACACGTTTGAACGTGCCATTCGAATTGGCAAATTATGCGCTAGCCCTAAATGGGTATCGTCTGGGAGGTTGGTTATTTTAAACATATTTAAGACGTCCCGAAACTCATAAACGTATTAATAACATTGAGAAAACACGTAGAACAAATGCGCTCGCCTAGGTGCTTGTAAATCGACAGGAAAACAGACACAAACAATTGTTTTCAATTCTCCTCGAAGTTTATTACCTCTTCTGTAGACAAGTACAAACGTGCAAGCGATCTGTGAAGACTATACAGGTATACTTTCGGGGAAATTATTCTCCCGGCTGGCGCGCGAATAGGCGCTGCATACTTCTATGGATAATCTGGAAGAGTACGCGTAAAAGAACGGTCAATCGTTGCCAACACGTAGGTTGCAGTGCACTTACCATAACAATAGCGGACTTGAAAGATGTAATCCGTGATACTTGTCGACACGGTCAAAGCAGGACAACCACACAAACACAAACGAGAGGGATCGGCTCCTTGGAAGTTTCAACACGATGCGGCGCACAAGCTGTCATTTGCCGAACCCAACCAAACCGCGAGAATTTGCGACTTCTTTGAAGAATCGCTCGTTGCCGATATACACGTGGGACTTTTCGAACACTGATAGCTTTGGTGCACATCCAATACGTTGTCGAGAGACATCCCAATAAGACCGCAGGGTTAGGCGACTGATTGAAGCAGGTAGGACGAGCGAACTTCGAGCAGCAACTGACAACAAGCAGACAAAGAAAAAAGCAACTGCAAGGCGCGCCCTTCCGGACCTCGATGCTTATCAGCGTGTAGCTCGCGCGCTGCTGTGGGTCACGTGACAGGGGTGACAAGAGAGGATGGTGGGGGCGAGGTCAAGGCGCTGGGACCACCGGGACAGCCCTTCTCCCTCTCCCCAGGCATTCCAGTGAGATGGGTTTTTGTAGCCTCGAAAAACAAACGCGCGCGCGCGCGCGCATTTTAGCACGCTCGAACCTTGGAAATGGCGGCGGGGCGGCCAGAAGCTCGGCTTGCGCCCGAGCGAAGAAAGTACCCAGCGCGAGCTCGTAGTTTGATAGTTTGAGTGCTGCAACGGCGGGCGTGCTCTCGCAATGCTCGATGTTCATGCAGCCGCGTGTACGCGTGCTACCTTCGCTGCGTCTTGAATTAAAGTGAAACGGAGTCTAGACGTACATTCTTTCACGCGGTCGCGTCTTCTGCGAGAGAGATTCGAGCTTAATAAGTAAATTGAGGCAACAAAGATGGACAAAGTATTAAAGGTCTGTCAAAAATATCGGCTTACCAACGTCGCGCGTTTACGTAAAACAAAAAAAAAAAGGTGTTAGTTTTAGTTGCAGTATAATCGAAAATCAGCGCAATTGAAATATAAATATAATTACTTGCATTACGCGGACGATCTCAAATCGATGAACCGGCGCTCCCAGCCTTCCGGAAACATTGTCTGCCACGGCTGAAACGCTAGGCGTGCCCACGCCGCTGATCTGTACGTTCAATATCAAACGGGCTCCGGAGAGCCGTTTGATTAAACCGGTACAGTTTGCAACATGGTCACCGGTTTGAGCAAACGTGCGACAACTTTGCCCAAACGAGTCGCCCATTTGCCCAAACGAGTCGCCCATTTGCCCAGACGAGCGACCCGTTTGCCAAAAGAGTGACCTGTTTGTCCAAATAGGTGACCGTTTTGGCTCATACGGAGGACCCCTTTGAGTCATACGGGCGACCCCTTTGACAAACTGGTGACCAGTATGGTTAAACTGTTACCGGTATGGACCCGTTTATTTTCATATAGGCGCCAGATGGTTTTTTTCAGTAGGGGTACCTGGGACATCATCTCCCAGGCTGGCCTGGCCCCGGCTCCCCGCAAGATTGAGGCCGTGCTCAAGGCGCCGAAGCCCAAGAGCAAGAAGGAGCTTCAGAGCTACCTCGGCCTAGTCAACTTCAACAGGAGGTTCCTGCCCAACCTGTCGATGCATCTGGAGCCGCTGCATCGCCTGCTTCGTGATGGGCAGCAGTGGGCCTGGAAGAAGGAGCAGGACTTGGCCTTCCAGCGCAGCAAGGAGCTGGTCGTTAAGGCTCCAGTGCTGGTGCACTTCGACCCGGCCAAGCCTGTAGTCCTCACCGTAGATGCGTCGCCGTACGGGGTAGGAGCCGTCCTGTCGCACCGGGGTCAGGATGGTCAGGAACACCCTGTGGCGTTTGCTTCTCGTCGACTACATGCGGCAGAGCAACGCTACAGCCAGCTCGACAAAGAAGGCCTGGCGCTCATCTTCGGGATCCAGCGCTTCCATCAGTACCTGTGGGGCCGGCAATTCGAGGCAGTCACGGACCACAAGCCGCTGCTGGGGCTGCTGGGACCTGACAAGGCAGTTACAGTGCAAGCATCGCCTCGTGTGGTACGCTGGGCCTTGATGCTGGTGGCCTACAGCTACAAGCTGGTCTGCCGCCCTGGGAAGGACCTGGGACCTGCCGACGCCCTGAGCCGCCTGCCCCTGCCGGAGGTGCCTGCTGCCGTTCCAGAGCCAGCTGACGTGTTCCTGCTGGAGCGGGCCTCCCCGGGGGTGCTTACCAGGACTGCGGTGGCGCAGGCGACCAGCCGGGACCCGGTCCTGTCTCAGGTGGTCAAGGCGGTTGCCCGAGGGGAGGAGCTGGGTCACCAGGCGTACAGCTACAAGACCGCCGAGCTGAGCTTGGAGCAGGGCTGCCTGCTGTGGGGTTCCAGGGTGGTAATTCCACAAAGTCTCCGGGCCAAGGTCCTGCAGTTGCTGCATGCGGGGCATCCTGGCATTGAAAATACCAAAATGGGTGCACGGTCGCACGTTTGGTGGCCTGGCTTGGACCAGGACATCGTGCACCAGGTGCAAGGCTGCCAGGTCTGCCAGGAGAACCAGCGAGCCTCGCGCCACGTGGAGATCACCCCCTGGCCGTTCCCACAGAGGCCGTGGTCCCGCTTGCACGTGGACTATGCGGGACCCTTCAAGGGCCACTACTTCCTGGTGGTAGTGGACGCCTTCTCCAAGTGGGCGGAGGCACTGCCAGTCACCAGTCCATCGGCAAGCGCGACCATTGCGGATCTGCGGCAGGTCTCCGCGGCGCAGGGATTGCCAGACATTATTGTGTCGGACAATGGCCCCACTTTCGCCAGCGCCGAGTACCTGGACTGGCTGCAGAGGAATGGGATCCGCCGGATGCTGGTTCCGCCGTACCACTCCGCTTCCGATGGTGCAGCAGAGCGGGTGGTCCAGACCATCAAGGACAAGCTCAAAAAGAGCCAGCCCGTGGATTTCCAAACGCAGGTGGCCCGGGTACTGTTCCAGTACCGGACTACACCCCATGAGGTCGCTGGCCGTGCCCCCTGCGAGCTTCTGCTGGGCCGGATGGTCAAGACCCCCCTGGACGTGTTGCGTCCGGACCTCCGGTCCACGGCGCTCCTGAAGCAGCTGACGCTGAAGCTGGCTGCTGACCGAGGGTGCCGTCCCGGGCCTTTGCCGGAGCCGGGAGCGTCTGTCTACGCCAGAAACTTCCGTCCTGGCCTGCCCTGGTCTGCTGGCCATGTGGTTTCTCCAGGGAGTGCCTCATCGCTACTCGTCCGCATGCCCGACGGAACCACCTGGCACCGGTACACCGACCATGTCAGGCATCGCTCCGGGACCTGGCTTGCACCCTCGGCCGTCGTTTCGGAGGACCAGCCTGCAAGGGGCCCAACAGCACCAGTCGTGGCCAGCGGAGCGCCACCCACCCCGGAGGCGACAAGCGTCGCCACTCCTGTGGCACCAGTTGCACCGGTGCCACTCACAAATCCTGTCCCTGCGGCTCCACCAGATGGAGCGCGACCTGTACAGGCAGCGCCCGGCGTTGCCACACCTGGCCCGTCGACACCAGTACCCAGGCGAGGTACACGGCAGCGAAGGCCCCCTGACCGCTACTCGCCGGGATAACCTTCGCCGTCGACCGTCCAGGACTTGACACGACCTGACGCCTAGTTGGTGTCGGCCGTGTGTGTTTATTCATGTATTTTGTTTTACAAAAAAAAACTGGGGGGAGGGATGTAACAAGTATGTAGCGCCCCCCTTCAGTCCGCCCGTCTGCGGCCGCCAGGCTCGGCGGGCAACATTGATCACCGCGCCCAATAAACACCGTGGAGCATACGTCGCCCCGGTCAGTCATCGTCCACCCTCACAACCAGGCTGCGTGTCGTCTCTACTCGGCGGGTGCTTCGGCCCCCTTCGTCCACGTTCTAGAAAGATCGTGACAGTCCCATGACCCGTATTCAACACTTCTACAATACCCTCAGGCAACGTTACTTGAGAAGCTCAGTTGGCTCAGTTAGGAAACTCGCTTCCCCGACCACGACCAACTCTAATAGGGTAGGTGGTGTCCCCGACGCGGTCCCATTCCGTAGCGCGCACGAAAGAGGGCGCTGTAGTCCCAGTACGATCTACAGTAGGCTCGGCACCTCTCGCTGCTGATGCTTGTTTCTTCACTCGTGTGCTCGTCGTGCTAGTGTCTCAGTTGGATGTTGGCTCTTCTAGTCTTTTTCCGGTGTTTATCAATCAATGAGCAAGTATGCCGACATGCTGCGCTCCCGGCTGTCGCAGCGGATACGCCTCACAAGCTTCGGAAAGTGACGAAAAGCGTCATTTATTTACCGCTCCGAAAGATGCTGTGCGCCTGATGGTATGGCAGAACGCGATCCCCCGAAAAAAGTTCACGCTCACACCAAAAAGCTATGTGTGCGATTTGCACTTCAAGCCGGACGACATTGATCGTCATTACTCGCACGTCATTAATGGGCAAACGGTTCTGATCCCCAGGGGCCAACGGTCATTGAAGAAAGGTGCCGTGCCACGTCTGTTTCCGAATGTCCCCGGGTATCTTTCGAAACCAACGACGAAGAGGGTCAAACGAAAGCCCCCCGCCGATCACAGAGTTGCTCAGACTGGAGCCAGTTGTGTGACCCATGAAGTGACCAATGCAGATGAGGCAGAAGACAATGGCGTCAACCTTGCGAGCAGGCCCACCGACGTTTTCGACGTCTTCTCCGGAATCGATGCAACCCAATCGCCAGTCGAAGGATGGTCCCTTCAAAGGACGTTCGACAACCACACGATTTTCTTTAAGCTTGTGGAGAATCAAGGCGTAGTTTCGGTGATGAGGGCGGTCACGTTCAGAAAGGACCTTCCTGTAGTTGTCAGTGTAGGGGGAAAGCTGGTACCAGAGGCAAGCTACAGGAGCCCAAGTTCGATGGATGTTCAACTGCGGTCGACAACTCTCGAAGAATTGAGAGTGTTATTGATCTATGCTGTATCCCTCAAGGTTTGTGCTGGATGCCCTTGTGAAAAGATTCCAACTGTCCCAACCTCAAAAACAGCTGTCCGGGACGGGGATGTGTTGCGCAGAAAAACGTGCCTAGTGCTTCCAGAACTCACTACATGCCGAGAGTGCCGCCTCACACGAAAGGTCCTCTGCGAAAGAGAAAAAAGAAACTTTTCGAAACCAACAACCTCTCAAAGGAAGCCTCGTGTACTCGTGAAAAACCTCCGAAGGAAAGCCATCCGGGCTACAGCTTTTCGCGAAAAAGCGCGAGGGGAAATGCGGAAACTAAAGCGTCAGCTTTCTGAAATTTCAGACGAGAAGATCGAAGCTGCGATTTCTGTGTTGCCATGCTCACAACAAGTTGCTTTTCGAAGAGCAGTCATAGGCTGCCTCAGCAAAATCCGCACGTGGGAGGTGGTATGAAACCAAGTGGATGATGACCTGTCTCCTCTTGAGGATTTCGAGTCCCAAGGCATATAGGCTAATGACTGCAATTAATCTACTCCCTTTTTCGACTACATCGAGACTAAGGCAAATCATTAAAGGGGTCCCCTGCCAATTTGGCTTCAACAAGGTGGCCTTATCCAGCATTGAAACTTTCTTGGTGGGTAAAACTGGGCAGCAGTGCTTCGGCGCACTAATTCTGGATGAGATGAAGGTGCGGAGAGCCGTTTCTTTTAATCTAGGCACCTACAAACTTGATGGCCTCGTTGATTACGGAGACGGCGTCTGTTCCGGAACTGCCGCTGACTATGCCTTGGTACTAATGTTTGTGCCACTTTTCCACAGCTGGGAACAGCCCATTGCTTGTTTTGCCACGAAGAATGCAGCACCTGGTATAGTCCTTGCAAACCTTGTACTCCATGCAATGATGGAACTGGGGAAGCACAAAGCCATAGTAGTAGCTGTCATAAGTGATGGTGCTCCCTCCAACAAGTAGATGTGGTCATGCTTGGGTATCTCGGGAAAACTGCAAGACCCCAAGCACAAGGTGTAACATCCGTGTGATCCTAACCTGAGCCTATACTTCTTGTGCGATGTCCCTCACATCATTAAATATTTCCGGAATCATCTCTTGCGTCACAAATACGGCATGGTGAGTGGAATGCAGCTTAACTCTGTTTCCTTTTCAAAGGTTTATTCATTTCCAGGGGATTCATTTAGTTAATTTGTTCGCATTGCATTTTTTAATTTTCCAGATCGGGCAACACAAGATAAACTTCGACCATTACAGGGTCCTCAAAAAAGGCTGATTGCGAGGAGCAGATTCGAGTGGTGCCGGAACTGACTGAGGAACATGCACACCCCGATAACCTAAGAAAGATGAATGTGAGGTTGGCTGTCCAGGTAATTGTTAGATCATTAAACTTTTTACAAATGGCACAAACGACTACAGCGTTATAAGGAAAACTGTTTTCTACTTCCAGTTTTTCAGTCGCAGCACCGCTGTAGGCATGAGGGTCTACAACCGACTGAAGTGCCCCGGCCTGGAGGACTGTGAGGGCACAGTTCAGTTCACTGTTCTCATAAACAACCTGTTTTATGCACTAAAAGTCAAGCTGCCTCGACATGGCATAAAAAGAGATTCAGAGGAAATCAGGGTAACATAACACATTTTAGACATAAAACCTTACTTTCTGGGTCATCTTTTACACTCAGTGAGTGCTCTAGCAGCATACATTATTTCTTGCAGATTATCACAGACATTTTTGGATCTGGTAAACCTCACGGAGCAAAAGAGTATCTCCAGAGGAACCGTCATGTTCGCATCAAAGCTTAGAATGGAGTCGTTGCGCGTCACCCTTGCTTCAGTTAGAGACCTGACGTCGGACATCCTCAACTCCGGAGCAGACTATGTGCTCACTGGAAAACTAAACCAAGATCCTCTAGAGGTACTCCATTCCCATGAATCAACATGTCGCATTCTTACGCAGCCCTTTCTTATATCGAAATTGGTTTAAGAGGAAGTAATAACTAATTTTGTTCTTTCTAGCGCTTCTTTGGGGTGGTCAGGACCTTTGTGCGTGATGAAGACCACCCAACTGTTGTGAGCTTCTCGCATATCTATCGCCCCTTGAGCCTCTACACGCCCATGAAAGCCTGTGTGACTGGGAACGTCATGGGAGAGCCAACAACTGTTCTGGCGACTGTGAATCAAACAATGAGAGCCAAGAAAAAAGAAGTTAAAACAGGACATGAAAGGCTCGAAGCTTGCCTTCGAAGTAAGCTCTTGCAGATTTGTATTTCTGCCCATCAAACACCACACCATGACCACATGCACGATCATGTTTCCACGGACACATCGGCTCATGATTGTGTTATTTATTACCAGTGTGGCTACTTAGTGCGCTCAATTGGCAAGCACACAAAGTGTGAGCCCTGCATGTTTGACATTCAGGGAGAGTCAAACGAATGTTCAGAGGCCTACCTCACGCTCGCGAGGGAATTCAGGGAAGGAAGCCTAAAACACCCATCGCGCAGAATGTTCGCAATGTTCAGGAGTGTCG
This sequence comes from Ixodes scapularis, assembly GCF_016920785.2. Classification (NCBI taxonomy): domain Eukaryota; kingdom Metazoa; phylum Arthropoda; class Arachnida; order Ixodida; family Ixodidae; genus Ixodes; species Ixodes scapularis. Next base: position 12,362,526 of record NW_024609836.1, on the reverse strand, counting down.
AGGGCAAGATTGCTTCCGCACTGACGGCTGACGATCTTTGTGGGGACATAATGTGAAACCTCTTCGACGCCCTAAAAGGTTGCGCAATCGCAAGGCTAGAGTGCAATGACCACAGTGATGTGTTTACCGTTGAGCTCCTTCGGTCATATGTCGCTTTACGCATTCACTTCTTTGCTAAGGACGCATGTAAGAATCTTAGTGTTTCAGAAAAAGTTGCTACCTCCAGAAAGAAGGCCAAGTTGTTTTAGAGGGGTAGTCTGCAGTTCCTTTTAACCACCCAGACTAACTACATTTTCTGAATATATGTGCTTCCCTCTTCCTTTTATGCTATTTTGTTTCTTTAAATTTAAGTAGCCGCTGAGAAAATTTTTCCACACCAGTGGTGTGACATCACTGTCAGGCAGGCCTGCACGTCAATCAGGCAGTCTAAGGTACCAACTATATTGTGTATGTTCTTTGTTCTGTAGCGATATTTGCCAGCATTCATTTCACACAATCGCCAAATACTTATATTTGTTAGTTTATTAAAATTGTTGTGGGGGTACTTGAAATGGGCCTGGTTTCTAAGTAGTCATTGGATTGAATTCAGCATTATTACAGTGACTAAAACAAAGCACAAAGGTACAATATTAAGAGATTTCTGCTGTTTAGATATCTCTCCAGGTCCCCGGTAGAAATCTCGTATGGCCAGTGTAAGTTGCAAGAATGAATAAACATACACTTGAAAGCAGAACAAATGTTGCGGTCACCAACAAACTTTTTTGGGTAGGTAGGTTGCAGAGTTCCACAACCGGGGCAAAAGAATATCAAAGAATTGTTTACACTACTAAACTTTATTTACGAAGAAAAACATATTTTAAATAATCAAAGTGAATGTAGGCAGTTCTTTGTTTGAAGGTTCAATTTTTACAGCGTGGTGCCGTATGTTATGTTACTCAGTAGATCGTTTTCGAAAGACCGCTCTCAGGCCCGGCCCGTGCTTCGAAGCACGATTAGAAGGTGCAGCACGCGCTTACTTTACCAGGAGCGGTGAGAAAAATGCGATGTGCTGAACCCCCCGAGAGCGAGTATTCACTGGACGCCATACTTGAAGGCGATGTTTAGAGGGCATGCTCAGAACGAGCTCACGTTAGTAGGCTGCTAAGGCCGGCAATCTTGGTGGTGCGGAATGCACGTGGTGAAAGAACTGTGGAAGCACCCCAAGCAGCACATTACGACCGGCTCTAGCTTGAGCCAGACTGGGTAGCCGGGGAAGTTTCACCGGGCCTAGATTGTTTTGCCCCATGGCGCTAGGCAGCCCCATCCTGGTATACCAGTCTGGCGCCCACCGGCAGTTCCCTGTGTAGCCATGGACTGGCTCACAGCTGGAATTATGGCATGGGCCAGGCGGGAAGCTCAGTGGTACCCCAAGCTTGGCTCTTTATTGTATATACAGCATGGGCCAGGTTAGTGGCCGGGTGGTCAGCCAACCTTGGCTAGACAATAAAAATTCACCATGCAGTTAAACCAGTTTAACTGGTCATATTGACAACACGCGTCGTAAATTAATAAAATTCAATTTATTTCCACAAAAATAAATACATACTGCAGGCCGCAAAAATAAGCATAAAAACATATGTACAATGCAAAAAAAAAAATGTCATGATATTATTCATGTGTCCCAGGCGGTTGGCGAGATTCTCCACATCTGGGGTGTCGGGGTTCCGGTGGTGGCTAACGTAGTACCCCAAGGCATCTGAAATAAGAATAAACATCAGTAATTAGAACCGTGGCAGATTTATTCGCACCCGTCTGTTCTAAGACGGTATGTCCCTAATGAATGCCACAAATAAAAATTATGCACTATCATAAACAGTATGAGAGAGAATATGGAAGCGTGTGGCCAATCGTACATGTGGTGCCAGTCTCTCGTCAATTAAGTATAAACCACATCTATGCGATTTGACGAGCGACGACGATCCGCTTCGCTGTCGTTCGGTCACTCATGCGATGCGGCAAACCGCATGAAAGCGACGGGAGCAAGCGACCAAGGCGAAGAGCGACGATTTCTAGAAATCCAAAAACCGAGCGAAACGAGGTGCGATTGCGGGAAATCTCCGCCGCACGTCGCTCGCTTAATCGCTTACATGCGTTTCAGCCTTTACGAAAATCAACGCCTAGGAATGAAAAGATCCTGCAGTTGTTACCCCCTTCCTGCCTCCCCAGTTTGTCGTCCGCTAGGCAACTTGCAATGGCGAGTTGCATAGTGGGCGACAGACTTGGAAGGGAGAAAGGGGGGTAACAACAGCCGGATCATCTACCACAGTGGTTAACCCCTGTTGTAGAGGATCTCTGAAGCTGAATGTATACACTGGCGGTTGTATAACTAGCATAGCAGTTCCAAATTGGGTTGCAAAAAGGTTCAGTTTCACATGCACCTGGTTATGAAAATGAATCCAAATGGTCGAGCCTGCTTACCTGGCTCGCTGGCGCGGAGACAAGAGACATCCATTGCCCGCGCTGCAATGAGGACGGAGCGAATTCCGAACGCGCCGTTCTGGGATGCAACCATTTCGCCCACGAGCGAGTTGAACTCAGGCGGAGGACGTCATCAGCTACAGGAACCATCGAGAGGCAGCACTCAAGGCACCAGCAAACTATCTTATACAAACACAGGAACTTGTAACCTCCCCAAGCAGAACAGCAGCGGGAACTGGCGGGAACAAAGACCCAAGCAACCCAAGTTCGCGCCACTAACGCCGAATCCGGCTTTTTTTTTTTTTTTTTGGAACTGCGCCGCCGTTGACTTAAACCGGCGCTTCGAGCGGACGCGAGGGCCGCGCTGAATGGCTCGCGCGCTCCCTGTCCTGGAACGTGAGCAGCTCTCCTCCTTCAAGGCATCCGCACTGCGCGCGGGGACACTGCATCATCTCCGGTCCCGGGGCACTGGCGCATTCCAGACGCCTGACTCACCTGCGCATTGCACCTGCGGGTGCCGGATTTTCCCGCGCTTTTCCAACATCACGTGGGAGGCTCCCCGCTTCGGGCACTTGCGCTGGAAGCGGCTTCTCCGTGCAAGCCAGGGTAGATAAAGGCCGCGGTAAAATCAAAATTAACTGTTGGGCTAGTTGGCTACACATTGTATAAAAATTCAAAAGCGCAAACACCAAGGAAAAGAAGAGGGGACAGGACAGAGCGCTTACTCCAACTGGAAGTTTAATGCATTCCCCGAGGAAGATATAAAAGAAGAATTAGCCATGTGAAGGTAAAAAAGAAGAAAAAAAGAAGAAAAATTATTATTATAGTTTATAGATACATTAAAATTTTTTTTTAAAACTAAATCTGACCCCTTGACACAAGCGAAAAAAGAATGTAATAAAAATTCAGAAGTATAAACAAAATCAGCAGGTCAAAGATAAGGTTAGAAAACATTAGAGTGACCCGCGTTAAGAAAAAAGGTCGAGGTATCTCATCTCTTTCTCGGACAGCGCTATTGACGGTGCGCTTATGCAAGCTTCGCCGAGAGACAATATTGCTTTCGCTTCATAGAGTTCTCGGGATCTTTTTTTGTGGTAATGCTTGAGGATCTTAGTCTGTTGTAATATGGGTGTGCAGTGGCAGTCGCGGACATGTATGGCGAGATGTCCCGATGGTGATGATTTCAGAGAAAGGTGATGCTCTCGAAGTCTCACGTTCACACAGCGCCCAGATTGTCCGACGTAGACTTTTCCACATGTGAATGGAATTTCGTATACTACGTTGATGTTGCAGTTGACGTACTTGTGCGTATGCTTGATGGTGCACTTGTTGTTATTTTCATTTTGCGTATTAATCTTAGGACACAATTTTTTGAGTTTGTTTGGAGCTGAAAGTACCACTGGTACTTCATACTTTGAGCCTATCCGTTTCAAGTTGTGGGATATGTTGTGGAAGTAGGGTATCACTGCCGGCCGCGTTTTCTTCTCGCAATTTCGTTGTCCTCTTCCCTTGGGAGTTGTAAGACATTCTGCTACATCAAACAATAATGAATTGGTGTATCCAGAATCCAGCAAAATGTAGCAGAATGTCTTACAACTCCCAAGGGAAGAGGACAACGAAATTGCGAGAAGAAAACGCGGCCGGCAGTGATACCCTACTTCCACAACATATCCCACAACTTGAAACGGATAGGCTCAAAGTATGAAGTACCAGTGGTACTTTCAGCTCCAAACAAACTCAAAAAATTGTGTCCTAAGATTAATACGCAAAATGAAAATAACAACAAGTGCACCATCAAGCATACGCACAAGTACGTCAACTGCAACATCAACGTAGTATACGAAATTCCATTCACATGTGGAAAAGTCTACGTCGGACAATCTGGGCGCTGTGTGAACGTGAGACTTCGAGAGCATCACCTTTCTCTGAAATCATCACCATCGGGACATCTCGCCATACATGTCCGCGACTGCCACTGCACACCCATATTCCAACAAACTAAGATCCTCAAGCATTACCACAAAAAAAGATCCCGAGAACTCTATGAAGCGAAAGCAATATTGTCTCTCGGCGAAGCTTGCATAAGCGCACCGTCAATAGCGCTGTCCGAGAAAGAGATGAGATACCTCGACCTTTTTTCTTAACGCGGGTCACTCTAATGTTTTCTAACCTTATCTTTGACCTGCTGATTTTGTTTATAGTTCTGAATTTTGATTACATTCTTTTTTCGCTTGTGTCAAGGGGTCAGATTTAGTTTTAAAAAAAAATTTTAATGTATCTATAAACTATAATAATAATTTTTCTTCTTTTTTTCTTCTTTTTTACCTTCACATGGCTAATTCTTCTTTTATGTCTTCCTCGGGGAATGCATTAAACTTCCAGTTGGAGTAAGCGCTCTGTCCTGTCCCCTCTTCTTTTCCTTGGTGTTTCCGCGGTAAAAAGCGGGAAAGTTATAAAGTCCGAGTTCGACAAATTTCGACAGTTTGATTTCCAATTTGTCCGGTACAATTCCACTACAACCAGTTCATTTTGGGTTTAGCCTGTTCATATCCAAACTGTTTTCAAATAGTTTTTTTTTTTCAACAGGGAAAACGTGTTCTTTTTTATGCTTCTAGCTAAAACAGACTTCTCGCACTGAAAAGTCGCTTTCTACTGCGAGGGCTCGTGCCACAAAGCACCAAAAATGTGTAAAGAAAATGCTCATACGAATTTAAAAAAAAAGTGAAAAAAGTTAAACGAACTGTAGAGTAACAGTGGCTTTCAGCGGGAATTCTGGGTCCAATAAAATACGAGCTTGAGCCACGGAACATTGCGTAGCGGCAATTCCCTACCATTCCTTGGCTCACCCTATCTTCGATCTGGCAACAAGCTGAACACTGGCTGTTGCTTGTATTGAGCGGACCAGGGAATTCCTGTGAACCACCATGGAACCTCAAGCCTTGGCAGAGGCATTGCTACCGTGGCCATCTCTGACCGAGGAAAATCAATAGACAGCCAGGCTACATCAAATACTGGCAGCGGCCTGTTTACCCTGGCCACCAATGACCGAGGAAATTGATTGGTCAACCAGGGAAGACGTCCCCTGGCAGTTCCGTGGCTTTCTGGGGCAAGGAAAGGCTGAAACGCCAGGCTGGCATACAGACGTAAACGGCTGGGCAGTCGTGGCCAAGCTATCACAACTAAGTGCCAATCCTGGCCCCAGTTAAACCAGGCAAGTGTGCTACCTGGGACGCCGTCAGCACGCGCTGAGCAGTCGCACACACAGCTATGGCCGCCAGTGAATACTCTCTATTACAGTGTCTTGAGGGTGTAGTCGCAAAAGCGGCGTCCGCTTACAATGAAGCGCGTGAAGACGGTCGACGTAGATACCGCGAGTGGTGCTGGAGTTTTGTGCCCTAGGAGAATTAATGGTACGTGTGCGATGAACGAAAAAGACGACGAGGGTGACGCGGTACGCTTTTCCAAAATGTAGCACCGTAGAACTTTTTTGTGGTGTAGTGGTGAAGAGTTTTAACCGTTCCTTTGCCGTCTCAGTCATGAATGTAAGAAAAAAGACCGACACACACTGCTTCGCGCCGGGATGCAAGTCGGGCTACCCGGACAACAGGGGCAGCCTGAGCACCAGCGATCGTAAGCCGTCGCTGTTTCGCGCGCCAACATAGGAATCGCGCAGACTACAGTGGGAAAAAAATCTTCAACCAGAAATAAGCGCCTCTCCGAGACATCAGCGGTGTGCGAGAGACATTTTGAACCGCACCTTATCCTTCGGGACTATGTGAACATCGTCAATGGCGAAGAGGTTAGGATGCCACGGGCTAGGCCGGTGCTCGCGGAAGATGCCTTGCCCACTTTGCTGCCTCATTTCCCGGCGTACCACTCAAATGCGATGCCCCGTGAAAGGCCAACAATTAAGGAAGTGGACAGCAACAGTAGTGGCCCAGCCAGTGAAGAAAGCCCTCCAGTCGCGCCGAGACATCCATGAACTGTCAATTTCTTCGCATGATGAACCCGACAAGTCGATCTTCCTAGGTGCTCAACACACCGCATTTGTAGAGCACTTGAAGCTACCTACACAGTTTTGTCACGGATTTACATACCGAACTACTCTAGCGTCATCTACGCAACATCAGGTATTTACAAAAGGGAGAGTGCGGTGATTTCGCACGAAAAGATCGTGAGCTTTACACCAGACCACAGTGGGTTAATTGTTGCTAAGTGTTTCTTTCATGGATGAAAAACAAGCGAGACTGAAGTGCGCACAGCGGAAGAAGCAGAAGGTGTGCTCCAAGAGGCTGACTCTGCAGTTTTGTGCCATGGAGCTATGTGTGGCCAGGAGTTCAAAGAACTCTCTCAGAAGCGCACTGTCCGGATAGAGGAGTCGCTCAGAACAGCTCAAGGCACCGCTTTCAGCGAGAAATGTACTGGGATGATGAAAGCTGAACGTAAGTGGTATTCTTAATATTTTATTCTTTAATTTAAAGAATCCTAATGTTTCCAGAAGGTACACAAGAACAGCATACTTTGCATTTACACAACATTAAATGTACAAAATAATACTTGTATTAATATCCTGTGTGGCAATTTTTAAGAGTTCGTATTCTTCCCTTTCGCTATGGTCAGACCTATGAAATGTGTGTTATGATTATTTAGCAAAATCTGGCTTGATGTTTTTTTTTTTTTTTATTTTCTTGTAGAAACCAGGTGCATCGCCTTTCGTTATCTGAGGAAGACCCTGCTGTCGAGAAAATCACAATTAAAGACGAAGAGGCCAACAAGAACGTGCCATGCTCTGCGCTTGAAGGCTTTGTGGCAAAAGCAGAAGCGCTTGTATTCTCGTCTTTACACCCTGGAAAAAAAAACTTGACTCGATGGAGAAACAGAATGCAAAGATGCAAGACGAAGAGTTCATGCGCCGCCTAGAATGCCTTCTACCCAAGCAAAGGGAAGCAGCACAGCACATTTTCAATGCCGCAAAACGGAAGAGTACTCGTGGGATGGCCTACTCGAAAGGATACTGCTTGAATGCCTAATTATGAAGATGAAAGGGCCAAAGCTCTATGAGCATATGCGGAAGCAAGAAGTTCTTGTTTTGCCTAGCAAAGTGACTTTGCAAAAATACTTACGGTGTTACAGAACAAGCTTTGGCTTTAACACTAAAGTGTTAAATGTGCTCAAGCAGAAGACATCCACCATGGACCCTAGCTAAGAAAAGGCACGGCGGACTGCTTGTAGATGAAATGAAGCTCTCGGAAAACCTCTACATGACATCTTCGGGCCAGATCGAAGGATTTGTGGACCTAGGACCATCTTAATCTGCGGCAGATCAAGACGTCCTGTGTGACCATGGTATGGTCATAATGTTTGTGCCCTTCATGGAAAAACGGATTCAACTTCTTGCTGCCTTTGGCACTCGAGCAAACCCGAAGGGAGACTTGTTGTGTAAGGTAGTGGTGGAGGCTGTCATTCTTGCGGAGAGAGCTGGCTTGTTCGTTGACTTTATTACCACCGATGGAGTTACCTGGAATCGAAAGATGTGGATCTTGATGGGCGCCCATGCAACTGCAACAAGCACAAAATGCAAAGTCCAACATCCTGTCGATCCCCAACGCTTCTTGCACTTCGTCTCCGATTTTCCGCATCTCTTGAAGTGTCTTCGAAATGGACTGCTCACCTCAAGCTACAACACCCCAGCTGGAGAGGTAAGCGCAACTCTTAAATAAGCCTTCTGCGTGTTGTGAGGCTGTTGTTTGCTGCTCAAAATAGCCATAGAGGAGGAAGGTGATCCAGATTGCCCCATCGCCTTAATGGCCAGATGCGGCCGAGCGAACAAGCAGACAGTCGTCCCCAACCAAGCCCAAAAAAAGCGGCGTGACCTTCGTGAAGAAGCCCAAAACAAACGGAAGTTCAATAAATGTACACATTCTTAAAAATGGTTGATTAATAATAAAATGAAAAAGAGAACTCGCTCAAATACGACGGGGAATACTCAGCGCGCCATGCCACTATCCTCAGAGCGGATAGGCATGACACGCTGAGTAACATGCCAGCTTGAGCTCCAGTTTTGGTATCGTTCTTGAAGGCGACGACTTGGTGAAGTACATGGTAGTCAAAGTTGCACTGGAAAGTGCCGAAAGTTCCTCACATGTTTTTCTGTTGCCATGTGTTGAACGAGGTCGGCATGATGAGCGCGGATCTCGCACTTGCATGCTGCTTTTTTATCATCTCCGGCGACTGGTCGTACCCAGTCCTTCAGCTGTTTCCTTTTCCCATTCTTTACAATATCGTTTGCCACACTTCGACCACTTCGAAGCCATTTTGCGCAAAATACAATAGCAACTAGACGCGACGACCGCAACTGCTGACTGGCAAGATGGGCAAGGTGCCAAAACATTTGTGAATGGATAGTAATAGTTTTGTACTTTATGATGGACGGTAGCTTGCGCCGTCTTACCGCTGCGCCAAACGGCCATGCTGTTTTCCGCGTTTTTGGCGAGAAACGCGCTGTCGTGAGCACGACGAGCACTAAAATAACAATATTTGCAGGAAAAACGCGAATAAGCCCAAAAAACGCGACAAGCGGCTGGAATAATCTACCTGAGACTCAGTGAAAAAAGAAGCCGAAATCCGCTTATAATAAGCGGAACTGGCCACTCTGCCCATCACCCTGTCACGAGACAACTATGTTATAATATGACAAAATACAGGCATGTTAACCACTACATAAGGATTACTGTTACATTCTAGGTTTCCCTTCGCGTCGTGCGAAAGGCCCTTAAGGCCAATGGCTGCAACGTGGAGCTCCAAGCAATGCCCGGCATCACAAACTGTCATCTGCAGCCAAACAACTTCGAGAAGATGCGAGTAACATACGCCTTCCAGCTATTTGGCAGCTCAGTCCTGAACGGGCTGCGGCTGTACAGAAGTGAGATTGAAGCTCGCTGCGGAAATTTCGAGCCTGTGCTGATCTTTTTTGGGTGAGCTTAAAATATTATTACTAGAGCTTAGTATAGTCAAATTGACATCAAGCAAAACTTAACTCCGGAAATTAAAAACAGCGCGGAAAGACGAGGACCAGACAAAGAAGTGACACGGACGTAGCGCTGACTTACAACTGAGTTTATTGAACGCAAACTCGCAATATTTATTTGCGGTGTCACGAACAAAAGAACATAAAAAATTCAGCCCATGTGATGTATCACCAATAAAAATAAAACAATGATAAAACAACATTGAAAAAAAAAACATTGAAAAAAATAATAATGAAATGCGCCATGACACAGCCGTACAGAGTATGTGCTAAAAATCGAGCAAGTCACGGAACTAGAAAATTCATCTCTTTGCCTGATAGGGCCACAGAAGGACTGCTTACACATGCTGCACCCAGCCTCGCTATCTCAACAGCCTCTAGAATTTCCCGAGTAAGCTGGTCCCTATGACGCTTAACAACCTCACACCGTTGGAAGTCGGGAAGGCAACCACAGTCGCGGCAATGAATGCCCAGGTGACCAGACACGGTTGTGGAGACACTGTAAGCGTGCTCTCTCAACCTGTCGTTGAGACAGCGGCCCGTCTGGCCAACGTAGCGCCTGCCACACATCAGAGGGAGAGAATAAACAACCCCCTCCGAACACGGGACGAAGCGATCTCGATGCCTCGTACTGCAAGCCGTGGCCGCCCTCGAAGAAGGGTTAACAGCTCTGCACAACCTGGACAGCTTGTCCGGGGCAGAGAATAAAACGTCGACGTCACACCTGCCAGCAATGCGTTTTAGGTTGTGGGACAGGCCGTGTACGTAGGGAATAACCACAAACTTTCTTCTTTCCCTTCCCTTTCTGTTGTTGGCCTCTTCTTCACTTCTCACAGGGCTGCTCTTGATATCTTTCAGCAAAGACTCGGCGACCGTTGTTAACACGTGAGAGGGAAACCCAGCATCTGCGAGGCGTTCAGTTTGCCTGTCAAAGCTATGTTTAATTTTATGATAACAAGACCTACGCAGCGCATGTGTATAGCAAGTCCTTGCAATCGCCCGCTTGACAGTTTTTGAGTGAGCGGACTCGAATGGCAACAATGGCTTTCCAGCACGGGGTTCATAGCTCCAACAAAGATGACCTGGACATATAGTTAAATTCAAATCCAAAAACCGGATGCATCCTGCCTCAGGCACTTCATGAGTCAGAACAAGTGGCGAAAGGCAATGACTAAAAATGCCTAAAACGTCAGTCACTGACGAAAGAAAGGATACGGCATCGGCATGAAACAAAATCAGAAAATCATCTACGTACCGGAAGACCTTTGCAACTTTGGTTCCCCCAAGCCGTTCAAAGATGAGGCGGTCAAGGCTCGCTAACAACAAGTCGCTAAGTACGGGGGCAATGCAAGAACCAATACATACCCCTTGCCGTTGCAAATAGATGTTACCCTCCCAAGTCGCAAAGGTCGACCTCAGATACATATCAAGGAGTTCCATGAAGCCTTCAACTGAAATTCCCGCAGCATTTTGAAAGGCAACTACACCGAACACGTCGATGCAGTCACGAATGCAGGTAAGGAGTCCATTATGTGGCAAGGAGTAATACAAATCCTTAATATCGAATGAACAGGCCGTAAAGCTAGTGCGCTGGTTGTCTTTAAGAAAAGAAATGACATTATCGGAACTCTTCACGAGAAAAGGATCGTGAATCTCAAACAGCTTCAAACTCTTTTGCAGGAACAAGGCAACCGACTTCTGCCAAGTACCGGCCTCCGAAACAATGACACGCAAAGGGCAATCTACCTTGTGCGTCTTTGCTGCGAAGAAAAGCTCCAAACTAAGCTGTTTCCCAGCGTCAATTTTCTTAACCAGCTGTTCGAGGTTCAGCCTCTTACAAAGTTTTTTCGCCTCAGAATTTTGTTTAGTTAGGGAAACGCTGTCCTTAGGCAGGAACACAGACGAAATAGCCACAAGTGCCTTGGATTTATAAAGGTCAACTGGAAGGACAAGGAACCCCCCTTCTTTATCTGAGGCTAATAAAGACAAAGAGTTATCTTTCAAAAAGGTTGACACCTTCTTAACCGGGATCTTGCTAGCGCCAGGCGTGCGTCTGGTCAACACATCCAGTCCCTCAGAGACGCACCTCTCGGCCTCCGCTTCCGGAACTTTCCTGGCAACATCCCGGACGAGGCTCAGAAGTTCCGCCCGCGATTTCTTCGGCTCCACGGCAAACTTTGGACCCCGGTCCAAAACACGACGGATGCTCTCAGGCAGGGAGACCTGACCCAGCGTGTGGACGGTGGACCTGCTTGGCGCAGCCCTCTTGGGAGCCGAAGCACGTAGCTCCGAAAGCATGCGTCGCCAATGGAACTCAGCAGTAGCATCAGCGAGTTCGCGGTACTCACGCCACCTCCTGCCTCCGTGACCGTTGGAAGTCGTGCCTTGAAGCATGAGAAAAAGGCACTCCTTGTAGAAGCGGGCCTGTCGATGCCATTCCGAACTGAGGACCTTGCACATCCTGACTCCGTGCCCCTGCGAGGGTTTGAAGCCGCCGAAGAGTAGGATGATCTCTGGAGGAAGCTGCCGGTGGCGAACGTGAAATGAGAATCTTCGTGCGTTGCAGACGGCGATGGCGTAGACGGCGACGATGAAACAAGGCTGAACAGTGAAACAATTAAAAGGGCCCATTGTACTAGAAATGAATGATGCTAAAGTTGAGGCTTGGGCGAGTTGGTACATACTTCGGAAATTAAAAACAGCGCGGAAAGACGAGGACCAGACAAAGAAGTGACACGGACGTAGCGCTGACTTACAACTGAGTTTATTGAACGCAAACTCGCAATATTTATTTGCGGTGTCACGAACAAAAGAACATAAAAAATTCAGCCCATGTGATGTATCACCAATAAAAATAAAACAATGATAAAACAACATTGAAAAAAAACATTGAAAAAAATAATAATGAAATGCGCCATGACACAGCCGTACAGAGTATGTGCTAAAAATCGAGCAAGTCACGGAACTAGAAAATTCATCTCTTTGCCTGATAGGGCCACAGAAGGACTGCTTACACATGCTGCACCCAGCCTCGCTATCTCAACAGCCTCTAGAATTTCCCGAGTAAGCTGGTCCCTATGACGCTTAACAACCTCACACCGTTGGAAGTCGGGAAGGCAACCACAGTCGCTGCAATGAATGCCCAGGTGACCAGACACGGTTGTGGAGACACTGTAAGCGTGCTCTCTCAACCTGTCGTTGAGACAGCGGCCCGTCTGGCCAACGTAGCGCCTGCCACACGTCAGAGGGAGAGAATAAACAACCACCTCCGAACACGGGACGAAGCGATCTCGATGCCTCGTACTGCAAGCCGTGGCCGCCCTCGAAGAAGGGTTAACAGCTCTGCACAACCTGGACAGCTTGTCCGGGGCAGAGAATAAAACGTCGACGTCACACCTGCCAGCAATGCGTTTTAGGTTGTGGGACAGGCCGTGTACGTAGGGAATAACCACAAACTTTCTTCTTTCCCTTCCCTTTCTGTTGTTGGCCTCTTCTTCACTTCTCATAGGGCTGCTCTTGATATCTTTCAGCAAAGACTCGGCGACCGTTGTTAACACGTGAGAGGGAAACCCAGCATCTGCGAGGCGTTCAGTTTGCCTGTCAAAGCTATGTTTAATTTTATGATAACAAGACCTACGCAGCGCATGTGTATAGCAAGTCCTTGCAATCGCCCGCTTGACAGTTTTTGAGTGAGCGGACTCGAATGGCAACAATGGCTTTCCAGCACGGGGTTCATAGCTCCAACAAAGATGACCTGGACATATAGTTAAATTCAAATCCAAAAACCGGATGCATCCTGCCTCAGGCACTTCATGAGTCAGAACAAGTGGCGAAAGGCAATGACTAAAAATGCCTAAAACGTCAGTCACTGACGAAAGAAAGGATACGGCATCGGCATGAAACAAAATCAGAAAATCAACTACGTACCGGAAGACCTTTGCAACTTTGGTTCCCCCAAGCCGTTCAAAGATGAGGCGGTCAAGGCTCGATAACAACAAGTCGCTAAGTACGGGGGCAATGCAAGAACCAATACATACCCCTTGCCGTTGCAAATAGATGTTACCCTCCCAAGTCGCAAAGGTCGACCTCAGATACATATCAAGGAGTTCCATGAAGCCTTCAACTGAAATTCCCGCAGCATTTTGAAAGGCAACTACACCGAACACGTCGATGCAGTCACGAATGCAGGTAAGGAGTCCATTATGTGGCAAGGAGTAATACAAATCCTTAATATCGAATGAACAGGCCGTAAAGCTAGTGCGCTGGTTGTCTTTAAGAAAAGAAATGACATTATCGGAACTCTTCACGAGAAAAGGATCGTGAATCTCAAACAGCTTCAAACTCTTTTGCAGGAACAAGGCAACCGACTTCTGCCAAGTACCGGCCTCCGAAACAATTTCCGAAGTATGTACCAACTCGCCCAAGCCTCAACTTTAGCATCATTCATTTCTAGTACAATGAGCCCTTTTAATTGTTTCACTGTTCAACCTTGTTTCATCGTCGCCGTCTACGCCATCGCCGTCTGCAACGCACGAAGATTCTCATTTCACGTTCGCCACCGGCAGCTTCCTCCAGAGATCATCCTACTCTTCGGCGGCTTCAAACCCTCGCAGGGGCACGGAGTCAGGATGTGCAAGGTCCTCAGTTCGGAATGGCATCGACAGGCCCGCTTCTACAAGGAGTGCCTTTTTCTCATGCTTCAAGGCACGACTTCCAACGGTCACGGAGGCAGGAGGTGGCGTGAGTACCGCGAACTCGCTGATGCTACTGCTGAGTTCCATTGGCGACGCATGCTTTCGGAGCTACGTGCTTCGGCTCCCAAGAGGGCTGCGCCAAGCAGGTCCACCGTCCACACGCTGGGTCAGGTCTCCCTGCCTGAGAGCATCCGTCGTGTTTTGGACCGGGGTCCAAAGTTTGCCGTGGAGCCGAAGAAATCGCGGGCGGAACTTCTGAGCCTCGTCCGGGATGTTGCCAGGAAAGTTCCGGAAGCGGAGGCCGAGAGGTGCGTCTCTGAGGGACTGGATGTGTTGACCAGACGCACGCCTGGCGCTAGCAAGATCCCGGTTAAGAAGGTGTCAACCTTTTTGAAAGATAACTCTTTGTCTTTATTAGCCTCAGATAAAGAAGGGGGGTTCCTTGTCCTTCCAGTTGACCTTTATAAATCCAAGGCACTTGTGGCTATTTCGTCTGTGTTCCTGCCTAAGGACAGCGTTTCCCTAACTAAACAAAAATCTGAGGCGAAAAAACTTTGTAAGAGGCTGAACCTCGAACAGCTGGTTAAGAAAATTGACGCTGGGAAACAGCTTAGTTTGGAGCTTTTCTTCGCAGCAAAGACGCACAAGGTAGATTGCCCTTTGCGTGTCATTGTTTCGGAGGCCGGTACTTGGCAGAAGTCGGTTGCCTTGTTCCTGCAAAAGAGTTTGAAGCTGTTTGAGATTCACGATCCTTTTCTCGTGAAGAGTTCCGATAATGTCATTTCTTTTCTTAAAGACAACCAGCGCACTAGCTTTACGGCCTGTTCATTCGATATTAAGGATTTGTATTACTCCTTGCCACATAATGGACTCCTTACCTGCATTCGTGACTGCATCGACGTGTTCGGTGTAGTTGCCTTTCAAAATGCTGCGGGAATTTCAGTTGAAGGCTTCATGGAACTCCTTGATATGTATCTGAGGTCGACCTTTGCGACTTGGGAGGGTAACATCTATTTGCAACGGCAAGGGGTATGTATTGGTTCTTGCATTGCCCCCGTACTTAGCGACTTGTTGTTAGCGAGCCTTGACCGCCTCATCTTTGAACGGCTTGGGGGAACCAAAGTTGCAAAGGTCTTCCGGTACGTAGATGATTTTCTGATTTTGTTTCATGCCGATGCCGTATCCTTTCTTTCGTCAGTGACTGACGTTTTAGGCATTTTTAGTCATTGCCTTTCGCCACTTGTTCTGACTCATGAAGTGCCTGAGGCAGGATGCATCCGGTTTTTGGATTTGAATTTAACTATATGTCCAGGTCATCTTTGTTGGAGCTATGAACCCCGTGCTGGAAAGCCATTGTTGCCATTCGAGTCCGCTCACTCAAAAACTGTCAAGCGGGCGATTGCAAGGACTTGCTATACACATGCGCTGCGTAGGTCTTGTTATCATAAAATTAAACATAGCTTTGACAGGCAAACTGAACGCCTCGCAGATGCTGGGTTTCCCTCTCACGTGTTAACAACGGTCGCCGAGTCTTTGCTGAAAGATATCAAGAGCAGCCCTATGAGAAGTGAAGAAGAGGCCAACAACAGAAAGGGAAGGGAAAGAAGAAAGTTTGTGGTTATTCCCTACGTACACGGCCTGTCCCACAACCTAAAACGCATTGCTGGCAGGTGTGACGTCGACGTTTTATTCTCTGCCCCGGACAAGCTGTCCAGGTTGTGCAGAGCTGTTAACCCTTCTTCGAGGGCGGCCACGGCTTGCAGTACGAGGCATCGAGATCGCTTCGTCCCGTGTTCGGAGGGGGTTGTTTATTCTCTCCCTCTGACGTGTGGCAGGCGCTACGTTGGCCAGACGGGCCGCTGTCTCAACGACAGGTTGAGAGAGCACGCTTACAGTGTCTCCACAACCGTGTCTGGTCACCTGGGCATTCATTGCCGCGACTGTGGTTGCCTTCCCGACTTCCAACGGTGTGAGGTTGTTAAGCGTCATAGGGACCAGCTTACTCGGGAAATTCTAGAGGCTGTTGAGATAGCGAGGCTGGGTGCAGCATGTGTAAGCAGTCCTTCTGTGGCCCTATTAGGCAAAGAGATGAATTTTCTAGTTCCGTGACTTGCTCGATTTTTAGCACATACTCTGTACGGCTGTGTCATGGCGCATTTCATTATTATTTTTTTTCAATGTTTTTTTTCAATGTTGTTTTATCATTGTTTTATTTTTATTGGTGATACATCACATGGGCTGAATTTTTTATGTTCTTTTGTTCGTGACACCGCAAATAAATATTGCGAGTTTGCGTTCAATAAACTCAGTTGTAAGTCAGCGCTACGTCCGTGTCACTTCTTTGTCTGGTCCTCGTCTTTCCGCGCTGTTTTTAATTTCCGAAGTATGTACCAACTCGCCCAAGCCTCAACTTTAGCATCATTCATTTCTAGTACAATGGGCCCTTTTAATTGTTTCACTGTTCAGCCTTGTTTCATCGTCGCCGTCTACGCCATCGCCGTCTGCAACGCACGAAGATTCTCATTTCACGTTCGCCACCGGCAGCTTCCTCCAGAGATCATCCTACTCTTCGGCGGCTTCAAACCCTCGCAGGGGCACGGAGTCAGGATGTGCAAGGTCCTCAGTTCGGAATGGCATCGACAGGCCCGCTTCTACAAGGAGTGCCTTTTTCTCATGCTTCAAGGCACGACTTCCAACGGTCACGGAGGCAGGAGGTGGCGTGAGTACCGCGAACTCGCTGATGCTACTGCTGAGTTCCATTGGCGACGCATGCTTTCGGAGCTACGTGCTTCGGCTCCCAAGAGGGCTGCGCCAAGCAGGTCCACCGTCCACACGCTGGGTCAGGTCTCCCTGCCTGAGAGCATCCGTCGTGTTTTGGACCGGGGTCCAAAGTTTGCCGTGGAGCCGAAGAAATCGCGGGCGGAACTTCTGAGCCTCGTCCGGGATGTTGCCAGGAAAGTTCCGGAAGCGGAGGCCGAGAGGTGCGTCTCTGAGGGACTGGATGTGTTGACCAGACGCACGCCTGGCGCTAGCAAGATCCCGGTTAAGAAGGTGTCAACCTTTTTGAAAGATAACTCTTTGTCTTTATTAGCCTCAGATAAAGAAGGGGGGTTCCTTGTCCTTCCAGTTGACCTTTATAAATCCAAGGCACTTGTGGCTATTTCGTCTGTGTTCCTGCCTAAGGACAGCGTTTCCCTAACTAAACAAAAATCTGAGGCGAAAAAACTTTGTAAGAGGCTGAACCTCGAACAGCTGGTTAAGAAAATTGACGCTGGGAAACAGCTTAGTTTGGAGCTTTTCTTCGCAGCAAAGACGCACAAGGTAGATTGCCCTTTGCGTGTCATTGTTTCGGAGGCCGGTACTTGGCAGAAGTCGGTTGCCTTGTTCCTGCAAAAGAGTTTGAAGCTGTTTGAGATTCACGATCCTTTTCTCGTGAAGAGTTCCGATAATGTCATTTCTTTTCTTAAAGACAACCAGCGCACTAGCTTTACGGCCTGTTCATTCGATATTAAGGATTTGTATTGCTCCTTGCCACATAATGGACTCCTTACCTGCATTCGTGACTGCATCGACGTGTTCGGTGTAGTTGCCTTTCAAAATGCTGCGGGAATTTCAGTTGAAGGCTTCATGGAACTCCTTGATATGTATCTGAGGTCGACCTTTGCGACTTGGGAGGGTAACATCTATTTGCAACGGCAAGGGGTATGTATTGGTTCTTGCATTGCCCCCGTACTTAGCGACTTGTTGTTAGCGAGCCTTGACCGCCTCATCTTTGAACGGCTTGGGGGAACCAAAGTTGCAAAGGTCTTCCGGTACGTAGATGATTTTCTGATTTTGTTTCATGCCGATGCCGTATCCTTTCTTTCGTCAGTGACTGACGTTTTAGGCATTTTTAGTCATTGCCTTTCGCCACTTGTTCTGACTCATGAAGTGCCTGAGGCAGGATGCATCCGGTTTTTGGATTTGAATTTAACTATATGTCCAGGTCATCTTTGTTGGAGCTATGAACCCCGTGCTGGAAAGCCATTGTTGCCATTCGAGTCCGCTCACTCAAAAACTGTCAAGCGGGCGATTGCAAGGACTTGCTATACACATGCGCTGCGTAGGTCTTGTTATCATAAAATTAAACATAGCTTTGACAGGCAAACTGAACGCCTCGCAGATGCTGGGTTTCCCTCTCACGTGTTAACAACGGTCGCCGAGTCTTTGCTGAAAGATATCAAGAGCAGCCCTATGAGAAGTGAAGAAGAGGCCAACAATAGAAAGGGAAGGGAAAGAAGAAAGTTTGTGGTTATTCCCTACGTACACGGCCTGTCCCACAACCTAAAACGCATTGCTGGCAGGTGTGACGTCGACGTTTTATTCTCTGCCCCGGACAAGCTGTCCAGGTTGTGCAGAGCTGTTAACCCTTCTTCGAGGGCGGCCACGGCTTGCAGTGCGAGGCATCGAGATCGCTTCGTCCCGTGTTCGGAGGGGGTTGTTTATTCTCTCCCTCTGACGTGTGGCAGGCGCTACGTTGGCCAGACGGGCCGCTGTCTCAACGACAGGTTGAGAGAGCACGCTTACAGTGTCTCCACAACCGTGTCTGGTCACCTGGGCATTCATTGCCGCGACTGTGGTTGCCTTCCCGACTTCCAACGGTGTGAGGTTGTTAAGCGTCATAGGGACCAGCTTACTCGGGAAATTCTAGAGGCTGTTGAGATAGCGAGGCTGGGTGCAGCATGTGTAAGCAGTCCTTCTGTGGCCCTATCAGGCAAAGAGATGAATTTTCTAGTTCCGTGACTTGCTCGATTTTTAGCACATACTCTGTACGGCTGTGTCATGGCGCATTTCATTATTATTTTTTTTTCAATGTTTTTTTTCAATGTTGTTTTATCATTGTTTTATTTTTATTGGTGATACATCATATGGGCTGAATTTTTTATGTTCTTTTGTTCGTGACACCGCAAATAAATATTGCGAGTTTGCGTTCAATAAACTCAGTTGTAAGTCAGCGCTACGTCCGTGTCACTTCTTTGTCTGGTCCTCGTCTTTCCGCGCTGTTTTTAATTTCCGAAGTATGTACCAACTCGCCCAAGCCTCAACTTTAGCAAAACTTAACACTGGATGGTAACTCGTGATCCGGTTTAGTCACTGGGCTTTCGCTTTTTATTATGGCACCGATATTACTTATGCCGTTACTTGATGCGGTAGTCAGTAGGCAATTAGTGATATGGACATGTTTAATATGCCATTACAGGTTATGCATCTTAGGCTATGCAAAATTATTGTTCGCGTTTGATGAACCTACCTGTCATAAATATACTTAATCTTGGCATATTTATACTTTTTGTACATTTCAGGATGATACACGACCTGATCGAGATCATGACGTCGCGGTTCAAAGGTGAAGCGCTTTGGTCAGGGTCAGACGCTGAAGATACGCTCGTTGCATTCCTTGCTTACCTGGCCGACTGGGAGCTGCACGCCGGTGGACAGGGCGGCTTTCTCTCAACGTCAACTCCTACGAGCCTCAGGGTCACCATTTCCAACGTACTCTCCCTCTTGGAATATCTGAACACTCATGTGGGCTTTGACTACCTCATGACATCAAGGTTAAAAAACCTTTGACACGCAAAAAAAAAAAAAAAAAATTATGCTAGGCGTTGAAATGGCATGTCAGGACATTACAAAAAAATTGTTTCACTACAGAGGTGCGTAGTTTTTTTTTTTATAAAAATAGAAATACGAGGCCCATTTCAAAGTTCCCGCCAGTGAATTGTGACGTAACAGTGTACCGCAAGGTGTCGGGGCGGTCAGAAGGGAGGCATCGGCGGAAGTCACGTGAGTTGCATCCCTCCTCGTGGTTACCGCGAGCGCGTGTAATATTTTTTTTAAAAATATTTTTGCTGTTCTCCGCATTTCCACGAGCGATCCAAGCAGACAAGGTTTCCTCTACCTGCTTTTCAACGTTTAATGTTGCTGTAAAAGTAGAAGAGAGTCAGTGAATTGACGAGATCAACTACAATGCCTAGAAGGTTCTGTGTGAGGGACTGTCCCGTTATTTCAGCAACGGAAGAAGAGATCACACTGCATGCATTTTTGAGGGACGGCAGGCATCTGAAGCCTGGAGAGTGTACAATGATTCGACGACAAAGGTGTCCGAACCTTCAGCAATGCAATTGCGCGTGTCGTACGCAAACAATCCTAATTTCTGCGAGCGTTCTAAATTTTTTTGTCAAGACTTGATAGCTTCTTTTGCGCCCAGTATAGCTCTGTATCATCGGACTGATCGCATGCACTCGTACACTGGCTTGTACTCGCAACGCTTTCATCGCTGACCTTACTGACTCTTCGTCCTCAACTTTTACAGCACGCAAACTAATCAACGGTGCAGCGATAAAGAGCTAGTGGAACTGAAACTTCGTTTTCTACAATCGCTCGTACAAAGAGCAGAAAAAAAAAAGTCTTAGGCAGGGTCGCGGAGAGCACGAGGAGTGAAACTCACGTGACATCCTGCGAACCCACTTTTAGTGACGTAGGTCGATGCCTCCCTTCTGACCGCCCCGACACCTTGCGGTACACTGTTTTGTCACAGTGCACTGGCGGAAACTTTGAATTCGGCCTCCTATTTCTATTTTTATAAAAAAAAAAAAAAAAAAAACTACGCAACTCTTTAATGAAACAATTTTTTTGTAATGTACTGACATGCCATTTCAACGCCTAGTATGAAATTTTTTTTATTTTTTTATTTTTGCGTGTCAGAGGCTCTTTAAGCCAGGACCCTGTGGAACACTTCTTCGCCATCGCCCGCCAGTCATCCGGATGCAACAGTCACCCAACACCCCAACAGTTCCTCGTTACTGTCAGCTGCCTGAGTTTTTATAATCTCGCTAGGTCAGTGTCTAACGGGAATCCAGAACCAGGAGTATTTAATGTACTCGTTGAGCCAGACTCCCAACAACCGTCAATGCTCAGTGACAAGCAACTCCTGGTTGACAACCTCATCTCCGGTGGTGACTTGGACAATGCAGACCGTGATTTGCAGCTTATTGAACCGGCATCTACAGAGCACAGGTTGCAATCATCTGCAAGAAGTCACAGCAGGTTAATTTACTACATCGCCGGCTACGTGGCTCGGAAGTCAGTGCTCAAGACAGGTTGTGATGACTGTAAGCAAATGCTGCTCATGCGAAGAGAGTGCACTGAAAATGTTCCCATTGCAGCATTCACCAAACTGCGAGACAATGGGGGTCTGCTCTATACCCATCTGGCTCCCTCTACCGGTTTGTGAAGAACCTCGAGAATCTCTTCATCAGCTTCTTCAGCTCCAAGCAGCTGCACAAAGAAAGCATCCTGGACGTTGTGACTCTTATCAGGTCAAGGCCGCAGCAGTCTGTTGGCTGCTCGATTCACAAGGAAAGGTTGACGGCAGAAGTTACTGCATTTTACCTAATAACGCGTCTTCATTCCTTTGTGAAATCAGTCAACAAAAGTCGTGCTACCAAACGCGATGCAGCAAAGTATATTAAGCTGAGCCGATGCATATGACTGCATTTTGTTCGTAGACCATGGTCACGCAGTTTAAAAAGCCTTCTGAGTGTAGTGACAATTTTGCTCTCTATGCCGCAATATATTTTGAGTATTTTGTAGTCTTTTCACATAGTACGCTGCTGGGTATCTGTCATGTGCTTGCTGTGTATGTTAATTAAGTGTCTTGCCACTTTTGAGAGATCATGAACCAGTGTGCTGAGAATACATATTTGTTTCATATTAAGGTTTGTTTAAGTTTGTGTTCATATTGCATTTTAATGCTTCATGTACTCCCAATCGAGGTATTTGTCTTTATAGACTGCCTTCCACAATAGACAATTTGCTATATGTTTGCCAGGTGCAGTGGCACCTTGGCCGTTCCCTAACGCATTCGGCCCTGCACCTTCCACAACGCTGGTCCCCCCGCATTAGCAACACGATGACAAAAAACAATACACCAGTTTATTTTTTTCGCTCACCATTGAAAGTCTGCGAGATTTATTGAGATTTATTATTCTATATTTTCTTGATGTATCACCATCGCATTGTTTGTTTCGCAGCTATTAAGCCTGCAGCCCAAGTGATAGCGTTGCTGAACGATCTGTCAGTACTGGGGAAAGGGGGGGGGGAAGTCGATATTAATTAAATAATCTCCCTCAAAACACGCGAATATTTCAAGTCGAGCATAGCACACACTCTAGAGGCACTAGTCCAAAGGCAGAACTACAATTTACTACAGAACTACATTAGCAGTTGTTTCGTACCGCGAAAAGCTGCAGTCAAACCACAGTAGTAAGCGCCGAACAGTGCTGATGATGGGGCTGTCGGGGGCGCGCTCCTAGGGCACAGGCACGGAACAGCAGCGCCATGTTGTCGTCTACGCGCAAAATCTTCACAAAGCGGCCGCCGCTCTTGCCACTGCAACCCCCTCTAGAACACTGTACTTCCTATAAATGAAGGATTTTAAACTGAGTAACGGTTAAGTTAAGTCACGCCCCAAACAACAACAGCACGAGCTTGTGGCGGGTTAGTTCAAAAACAATAATTTGCTAGGAATACTGTGCAAATGATTTGTACATATTTTTGTATAAGTGTAAATATCGGGAGTGATCTTTATTAGTGGAATAGGGTAATTTATATAATAGGTTATCGTGCTCCACTTGGGACTCAAAAGGAAGGAGCAAAAGCGCAAGGACGAAGTTTACACTAAAACATCGTCGGTAGTCAGCTGTGTGTCATATTCTGTCCTTTCTGTCTTTGTGTTCTAGATATTTCTAAAGTTCAAGCTGATATAATTGCAAGCTTTTAAACTTTTAATAATTTGTTTTCGAAAGCCCACTTTCGCTCCGGGTTCGTGCTTCAAAGCGTGCTTCAAACGTGCAGCACGCATTTCCGCTACCAAGAGCGGAGCAGCAAAATATGATCTACTGGAACTCCTAATGTTGAATATTGTTAATGCTCGGTTTACCTTTTTTGCATAGTATTGCCAAAAAAAAACTGAAAAAAAAAAACATTCCGCTTGCGAGCCCTCTCGTCAAAAAATATGCAATTTGAGACGAATTTATTATTACTAGACCGATACGCTACACTCTCAACAAAAGGGTTGTCGTGGGGTACTAGCTTCGGGGTAGTCAGAAGCCGTCACAGATATTGCTACCCCACCTTCGTTATACTGACAACCCCACGGGTAATCACACGGCACGCAATCAACAGGTTGCCAAAGTGAGCACCCCCAAAAGCAACATGGCGGCTGGCAAGCGACAGTGGAGCAGTACGAGTAAGGCCTAGCGAGCTGGACTGCTTTTTGCGAAAATACGATTCTCAAGTGCGTGCGCCCGTTCGCGGCCTTCCGTGCGCACTGAAGCACTCCAAAACGCGCCTCGAACCACGGACACCGCACGTATTACGAGTAGAGGCGACGATGTGAAAGGAAGGGGGTGGGGGTGGGGGGTGGGGGGGGGGGGGGGGGGGGGGGTTATTTGAGGGGGTTGTCCGCGACTGCTTTCGCGCGGCCGGCTGCATTTCCTTCGCGACCAGAAAACATTCAAGAAAGGAATCGTATAGCGACAAATGGAATGATAACTTTATTGAACAGAGCGTCTCCTTGCTGTGCTTGCCGCAAGTGATCCGGCGGTTTCGGTTGACAGCGGCGAGGCGAAGCATCACCGATTTAAGCGGCGTCGGTTCCGATCGTTCAATGCTCCTGCTCACCTGTTAGCATTCGTTATCCACTTCCAAGTCCCTGGTAATCCTCACCGCGTTTGTGCACGCACTTCGCGCTATTCACCGCACGGAACACCCATTCAACTGGCTATGAGACTGATCCCACTGGGACGAGAGGCTGAGAACCGAACCCTTTGGGGCTGCCCCGTCAGCTCCGTAGAGCCATGGAACGCCTCCATGTTTTTCACTCAAATAAGTAGACACATAAACGCGCGACTCCTTGAATTGGGCGGCGCCACGCGCCACCTAACGGACAGGGCTCAAACTAGAAAAAAACGAAACCAACAGTCTTTTGTGTTCTGCGCTTCGCCAGACATTCACGTATGTACATATCCTACTACACACTTCACACATACCCGACATACAGACACCATAGCATTCTACACAGGAACGCGTTCAGACGCAGCACAAGGTACTATATGAGACATTGACACTCTACATTCCTATACACACGTCTAGTCGACACCGCCACCTTATATACTGCTGTATTTTCTGTGACCGATTAGGATGGTGACCACTGTCATATTTTGCATAAATACGAAAAGACTGTGCAAGGTTTACGCGTATATAATATTTTCCTCTACTGCCCTTAGGAAAGCGCTCGTATCTCTAATGTAATCCATTGCAAAAGTGAACTGCAGGTTATAAATAAATTTGAATAGTTGCTACACGTCACGTTTTGATTAGTTTCGTTTTCTCGCTAGCCTACACTTTAAGTATACAGAAGCCTGTTTAATTAATTGTATTAATTATTGAAAACAATTTCTGCAATCACAACTTTCTGAACACGCTGATGCATTTTCTTTTCTCTTTTTACATATCCGAATGACTTCAGCGGCGGTTGAGTAAATGTTGAGTACACTGAGCGCGCGCAGGTGATTCTAGCGAAGCCCGTCCGCCGGTCCTCCCCCAAGCGTTGTTTCAGTTTTCTTCTTTTCGCTACAATTGTTTCTGCTCAAGCGTGTGTCTTTCAAATATGCGTTCTATGCGCTCGCGCTCGCGCCAAGAGGACAGTGCAGAATTGTCGCTTTCGGGCCCGTGCCTTCACCTGCAACGAACGCGAAATACAGTGGCGTTTGACTGCGTCTGACTGCGTTGCGGCAGCGAGAAACCAGGGCATCCCTGCTGCTTACATCGCGTGCGAAGATGATTCCTTGAATTGGATTCCACGCTTCATACGAAGCACAGTCGTGCCGGTGAGTCGCTTTCGGTTCTCGACGCAAAGCTGTCAAACTCATTCAAACGCAAGTGTCTGAACCGGCCTTACCGCTCATTCACACTGGAAGCGGATCCGCGTTTGCAAAGCGGTTGCGAACGCGGTTGTATAAATATCCAGTACGATTGCACGCGCACTCCATGACATCAAGTGCGCGTGCAATTGGACTGGGTCTTTATACAACCGCGCTCACAACCGCTTTGCGAATGCGGAGCCGCTTCCAGTGTGAATGAGCTGTTGAGCATCAAAGAACGCCGAGAACATAGTTCTCTGCGCTGCACCTGCTGTCGTCTCCAGCAATACTTTTTCTAAAAAAAAAAAAAAAAATCTAAAACAAATAGCACGTTTATGTTCGTCAATGCCTTATTTTTGGAAATTTACTTGGAATCTTTTATATAGATAAAAGGAACGCGTGCTGGAAGGCCTGAAATCCTAGTCCCTTTCGAAGTACTCCGCCTTGGATGACACATACTTGTTTGAGCATTTTTTTTTTATCGAGAATGCTCGATGAAATCATGTATCCCGAGACATGCAATGCAAATCATGTATCCCGAGACAGAGAAATAGTGAAATACACGAACATGATCGCAGATATCTGTGTAGGTTCGTCCCGTTCGGCCTGAGTCGTGGTGTGCAATGCTTCATACTTCACTGCACTTGCAAGCAAAAAAATTGGGTACGACAGGAGCGCAAGTTCGGCGGAACGGGCGGAACCGAGGAGGCCACTTGCAACTGAACTGCACGCAGAACTGACCGATCACACCTTTATTGAGAGCACGCTCTTTACTGAACCGCACAATAAAAGACAAGAGTATCTCGTCCGACGAACATTCAAGTCAACTCACGCCTGTGCGTAGCTTTCTGTGCTTTTCTAGGGATTTGGTTAAATTCCTCGAGCACGACGCCAGCTGCCAGCTGTTGTTTACTGTTGTACATCGTAAAACCCGCGACGGAACCAAAAAGGACAACCGCGATACTTTTTATCTGCCTCGGGTTTTAGTAGGTGCGTACCAATGTTGCCTGTACTTATTTGTTTTCTGCCAGTTTAGGCGAAATGAGCCACACGCTTGTTTCGAGCGGTTTAAATTTAAATAAATAATAACCAACGCACAAAGAAAACAAGTTTTAAGTACTTTTTGAGATTTTTGAAGTGACTTTTACTATTAAACGACTGCATGCACTTGAATGTTCAATTCAAGAGTTTATAAAACGTGACTACCCCATGCTTGTCACCTTCCAACAGGGTGCTAACTCTCAATGGCTCGAGCCCAGTGGGTCGTTAGGTAAGCCTGTGGGGTAGTTACAGCCGTCAAAACGCACGATGACTAGGGGGGTGCTCACTTTTTCTTAGAGTGTAGCGAAGGGTTCGCAGCGGAGTCCGCAGGCACATGCAGGTGCAGCAGTCGACGCGGAAAAACCGATCGTGCGTCGACAACTGCGCCGCCGCTTCGCCCGCTACCGCAGCGGACCGCGCTCCCCCGGCAGAGGCTGCCTCAGTTACCAAACTGAGCCCCTCCAGTAGCGTTGCCTCAGAGGAGCAGATATTGAAGTTTTCAACCCGAATTTCGCAGTTTTTAAAACTTTTGTAACTAACGTGTGAACATTTTGCAGTGCATCATCACCAAGGCATCAAGCTGTTCACGAGCACAGAAAAGAAACAAAGGAATGAATGAAAATGAATGAATAGCGGGAACATTGGTTTCGGTTCCAGATTATGACCGAAATAGGCATGCTTGGTGCACGTGGAAATACAAGCGCATGTTTTCATCGCCACAAGAGATCGATGCCGTACGTGCTGTCCGGTACAGACATATTTCGTGCCCATAATTATGGTCATAGTGGCACACACTACAAAAGTGAGTATGTTCGATTCGATTATTTTCAGCGTGTGTCCGACAAAACACGGGAAACAATCAAACTCCTTGCGCCTTGCTATTACAGTCTCCTGTACTGGATTTGTACCTTTCTGGCTAACAATAATAATAACAATCATCTTTATTTGCAAGAGTCATGTTACCTCCAGTGGCTTGCGAGGCAAAGACAGAAAAAACAATAAAATTGCGTTGGACACCTCTGTGTTGTGTTTCTTTTTCATCAAATAAAGTTCACGTACAAAAAAATTGCTTGATTGATTGATTGATTTTGGGTTTTAATGGCACAGCGGCTGCTAAGGCCATAGTGCGCCAGACGAATGGTAGAAGAAAAAACTGCGGTGCTATTTAGTTAAAGGTGAGGCATGATATGAGAGTTTAATATATTTCATGAAATGTAGACAATACAAAGAAAATTCACTAACTTAAATGTGCTGTAATAGGCCAATGCTGTTTAGGAAGTTAAAAACTTGGTTATGAGGAACAAGAGGCTCCTCTCCCAGCAAAAGGGCTGGGTGGAATGGGATCTCTTTTTTTAAAAAACCGTGAAAAGTTGGTGCGACGCTCCTCATAATATTTCGGACATTGAATGAGAATGTGCAAGACGGAGAGTGTTTCACCACATTCTTCACACATTGGAGCATCCTCTGCTCGCAGAAGGAAGCCATGTGTGAGTTGAGTGTGACTAATTCTCAGGCGACAAAGAAGAACTTCATAAAAACGCTCGTTATGTCGGCAACTGGCCCACTCAGAAAGAACAGGTTTCACGCAATGGAGTTTATTATGGACTTC
This sequence comes from Ixodes scapularis, assembly GCF_016920785.2. Lineage (NCBI taxonomy): Eukaryota > Metazoa > Arthropoda > Arachnida > Ixodida > Ixodidae > Ixodes > Ixodes scapularis. The sequence goes on along the minus strand of NW_024609836.1, from coordinate 12,334,734 downwards.
AGTGTCCCATTCCTCCTGCCATTTCGTTTTAATCGACTTTTTCAATGATGCCCTGTAATCCAGGTATGGGATGCAGGTAACCTCTGTGTCCATGTCCTGACATGTTCTAGCAGCCTTATCGGCTTCCTCATTTCCGACTATACCGACGTGGCTAGGGACCCAACAGAAATTAATGGTGATGTTGGAGTTTGTGCCAGCTACAATCTTGTTACGTATTTGCAGAATTAAAGCATATTTTGATCTATCTAGGGATGCAAGTGCACGGAGTGCACTGCGAGAATCTGAGAAAATTATGGCGGCCTTGATATTTCTTTTGATGATAGTATCCACAGCTACCAGTAGGCCATATGACTCTACAGAAAAGATAGTGGCTTGGCTGCTGAGCCGCGTTACAATACTGCATGATGACCCGACTACAGCACACCGTACACTGCTGCTCCCCTTCGTTCAATTCGTGTAAAACTGTACAAAGTTTTTGTAGTTTTCGGAGATTTGGAAGAACTTTTGCCTAAGATCTTCGGTTGGTACATTCTTCTTGTCATTCTTGGAAAAACAAAAATTAATCGGAATAGGTGTGATGTTCCAGGGTGCAACTGGGCTCGGCAACACTGCTACCGGACTCGATAAGTCTATTGCAAAATGCTTGGCCTCGGATTTAAGGCGCAGAGGAAAAGGAGGTATAACAGAAGGTTTGTTCTGGTACGTCCTTTCATACCGCGTGTCCAGAAACACTTCAAGTGCAGGATGTCTAGGCATAGAGCGAACTCTTAAGTGATATTGAAAGCCCAAGAACAGACGTCTTTTTCCGAGAGAGTATTCATTAGATTCAGCGTAGAGACTGGGAACTGGAGAGGTCCGGAAAGCCCCCGTTGTAAGTCGTAGTCCTAGGTGGTGGACAGAATCCAAGATCCGAAGAAGAGACGGCCGTGCCGAGCTGTACACCATGCAACCGTAATCTAATTTCGATCGAACAAGGCACTGATAGAAACGCAGCAGGCACGTTCTGTCACTACCCCAGGACTTGTGCGAAAGAACTTTTAAAATATTCAATGCTAGCAGGCATTTCTTTTTTAGTTGCAAGATGTGACTACGGAAGCTAAGTTTCTTATAATAAATAACCCCTAAAAATTTATGCTCAGGATGTACGTTTAGGGTCTGACCTCACAAAGTTAGAGTGGGTTCTGTAATGATACCCTTTCGAAGAGAAAACAGAACGCAAACTGTTTTTTCTGCTGAAAAACGGAAACCATTCTCATCTGCCCAACGTGTCATTCCATTAATACCTAGTTGAACTTGGCGTTCACAGATAGCACGAAGAGCAGGATATTTGCACATCATCAACATAAAGTGCATAGGAGAGAGATCGGGGAAGAACCTGTCTAAGAGAGTTCATTTTGATCAGAAACAAAATAACACTCAGCACCGACCCTTGGGGAACACCATTCTCCTGGACAAACGTTTCAGAAAGTGTCGTGCCCAACCTCACCTGGAACGAGCGCTCATCGAGGAAGCTCTTGATAAGAGCTAGCATTTTCCCACGAATTCCAGCTGAAACTAAATCACTTAAAATTCCGTACCGCCATGTGGTATCATATGCCTTCTCAATATCGAAAAACACAGATAGACAATGTTGTCTGTTAACAAAGGCATCCCTGACCGTTTTTCCTAGGCGAACAAGGTGATCAACAGTTGATCGCCCTGTCCTATACCCACTTTGAAATTTGTCGAAGAAGTTTTCCTGCTCTAAAAAATACACCAATCTAGAGGTCACCATTCGTTCAAACGTTTTTTCCCAGGGAACTGGTGAGTGCGATCGGTCTGTAGCTGGAGGGTAATGATGGATCCTTTCCAGGTTTTAGCAAAGGAATTACAATTGCCTTTTTCCGGAAAATGGGATAAGCTCCACTGCTCCATACAGAGTTAAAAAAGAATAGGATGGTATCTAATATTGCAGGATGTAAATGCTGAAGCATACTGTAATGAATAAGGTCTGGCCCCGGGGACGAGTTTTTTCCCTTGTCAAGGGCAATCATCAGTTCCACAAGGGTAAATGGTTGATTATAAGCCTCGTTAGAACCACCGGTACATTTTATTGGTACTTTCTCTTTGGCAGCCTTGTATTTTAGAAAGGTGTCTGTATAATGCTCAGATCCCAAAACAGACTTCAAGTGTTCACCGAGAATATTTGCCTGCTGTTTTAGTGTGGGAACACTGCAGCCATCCAATGTGAAGAGAGGAATAGTAAATGCACGGTAATCCCCTCCGATTTTATGAACCCTGTCCCATACGACTTTTATGTCCGTGGAACTGTTGACTGAAGAAGCATACGACATCCACGTGGTTTTTTTAGAATGGCGTCTTACATTGCGGGCCTTAGCACGTAGCTTTTTAAACTGAATGACATTTTCAACTGTTGGGTAACGGCGCACTATTGTCCACGCACAGTTTTGCCGCTTACGAGCTAGGCTACACTCCGCATTCCACCAAGGCTTCCGTTTTGATGGTAAGCGTCCTGACGCTTTTGGAATAGCGAGCTGTGGTGCTTGGACAATTACATTAGTCACGACTTCACAGGCTTCATTAACATCTAAGCTAACTAATGTATCTGGATGCAACTCTGACTCCTTTTTAAAAGTGGCCCAGTCAGCCATTTCCAACTTCCAACGCGGAGTTGGAGTTTGTAATGACTTAAAAGAGATTGTGCTTTTTAAAACAATGGGAAAGTGATCGCTACCATAGGGATTCTGATCTACACTCCATGAGAAGTCAGGCAGCAACGAGGGACTACCAATGGAGAGGTCGATGGAGGTGGATGATAAGGTTGAGGTGCTAAAATAAGTTGAAGTACCAGTATTAAAAAGGCAAAGGCTTCGAGAAGTTAAAACTGATTCAATTATTTTCCCGCGAACATCAGTTAGATTCCCACCCCAAAGGGTATTGTGGGCATTAAAATCCCCCATCAAAAGAAAAGACTTTGGAAGTTGATCTAAAAGAGAGTGAATTTCTGCACTTGTTACAGCTTGTGAGGGTGATAAATATATTGAACAAACAGAAATGTCTTTATGTACTAGAACACGCACTGCCATTGTTTCTAAAGGAGTGTGCAGGGGTATGGCCATACAAGCAGCCAGTCTTGGAACTACTATCGCTACTCCTCCAGATGAAATGGTAGCAATTAGGCGGTCCTTCCGAAAGACAGTAAAATTTCGGAGGAAGTTGGTATGTGTGGCATTTAAATGTGATTCTTGTAAACACAGGGCTGCAGGTTTGTGTTCCTGCAGAAGATATTCAACATCGTCGAGGTTAGTAAGTAATCCCCTGCAATTCCATTGAGGATGTGTTGCACCCATGTGTTGGAGATTCTTACTTCGGGGGTGTTACTTGTTTTTTTACTTTTATGGCGGGCCTTGGGGGTCTGCCACTTCATGTCGTCTGTGTCAGACGTGCCTTCTTCATGGCGCCATGAAAGACCCTCTTGAAGCAATGAACCTTTTCCGAGAAGCGTTCTGCGCACGCGCGAGCGCCCGATGCCAAGCGGCGGAAATCGGTACGAAAAATCGAGGAAATTCGGAAGGAGGCTGTTGATCAGCGAGTAGAACACGTAATTGTAGCATATATATAATTGTGTTACACAAACAAAGAAAGTGGACGGAAAGAAAAACACGACGTTTGCGTCCTGTTTTTCTTTCCGCTCTTTAAAGTCCCGTTAGGCACGCGCCGCAGCTCAGAGAGCGAAGAAACTGGTAGCGTAGCTCCCATTATCGATTCGTAGCGCAGGTAGGTCACTTCCTCGATTTTTAGTTCGTGCAGCCACCGCCTGGTGCCGTCGGTATGTGGACAAGGTCCATTAATTTACTTCAGCGCGTTGGCGTGCTCCTGGCTCCTGGGTTTTCGTGCGTGTCCCCCCGCAGGGGGCACCTGTGAGAGCAGGTGTTTGGAGAGTGGCGTCTCCACGGACCCCGAGCTCCGCAGGGGGCGCCTACACCTTAGGTGCTAGGTGCTTGGTGAGTAGCGTCACCACGGACCCTAGCCACTTTGACAACACCACAGACCCTGAGTAAAAGTGGCTAAGACCCACCCACGTCTGGCTGTGCGTGGCGAGCCCGTGTCCAGGGAAAAGGGCATCCTGGTGGTTGAGCTGAGCCCGGGGTAGGTTTGGACCCTTCGGGGCCCTCCGGGCGAGGCAACACACCACTTTGGCCCCTGCTTCCTGTAGACGGGTGTCCTGGCTTGGCCCGACCAGGATGATTCAGTCAGTCGCCACATCTTCTACTATCCCCTCTTATCTTTCTCTTTTCTCTGCTCTTCTTTTATTCCTTTTCACCTTCTTTGGCGGCAAGGGCTAACCTTGGGTGGCGATAGACCCCTTGTCCGGATCCACACTAGGTTATAGTGCCTGGGCAGCACTGGTAGTGTAATGTTGTCAGCAAAGCCATATTTGTTATGGCACATTGCCTACCCCCGCGTTGGGCTCCGTGGTGGGTGGTGCACCCGGGGCACCGAAATTCTCTCCCATCTCTATGGGTACTAAACAAAAAACATTTCTTGATCGGCCCCCCAAAAGGGGCCGCACCGAAGTACATGCGATTAATACTACTAGGACTGCAGAAAAATTTCCAAGATTCCTTGTGATGCACTCTGAGAGTGAGAAACCTTTGGCGAAACTGTCACCATTCCTTGTTTCCAAAACACTTGAGTCCATTGTTGGAAAGAACTTCTCTGCCAAAAAAATGACATCCGGAGATCTGCTCGTTGAGATTAAAACCAGTGAACAGAGTTCAGCACTCCTATCACTAAATCCAGTTTCTGAATATAAAGTGACAGTCACTCCCCACCGTACATTGAACACAGTAAAAGGTGTGATTTCTGAAGATGACCTCCTCGAAAGTACAGAAGATGAACTCGTAGATGGCCTCAGTGACCAAGGAGTTGTCGCTGCAAAGCGAATCTCCCTTCGTCGAGAGGGGCAAGAGATCAAAACAAAACATGTCATTTTGACTTTCGAGTTGAGCAAAGTTCCCGAGTCAATCAAGGCTGGGTACTTGAACTGTAGAGTACGGCCATATGTGCCGAACCCCAGGAGATGTTTCCATTGCCAGAGGTTCGGCCATAGTGCCCAGAGCTGCAGGGGCAAGACCACGTGCGCCAAGTGCGGTCAGAATGATCACCCGTCAGACAACTGCTCAAACCCACCACACTGCGTCAACTGCGGCGAACCACACGCGGCTTACTCCCGTTCTTGTAAAAAATGGAAAGAAGAGGAGGAAGTAATTACCCTCAATGTAAAAGAAAACATCTCGTTTCCTGAGGCCAGGAAGCGACTTTCTTTTCTACAGAAAGGATCCTTCGCTACGGTAACACGCACAGGGGGCGTGTCACCGAAAACCTCGGTGGGAACCCAGGTCTGTCCCAAAGACCTGGCAGCCCCACCGACACCCCCTGCCCCCCCAAGGTCGGCTCCACGACCACGTTTGTCGTTGGAGCCAAAAGGTTCACAGTGCCTGAATGGTGCTGCCGCGCCTCTCTTAAAGGAGGCAATGGACACCATGGCACCAAAGGAGGTATCCCCTCCAAAGGCATCAGGGGTGGTGCCTCTCGCACCACCCTCAGTCCTTAAAGAGGGTCCGTCGCGGACCACCTCCTCTAAGGAGCTGGAGCGGACACCCTCGTCGTCTGCTCGCTCTTCAGGCCGAGGCAGGGCTTTGCCCACTCCCGCCTCGACCAGCTCTCGAAAGCCTGGCCAGCTGGACGAGGCATACTCGACCGCAAGCCAGCAGTCAGTAGATGAAATGATGGATGAGAGCATACCACCCTCTGACGACGACCTGGTCCCTTCAGGTGCTGAGTCATCAGTACCTTTTCAGGTCGTAGAAAAGAAAAAGAAAAATAAACTTCCTACAATTTTGCACCCCAAAGGGATCGTAGTCCCTTTAGAAATGAATCATAAGCAAGTGTCCACTTAGTTATCTTGCGGTGTCCTAAAGGCCAGTTATAATTTTAATTTTAACCTCCAGTTTTAATCTTCACCATGTCTGTTTTTACAGTGGAACTGTCGTGGGCTTTTTTGTAATTATGATGATGTCACTTTTTTATTAGACGAACACCGCCCTGCTGCCTTCTGTCTGCAGGAGACGCATCTTAAAGAAACTAGGTCAAATGTACTCCGCCATTATCAAGTGTTTAGACAAGATAGGTTGCACTCCTCTGTGGCGTCTGGTGGTGTTGCTGTAGTTGCCCAGCGCACAACCCCATCTGCCGAAGTGGCTCTTTACACCACTCTCGAGGCTGTGGCTGCCCGAATACTGCTAGACCGGGTGATTACTGTTTGTTCAGTGTACATATCACCGGGATACCAGCTGCAGTACGAAGAGCTAGAGGATCTTGTTAGTCAGCTCCCGGCTCCATACTTAATTTTAGGTGATTTTAATGCACACAACCCATTGTGGGGGAGTGGTAAACGGGATGCTAGAGGAGCACTTGTTGAACGTTTTCTTCTTTCCACGGGACTGTGCCAGACATGTACAAATTACTCAAAAAAGGTAGTTAAGTTAAGTTAGTGAGTATCGGCGCCAAAAGTAATTGGAGTAGAGTAGAAATTACGCATTCGTAATAGTAATTGAGTAAACTACTAACTACTGTAAAACGTAACGAGTTACTTTGAGGTTACTTTCGAAGTTACTTTTTTATATATTTGTGGTAGCAAAATGAACAGCAGTTTTGATCAATGAAAAACCCTGCGAGCCTAAAATAAATGCAGTCTGTTTATGGCTTGCGTTTTCGCCAAAATAGTTTACTCGCTCGCAGAAGCAATTGACTTTCAAAGTTCTTGATAGGAAAGTTTTCCCCTTTTCCTTCTCAAGACGTCCCCAGCCCAGCTAAATAGACGTTCCGCCGACGGGCTGGATGGAACGGCAGCGTTGAATTTGTGAAACAGGCCGTGTGGGGTCGGGTAAGCGAGTGTCGGCATCTTAGGAGTCCATGACGAAACTTGTGAGGTTTGCCTCGGGTAGAGGGTCTTTAATAACAAACTTACCTCCTTTTTTTCTTCTTCGTCAAGTTGAGATTGTTATGACTGGCCCCTTTTCATTCCGACGTCGTTCTGAGAGTACGCTGGGCGAGTGCACCAGACCGTCAAGGGTTCAAGTCTCGCGCCACGACGATGAGATCATCCGGACGACTGCGCGTCACGTCCTAGTGCTAGTGCTACGCTACTGAAAAAAAAAATTGGGTCCAACAAAAGGATCTCCCAAGGGTAACTCGCAATCCTCGCCGGCGACTACAACATTCTGACTCGCCTGAATCATTTTTAACAAAGAGGAGGTCTCCCAGGCATGGATGGTCGGAAGGACGCGAAGGATTACGTGAACAAGCATCGTCGCTCGTATACAGTTGCAGCTGTAAGCGGGAACGTGCTCCCATGAACGGATTATCCGTACCAGGGTTTGTGCGCGGGAGATTCCGGCTTTGCAAAGGCGTATGCGCTGACGACAAGGCGCCCAGCTGCGAGGTCATTCCAGTGGCGCCTCCCGTGGAACCTACCGCTTGAGTCAGAACTCACTAAAGACAGACAGCATGAAAACAACAACTCTCAGAGTGTCCCTGTCTTTCACGGTTGCAGCTGGAAAGCAGCGCTTGCGTGCATTACCGGATTAGGTCATTACCCGACCAAGGCTTGTTCAGCAAGCATCTCTTCCTGCGTTCGTGCGTGCCGGTGTTATGTTTTGGCTGCTCGTCGCCACCTTGGCCCAAGGACGCCTTCCCGAACAAGGGGGCCCCTTGTTCGAGAATGCCACTTCATCTGCCGGCGTCTTATTCATTTCTGCGCTCAAACTTTCGTGATGGGCAAAATTAGCATTATATAATTTCGAAAGTAGTTAGTAATTTGAGTAGAAGTTACCTAAAAAAGTAGTTAAATTAAACTACCAATTACCCAAATCAAGTTGTAATTGAAAGTTACCAAGTTACTCGAAAAAGTAGTTAAACTAATGTAGTTTGAGTAGAGTAGTTGAACTACGTCCAAGTCTGGACTGTGCTTACTTAACACTAAAGAAGCCACACACTTTAGTTCAGCGACCAGGACTTTTACTTCCATCGACCTTTCTATCTGCCATCCTTCACTATACTCGCTTTTTTCATGGAGGGTCATCCCAAACCCATATGGAAGTGACCATTTTCCAATTATTTTAGAGTTTAACAGTCCTCCTGCTGGTCTTCAAACGCGTACCCCTCGTTGGAAGTTTGAGAGGGCTGACTGGGCAACTTTTAGCAGCTCTTCAGTTTTAGCTTGTTCATCACTTGATGATCTTTCCATCGATGATGTCACTCTGCATATCACTCGACACATATTACAGGCCGCAATCATCGCCATTCCCATGACGTCCTCTCATCTCCCAAAAACGCCGAAGGCATGGTGGAATAAAGACTGCCGCCAGGCAAAAAAAGAACAGAATCGTGCATGGGGTATCTTTAGGCGTTACCCTACTCCAAGTAATCTGATTGGTTTTAAAAGAAAAAGGGCCCAGGCAAGGTTTATTCGAAGACAAGCCAAGCGGCAAAGCTTTAGAGGATATGCCTCTTCAATCAATAGCAGTGCATCTATAAAGGAAGTTTGGGACCGCGTGCATAAAATTCAGGGTTCCTACGGCGCTTTCTCTGTCCCACTCTTGTGCCGGAATGGAATATGTCCTGCAAGCCTTGACGAACAGGCTGACATTCTTGGTGAGCACTTCGAATTTGTTTCTAGTTCCGAACACTATACGCAATCATTTAGGCGGCATAAGCTACATGCAGAAAAAAAGATTGTGCCTACGACCGGTGGTTTGCAAGAGCCTCATAACTCTCTTTTCATGCTGCACGAACTGCAGATGGCTCTCGATTCGTCCGGACAGACTGCCCCTGGACCGGACGGTATCCACTATCAAATGCTTCAGCACCTTCATCCATCTACACTAGAGCTCATCTTGTATCTTTTCAACCGAGTTTGGGTCGAGGGTCTTTTCCCATTGACCTGGAAGGCTGCCGTCATTATCCCCCTTTTAAAGCCAGGAAAAGATCCTGCCTGTGCCTCCAGCTTCAGGCCTATAGCTCTAACTAGCTGTCTTTCGAAGACATTAGAAAGGATGATCAACAGAAGGCTGATGTTTTATTTGGAGAGTAATAATCTTCTTGACAGGTACCAATGTGGCTTTCGTTCAGGACGATCCACAGTCGACCACCTAGTTCGCTTTGAGACTGTTGTGCGAGAGGCATTTGTAAATAAGCAGCATTGTGTCTCTGTCTTTTTTGACCTGGAAAAGGCATTTGATACAACCTGGCGCCATGGCATACTGCAGGATCTGTTCAGCTTAGGAGTACAGGGCCGAATGTTAAGTGGCATTCAGAGTTATCTCAAAAACTGGACTTTTCGCGTGAAGCTTGGGACAACTTTTTCTAGAGAATTTTCGCAGCAAAATGGAGTACCTCAAGGTGGTGTACTTAGCGTCACTCTTTTTAGTGTGAAGATGAACTCAATTGTCCGCGCAATAGCTCCATCTGTTCAGTACTCACTGTACGTCGATGATCTGCAGATTTCTGTATCGTCTTGTAATCCATCCATATGTGAACGTCGGCTCCAGCTCACAATCAACAACTTGGTCAAATGGGCTGATGTCAACGGTTTTAAATTTTCTCCTGAGAAGACCGTCTGTGTGAGTTTCTCACGTCGCCGCGGAGTTTTGCACGAACCTTCTTTGACTATGTGTGATGTTCCTATCCCAGTGAAAACTGAACACAAGTTTTTAGGTCTTATATTTTATTCCAAATTGACTTTTGTTCCGCATGTCAAGAGCCTTAAGATGAAGTGTTTTAAATCGCTTAATATACTCAAGGTCCTGTCGCATGTGTCCTGGGGTGCTGACCGTCTTTGTCTCTTGCGTATCTATCGGTCGGTCGTTCGATCCCGACTTGATTACGGTTGTATTGTGTATGGTTCTTCTCGGACATCGGTTCTCAAAATGCTGGACCCTGGTCATCATCGGGGGTTGCGGCTTGCTACCGGTGCTTTTCGCACATCTCCTGTTCTCAGTCTATACGCAGAAGCAAACGAGCTCTCTCTGGAGAAAAGAAGATCTGAACTGGGCTTCACATATTTTATGCGAATTAGATCGGTTCCTAACCATCCAACCTTACACTGTATGGAACGAATACGCTACGAACGAACCTTCAGTAACAAGCCTTCAGTTGTTCCACCTCTTGCTATGAGGGTTCGCAATTTTGCGGAGTCTGTAGGACTGAACGTGTTGCCTCCAGTTGTACAGTGTTTGAGTTCGGCAGCCCCTTGGGACCTAGTTCCCATTCAGTGCGAACTGGAGCTAACGAAATTCAACAAAAAAGACACTCCTCGCGAAGTCCTGAGACAAGAATTCCTTGAGCTCCAAGTACAGTATCACGACTTTATAAGTTTTTACACTGATGGTAGTAAAACTGATTCCTCTGTGGGTTGCGCAGTGATCGGGCCTGGGATGCAGCTTGTCCGGAGAATAAATGACAGTGCCTGTAGTTTTACGGCAGAGCTCTATGGCTTACTCCTTGCCACAGATAAGATCCTCAAACAAAAGCTTCACAAGTCAATTGTTTACACCGACTCACTTAGTGCTTTACGAGCTCTTGCCAGAGTGGGAAATGATCGCAATCCACTTGTAATAGAAATAAGGAACAGGCTAATTTCAGCCGCAAAACGGAAGAAGAAAATAATACTATGCTGGGTTCCTTCACATGTCGGAATTGCCGGAAATGAGGATGCTGACAGAGCAGCAAGTACTGCTAAGGATCGAGAAGTCGACCTGTGGAAAATACCTTACAGAGACTATAGGCATGTTCTGAAATTTTCCATAAGACGCAAGTCACAAGAGGAAGCGGACCGAGAAATAAACAATAAGTTGCGTGCAGTAAAACCACTACTTCAGGAATGGGAGAGTGCACGACACCGCGAGCGTTTTTATGAGGTGGTTTTGTGCCGACTGCGAATTGGTCATACCCGTCTTACCCATGGGCATCTTTTGCGTGGGGAGGATGCTCCGGAGTGTGAACACTGCTGCATTCCGTTAAGCATCCTACATATCTTACTTGTATGCCCTTTGTATGACCAAGAACGCCACAGACACTTTGCTAAGGTTTACCAAGAGCATACACCATTACATCTCGCCCTTTTACTCAGCGATGAGCCGTTGATTCCACACAAGTGTGTTTTCAACTTTCTTAAGGATATAAGACTCCTGGACCAGCTATAATTTTAATAGTTCATCGTATTCATTGCCACATCTTATGCGCTTGTACTTTCATGATCATTGTTTTATTAAATTACTAGCTACTATAGCTCTTTCTTCTCTTTAACCTTGATTTCAGCAATAGTCCTAGTTGTTGGCGCATTATAGCCTTGGTCGCTGCTGCGCCATTAAACCACAATCAATCAATCAATCAATCAATTCGTGCGTGTCCAGAGTGCGAAGCTGCGATGACAAGCTGCAAGCCCGCGCTAGATCTGCGGATGGCTATACGGTGGGGGGGGGGGGGGGGGGTAGGTGCGGTGTGTGGATGACTCGTGAGGTGCACAGGAGGAAGCCGGTCAATGTTCAGTGCCGGGGCGAGGTCTCTATACCGAGCGGTTCCTTTTTCGAAGGATCGCACCTGACGCTTCTCCAACTCGTGAAAATCATCCTCCGGATGCCGGAACCTACCGTGCGCCGTCGTTCAGCGGGAGGCTGATATCGCAAGTAAGACAATAACTGATTGGGCGAGCCTTTGTCGGGAGATTGTGGTAAATGCCGTCTTTAAGCATTCAGACATGATTGGTGGCGAAGGCGTGACTGTAGAACTAGACGAGAGCATGTTCGGTCGGCACAAGTACCATCGCGGGTATTTAAGGCCTGGCCAGTTGGTTTTCGGCGGTGTGGCGCGTTGCAGCGGGTGCTGCTTTCTTGTTCCCGTGGAGGCCCGTGACGCTAAAACCGTGCAAAGGCTAATAGCCGAGTGGGTCCGCCCTGGAACAAGAATAATCACTGATTGTTGGGCTGGCTATCGCAAGCTTGCAGATGACGCTCGCTTCACGCACCTCACAGTCAACCACAAGCTGCACTTTGTCGACGCGAACACTGGTGCGCACACCAATACGGTGGATTGCACCTGGGCCCACGTCAAATACTCTCTTCCATCTGGACGGCGCGAGAGCCACCATTTCACTGGTCATCTTGCAAAGTTCATATTTTGGAGGAGAGACAAGGCGCGCGGAAACACTGATAGATTCCAGTCGTTCGTCGCCGCGGCCGCCAAAATCTAGAGCCCCGACGCAGACAGGGCGAGGATTCTGACGGCCCCGGTGACTTAGAGTGATCCGCTGCGCTGAGCCCGTCACCTACCTGCATGCATAAAGACGACTTATGCGCCAACCGCTCGTCAAGTGCTTGTTACGTCAGTTATAGGTTCTGGTAGCGGTCTAAACGGTCCTTTTCAGGGCCCCCCTATTTTGCAAACGGAGCTGTGTTTTGAATGCGGCACCCCGTGTCTCTGTAAAAAGTTCACAGGAAAGACCCAGCAAAGGTATGTGGTCCCCAACTTGGATATCGGGTGTTACGATTCAAATAAAAATTGTTCTTGCTTATTTCGTGCCTTTGATCCGAATAAATGCCGCAGTTGCAGTCGTCCCGCGGTGCTGTTGCTCGCCCATTCGCCGTCGGCGTGCCTCAGCTTCGTCGTCTTTGCTAGCACCGCGCCGGCGAAGGCGGCCTTTGATCCGAATAAATGCCGCCGCTGCAGGGGGGATCGGTGGCCGAGTGGGCTAAAGCGCACACCCAGCTCGACGCGCGTGGAGCGAAAGCTTGCGCTGCCGAACCCAGGGATCCTGGGTTCGAGCCCCACCCCTGCCCGTTTCGATCTGGATGAGCATCGTACCGGCGTGCGGTCGTGTATCGCTACTGCGTGGTGCACGTTAAAGACCCCAGGCTAGCGGCTGTACCGCGCTGGCTAAATTGCTCATCTACAGTGGGTAACAATGTCTCCATGTTCTGGCAGACTAAACTCCTGCTGTATAAACAACTAACGACCAATTTGTTTTGTTTTGCCGCCGCTGCAGTCATCCCGCGGTGTTGTTGCTTGCTCGATCGCCGTCGGCGTGTCTCAGCTTCGTCGTCTTTGCTAGCGGCGCACCGGCGGAGGCGGTTGATCTGACACACCGCGTTCGGCTTTGGCTAGCAGACGGCGTTCGTGAAATGGCGTCAGCTGTTGCTGGCTTCACGCGGCGGTACCGTGCGTGCTTCTATTCATTCGGCGTTCGTTGCCATGGTGACGGCGAGGAAAGCAGACGAACTTTTTGATGCGGAAGAACGCTGCGGCGCAGCGATACCAGGTGCGTTCTAAGGCCCTTCCCGCATGCTTTTCAATGGGCGGAAGGCGAACAAAGAGTTCAAAATAAGGACTTAACGCAGAATGCTGCATTTCTCCAGCGCCTCATTATTTGACGAGCCTTGCACGAAAAGCATGTTTTTAGACCGGAGTTTGGAGATAGTTTTTTTTACAACAACATGGGTCTAAAGTATCAATGTGCCGGCATCATGTAAGTAAGAACTTAAAGTCATGGGTGTTTGAAATCTTCTAACAGAGCATGAGGGCACTATAGTAACTTACCACCCTATGATGATTTGTGGCTACCTGCTACTTTGGAACTTCCATGCTGAAATCCATCCTAGTTGCACGTGAAGGAAATCGAGCACCTCAGATTCTCCTTTCAGAATGGCATGCCGCAACTTCTGCCTATGTCTTCTTCGATTGTGAGCTATTTAGACAATCAAAAAGACTGCCCATCACAGTGGCGTACCAACTTGTTCTTGAGTGGGGGGGGGGGGGGGCAAACAAACCCCCCCCCCGGTCCGGGGGGCGGTGCCCTTGGTATCCCTTGGGCGCCGCCGGCCATGCAGTGTTTGCCCTGCGCAGTGGCGGCTGTTTCAGGGGGGCCAAATACATGCCTTACACCCCCGCTCTGAGAACTGGGGGGCAGACGCCCCCCTTGCCCCCCCACCCGGTTAGTACGCCCATGGTCCATCCTATCGCAGAAATAAGCTGTATATAGCCATGGCTGCCTCAGGAAGCTCCTTGGCATAAACAAAGGATAGGACTGCGAGACAGACTGAGGCACTCAGTACCTGTACGGCACGTTTTACTTTCATGTTACTCAAAGGGTTTTGAAAAATGTGTCTCTCAGTAAGTTTCGGGGCCAATCGCAACCTCATCTCATGGGTAGAACGATGAATTTCAACAATATGGGACTGCTCAATGACCTCATTTTCAATGCGAAATTTGCGCGCTTGGAGATGGTTCCTGGTTGTTTTGATGAGATGCGGAACATCAAAGGTAAAGTAAACACGTTTGTTGTCACTTTCAAAAATGGCTTTTTTGAATTTGGTTGGCCAAGCTTACGTTTGAAGCCCCCTGATCACAGACCACAGCCTTTACTGTGAAGCCAACAGTCTTAAGCTCCCGCAATGAGAGGAATGAGGAGACTGCGGATAACAGAAGACGGTGTTGAAGTGTGCACAACAGTGTATGCAAGGAACTGAACCCACCTCCTGGAAATTTCAGAGAGCACAACAACCACGGCTCTATCTGCAACACCATTCAACACCGTTATCTGTAAATCCATAGACAATGTCGTGCGCAGGGTCATAAGTCAAGTTCTTTTACAAGGCGATCTCACCGAAAATCGAGGTGCACACACGATTGCAGCCCGACAGCCCGACGGAAGCAACAGAGCTAGAAGCTTAAGTCGCATCGGCTCCACAAACTCACTCTAAGCATGCGAGCACGCGGGCGGTAATGCGTCACCTTGGTTGATACAAAGCCGATCGAACACGCTGCAGGAGAAAGCAGAGACGGACGGCACGCACGGCACGGACGAACGACGCACGGACGAGCAGAGGCCATGCAGAATGATGCAGAGGCGACGGCGTGCAGGCAAGCAGGCGGGCAGACCCATGGCCGGCCATGGCAGGCACCATTCACCACGTGGTTTTTGTGATGTGTTAGATTAAAACCATTTAGTCGTTTTAAGTACTTTACATAATTCTAAAGCATAACAATTTAAAAAAATTAATACTTCTCACAGAAAGAGTTTTCTGTCGTCTATCGACCGCCATCTGGGAATGTTGCGACCTTCCTTGAATTTCTTGAAAATTTTTTAAAGGTTGTTGGTGAAAATAAATCATGTCTTTATCTTGGCGGTGATTTTAATATAGACATGCTAACCTCCTCTAAACATCAGCTTGATTTACTGTCACTGTATCAGTCATATGGATTGTCTAATGTTATTTCACTGCCTACTCGTATAGCGCCTCTACATGACACGTTGCTTGATTTATTTTTAACGAACGTTCCCACCACAGAGATACTTGCTGGCGTGATCGGGGTAACGATTAGCGATCACCTGCCGATCTTTATGTTTAGTCATGTAAATTTCAACAGCAAAAAAACTAATGTTGCTCAGTCTTTTTTTAGAAATATCAGCACAAAAAACTTGCAACATTTTGAAGAACAGATATTTTCTGCGAACTGGAGTGCGGTGTTGTCTAGCGTATCAGCTGACGAAGCATTTGATTACTTTCTCGATAAGTTTATTATGATATACGACCGTTGCTTCCCCTATCAACAGCGAAATATTTCCCGCAAATCACGTAAACCATGGGTTACGTCAGAAATAAGAAAAATGATAAATAAGAAAAATACTCTTTACCATCAATTCGTACGTAGCAGAGACGTTAGCGTGTTGGCTAAATTTAAGGAACAAAGAAATCAGTGTACCAGAGATTTTGGGGGTTAATGGCGCAAAAGCTACGAGGCCATCTGAGCCAAACTAATTGTAAGGATCATTGTATTAAAGGAAAAGTTTTACAAAAGATTGACCAAAAGGCTAGAGTCGGTGTAAAAGGCCAATACTGCTAAGAAATTCCATTACCCGTTCAAAAGAGACTAGAGGATTCTCTCCCACAAGGAGAGCAGGATGAAATGGGATATGCTTATGGAAAAATTCAGGGAAATGAATGCGGCGCTTAGACTGAAGGCCGGGACACTGCCACAAGATATGCAAAACAGTGAGCCTGTCACCACACTGATCACACACAGGTGGATCTTCTCCCGAAAGCAGATACCTATGAGTTATAAATGAGTGTCCAATTCTCAGGCGGCACAACAACGTTTCATGAAGTCGGCTCTTGCATGAAGAACTTTCCCAGACTCCCAATGCAGGTTTGGTAACATGAAGCTTGTTATCGCACTCCATGTCCCATTCCAATTGCCAAGAATGAAGAATTGAGGACTTCACCAAGGGTTTAATATCTTGATAGGGTAGACAGGAGAGCGATTGTGGAAGGTTCCCGGCAGACCCTGCAAGTTTGTCGGCTTCTTCATTGCCATGAATGCCAGTATGACTGGGCACCCAACAAAATTTTATATTTTGACCCCCATGCAAAGCAGAGTTAAGTTTATATTGAATTTGTTGTACAAGCATATTTTTAGTATCTTTAAGAGAGCAAACTGCAAGAATCACACTTTGAGAGTCAACAAACAGGACTGCCCTCAGTATTTTACTATTGATAATATATTCAATCGCTATTGATACTGCATAGAGCTCCGCAGTAAAAATGCTGGCGATACAATCAAGTAGTTGAACCTTGGAGAAGCTTTCAGAGTATACGGCGCAACCGACGAAAGATGAAGTCTTGGCACCATCTGTATAAACATGAAGATAACCATCATACTTATTTTGCAGTTCTCCAAACTCTTGCTTAATTACAGCATGGGAAATGCCGTGCTTGTTGAACTTTGCGAGAGACCAGTCGGATTCAACTCGCTGTGCTTTCCAAGGTGGAATACCGTTCACTTTCCGAACGAGGCTGACCTGATCCAGAGAAAGATGCAGCGAGGAGCGAAGATGTTCAATGCGGAAGCTCAACGGTGTTACAATGCTTGATTTTTTTTCAAAAAGGCGATAGAACCTTGACCTTGTGAGTGAAGAGTAAGTCGGATGCTGGGGATCGGCCAGAATCTTGTAAGCATATGTTAGACTAAGATATGTACGTCGTTTGTTCAGGGACAGCTCATTGGATTCTGCATACAAACTAAGGACGGGGGATGTCCGGAAAGCTCCTGTTGCCAGTCGCAAGCCAAGATGATGAACCGAGTCCAACATCTTAAGGGCAGATGGCCGAGCCGACCCATACACTACTGCACCATAGTCAAGACGGGATCGTACAAGGGCATTGTATAGCTGTAGGATACATTTTCTATCAGACCCCCAAGACTTGTGAGATAAAACTTTCAGAAGGTTTGTTGACTGAAGGCATTTTTGCTTGAGCGCTTTAAGGTGGGAAATAAAATTAAGCTTTCTATCAAATATTAAATCAGTGTACCAGGGCCTTAAGGCAGTCAAAGCGTTCTTATTTTAACAATTAATTTCAAGGTGTAAACAGATCTGATGTTATATGGAAAAAATTGAACGGTATACTTAAGAATGGGCCGCACAAGGAGATAATCACGAAAATCAAAATTGAAGGCACCGATATAGAGGGGGAAGCTTTAGCTGAGAAATTTAATGAACATTTTGTTAAGCCTGCTCAAAGTGTGTGTTCTATGAGTGCCTCTAAATACATGCTTAGTGTTTCTGACAGCTTATTTCTTACACCAACCGACGAAGAGGAAGTATTCTCAGCGTTTCAAAACTTAAAAAAACAGTAAAAGCTTCGATATATACGACATTCAAATAAAACCAATTAAACATGTATTGCGGGCGATTTTACCCTATTTAACGCACATATTCAATTTAGCACTTAAGTATGGTACCTTTCCAAAAAAAATGCAGATAGCAAAGGTGACTGTAATATATAAAACCGGTGATAAGAATGACTTAGGAAATTATCGACCTATTTCGGTTTTACCCATATTTTCCAAGGGATTAGAGAAAATCATACATCAAAGGCTTAATAATTTTTGTGACAAATTTTCAATCTTTACGCCCTGTCAATATGGATTTATGAAAGGTCGCTCGACTGAGATTGCACTTTTAAAACAAAAAGAACTACTTTTAGGCAACATCGAAGCGAAGCTGATAACACTCGGCATATTCATTGATTTCACAAAAGCCTTCGACCGCATAAATCATAAAACGTTACTTAAGAAACTGTTCATTTATGGTGTTCGCGGGGTCGCTTTACAAATGATTACTAGTTACCTTCAAAACCGCCATCAGTGTGTTGAAATAAATAAGAAACGATCAAATTTCAGACCACTAACCGCCGGTGTACCACAGGGCAGTATATTGGGGCCACTCCTCTTCAACTTGTATATTAATGACCTTGTAAATATTAATGGTAATGTGAACTGCATTATTTATGCGGACGATACGAGTATATTTTTTTCCGGCGTTAACATAGATACAATTATAAGCAATGCGAACCATTATCTTTATCAATTAAATGCTTGGGCACTATCGAATTCCCTGCAAATAAATGTAAGTAAAACAAAGGCCGTGGTATTTAGATCTCGGAATACAAATTGTAGTCCTAGGTCTGTACTTTTGCTTGGTACAGGCACTATTGATATAGTTGAGAGTGTAAAAGTCCTGGGGGTAATCTTTAATCAGTACATGACTTGGAACGATTTGGTGCAATACACATGTAAAAAGCTATCGAAGGCTGTGGGTATAATATACAGATATCGCCATATGATTCCTAGTTCGGCCATGATACTCGTTTACAACTCTATTTTCTACGCTCAATATAACTATTGCTTTCTGGTATGGGGAAATGCGACCTTGACTAATATAAATCAAATGCATATTCTTCAGAAGAGAGTGATTCATATAATATGTTATACTAGCCATGACAGTCATACGAAACCATTGTTTAAAAAATTTAATATTGTGCAAATTACAAGTCACTATAGTTACAAATTAGCCCTTGCCTATAAAAAGTCGTTTTGTACCAACCGTTTACTTTTATCGATCTCAAATCTTCAGTTCAGGGAAACGCTCTACAACACTCGTTCTGAAGATGCGTGGGCAGTACCGCACTCCAGGACCAATTACGGCGATCAAATGCTGAGATATGCACTACTGCGCCTTTTAAATTGTTGCAGTGAATTGGATATAAATATTTTAAGTGGAACTCGGAAGGACGTGCTTTCTGTATTTGTTAATGATTTTCTTAAACACGTTCTGGAATAGTTAAAGTATAAATCGATTGTACGATTTACCTCACTTTTTTTCTTCTTTTTTTTTAGTGGTGTAGAGATTGTGAATTTGTATGAGTTTGTGTACGTGTATATATTTTTTCTCTCTCTGCTGCGGTAGGGAGGGGATTTAGCTGACTTATTTTCGTTTTATTGGTGTAGAGATTGTCAATTTGTATGAGTTTGTGTACGTGTACATATTTTTTTTTTCTGCTGCTGTAGGGAGGGGGGCAGAGGCTCGTCAAGCAACACTGAGTTGCTTTTTTCTCTGCCTCCCCTCTCCAAACGGAGAGAAAATAAAGACTTTTGACTTGACTTGACTTGAACTAATTTTAACCAAATTACAGAAAGCGCCACGTAGCGGAGGGCATTAAACGCACTATCTGGGCCGCGAATCGGCTTCTGTGTCCTCTCTTTACGTTGACTATATTACTCTATGGTAGTAGTTGGTGTAAAATCGCTTTTGATGGCGCGAATCTTTATCCGAATCGAGATTCGGAGCCAAATCTGAAGCGATTCGGAAAACTTCGAAAAGATTCGGAGAGTTGCCATGGTTGCCAGATCACGTTGATGAGTGTTTCAACATTTTGTGATATTAAATTCACAAAACTCAACAAAGTGCACAAAATTATATGGTGATATAATATCACAGTAATAAATAAAATGTTCCGCTGTGTTTATATTATTTTGGATGTTTGTCGAGAGCACTAGCTAGACATAGCGGAAAAATTAGTTTCGGTTCCGGATTACGACCAAAATAGGCATGCTTGGTGCACGTGGAAATACAAGCTCATGTTTTCATCGCCACAAGAGATCGATGCCGTACGTGCTGCTCGGTACAGACACATTTCGTGCCCATAATTATGGTCACAGTGGCACACACCACAAAAGTGAGTATGTGCGATTGGATTATCTTCAACGTGTGTCCAACGGAACACGGCTTTCTGGCTAATATTAATCATCATCATCATCATCATCATCTTTATTTGGAAGAGTAATGTTACCTCGAGTGGCTTGCGAGGCAAAAACAGAAAGAACAACAAAGTTGCGTTGGACACCTCTGTGTTGTGTTTCTTTTTCATCAAATAAAGTTCACGCGCACAAAACTTGCTGCCGAGAACCGAGAAACGAGAGTGCGGCGTTTCCCTTCGCCGTCGGTACGCGGTCGAAGTTGAGACGAGCAACATTCATCTTGCCCTCGCGCCTTACACGTACAGACATACGCAGCTCTAGAGAAGGAGACGAATCATTTCCTTGGCTGAATATATTTATTGCGCGCTGCGCCACATTATGTATAATACATAGCATTTCGCTACATTTTACCGATTACTGCAAAAACGCACAGAAACCGAGACCGTGCATAGCTCAGGCCTACGTGAACCACACCGATCAGCTCAGCTGGACATGGGCGCGTGCCATGGTTTAGAATGACAGTACAGTACATACCATACGTTAAAATAAACAAGACGGAATCTGGTGATACGCGGTAACAGTTCCTAAAAAAAAAAAAAACAAAAAAAAAACAGAACTGACGGCATTCGCAGGGTTTACGACAAGGTTCCTGCTGCCATCTGCAACCAGCGACGAATCTCAAAATCTGCCGAATATTCGTCGCGGGAAGTTCGGAAATTTCCGAATCTGTCCGAATCCTAATCTCCGGTGATTCGTCCCATCACTAGCTAAGATCGAAGTTCGAGCTTGTCGACAGTTGCTGCGCCAGAACCGTCTCCCTGTGGCCCGCGTCCCTCAGTCGCGCATCACGGGGCCCCTAACCTGCTGCCACGCTGTCTCGCTATCTCGATCAGTTTACGTTCACCCCCTCTTGCGTCTCCGGGACCGCGTTTGTACGTGGTCCTCGGTTTTCCATCCATGGCGTCCACGGTGCTACCAGGCAAGGGTATGTGTTTCTCATTCAGCGTCCCTTGCCGACACCGCCGTCGACGAGATTATGGACGCTTTCCAAGTAACCGCCGGTTCCAGAGGTTTGAAGTCCCTGCAACATTAAGGTGGAACAAGGTTTATTTGTCAGTTACCAGCGTCGGTGCGGCGAACCGCCTTGTAGCCCAAGGGAACTTGGTGCTCCGTGACATTGCGGTGCCACTCGAAGCAGTCGGCGTCCACGTCCTTCATGTCTCCATTTATCGTCTCCCGCCGTGTGTCACGGAGGAAGCCGTCGTGCAAGCCATCGCCCCGTTCGGAAAAGTAAAGTCCACCACGTACGTGTCACACCAAGACCGTTCCAACATTCTGACAGGAACGAGGGTGGTAAAGGTAGAAATGACGAGGCCGATACCAAACTTTATCACCGTCCAAGGGCACCGAGTAATGGTGGATTATCGTGGCCTGCGACGTGTATGCAGCCGGTGCGGACAGGACATCGGGCCAGCCTGCAAGACGGCACGCTGTGAACGTTGCGCTTTTTTCGGGCATCCAACAGCGGACTGCACCGCCCCTTGTTTGCGGTGCGGTCACGCCCACGCTACAGCGGACTGTACGCAGCCTAGGTCCTACGCCGCTGTGGCCCACCCAGCGGGAGCCTCTCGACCCCACCAGCCATCGCAGGGTGCCGCAGGCAAGAACCCCCCTGTTTCTGAAGAGCTCAATGACGATTTGGAGCCCTCCATCCGTCCGCGGGATCGTCCACTGGCCCCAAGTGACACGCCCTCCGGTGATTCGTCGAATGAGCTTTCCTCTGTCACCTCTACCGCTGTCAAGTCACCCGATGTGTTTTCTATGGAAACCCCTGTGCAAGCCATCGTCAAAACGCAAGTCACAGCAGCGACGCTCCCCATCGTATCAGAACAAGTCGCGGCCTTGACGCCCTCCATCGTCCCAGCGCAAGCCACCGCCGCGACGCCCACCATCGCCCCAGCGCAAGTTGCCGCCGCGACGCCCCCCACCGTCCCAGCGCAAGTCACCGCCTTGACGCCCACCATCGCCCCAGCGCAAGTTGCCGCCGCGGCGCTCCCCGTCGCTTCGACGTAAAGTATAGAGGTACCTTATCCCGACGCCCTCGACTACCAGGAGACGTGGCCAACTCGAGTCATAGCCCCGGTCGTCTGGTCATCTCCGACGACACGGACCTAACCCCAGGCCAACGAGAGCCTTCCACCCGTTCTGAGCTGTCGCCGTCAACACAGCGTGAGTCGTCCAAGTTTTCTCCTTCTGACGAAGGCGAGGACGGGCCCATCGCGTGTCCACCGTCAAAAAAAAAAAAGCGTTCCGAGGCTTATGACTTGGACTACAGCCTCACGTTTTAGCTATCCCGCAACCATGCTGCTTTGTCTCTATTGATTACTTTTTATGGGCCTGAACGTGATTACTCTGAATGTTCAGGGTTTTCGCTCCTCGAACAAACAACGCGAGGTTGCGCATTTTGCCCAGGCGCAACATTGGGATCTGCTTTTTCTTCAGGAATGATGATGACAACAACATTTAATTTGCCCATAGATGGGGTCAAGGAAGGGGGAGTGTTGAGAGAGCCTCCCCCTCTCCCCCCTCAGTCGGCGGCCAGGAGTTCTTGTTCCTTGGCGGCGGCCTCGGCCATCTGGACCAGACGGACCTGTTCACCCGGGTCCGAGCTGAGCAGCACGGTCTCCCACTGCTCGGAGGTTCTAATGTTTAGCATTAAAGTTTGAGCTCTATTTCTGTTGTTTCTATGTTTTTTAAAGGGGCAGGCCCAGACCATATGTTGCAGGTCGGCACTGTCCCCGCAATGCTTACATGCGCTGGAGTAAAGCCCCGGATAGCAGTGACTGTACGCCACGGGGTTTGGAAATGTATTAGTTTGAAGAAGGCGCCACGCCACTGCCTGCCATTTGGACAGAGTCCTGTCTGCTGCGGGGTATTTAGCCCTTCCCAGCCTGTAGTGGTTAATCACGTGCCGATAGGCAACCAGTCTGTCTCTGTCCGACCGGCGGAACGAGTGTGCGTCAAAGATGTTGGTGACGTCGGCCCGGTCGGTTAAGCCTCGAGCCGCGTCGTGCGCCTTCTCATTCCCCGGGAGGCCAGAGTGAGCTGGCGCCCACACGATGTGAACTCCCCTAACTCGATCTCCGTGGAAACCGGTCCGTAGAATTTTGAGTGCCTCGGACGATATGCGTCCCCTCGTGTAATTTAAAATTGTCGGCTTGGAGTCGCTTACTATGAATTTGATCCGGGAGGACGAGGTCATTGCCAGTGCAATGGCTGCCTCCTCCCCAACCTCGGATGAAGTCGTGAAGACCGTGCCAGAATTAATTAACTTGCCCTCTCGATCAACTACCGATGTGGCCATGGCGTCGCGACTACTGTAATCTGCGGCGTCCACGTAAACCACGTCCTCGAGGTGTGCGAACCTTTTATCTAGTGCTTGTGCTCTGGCCTGCCTGCGTTCCGTATTGTGTTCGGGGTGCATGTTTCTTGGTAATGGTGGGATATGTATATGCCCCCTGATATCGGGCGGAATGTCGTGTTTTTCCCCGAGTCTTCCTTCGTAGTTGATATATAGCGTCTGGAGGATGTGTCTGCCAGTCGGACTCCTGGTGAGCCTTTCCATCTGCGCTATCCTCTGTGCTTCTACTAGCTCGTCTAGCGTGTTGTGCAATCCTAGTGCTTCAAAGCGCTCGTTGGAGGCCGTGATTGGTATGCCAATTGCCTGCTTGTAAGCCCTTTTTATTAAAGCGTTGATTTTATTGCGCTCATCTGCCTTGAGGTCAAGGAAGGGAGCGACGTAGGTTACTCGACTCAGGACGAATGCCTGGATCAGCCTGATTAAGTTGCCCTCCTTCATTCCGTGATGCCTATTGGCTATCCGCGAAATGAGGCGGGTGGTTTGACACACACTTTTTTGGAGTGTTCGGATTGTCTCGATGTTGTGGCCGTTCTCCTGAATTTTCAAGCCTAAGACCCTAATGCTGTGTACTACCGGGATGGGCAGCCCCCCGCAAGCGTATAGATGAATTCGTGGTTTTTCGGTGGTTTCTTCCTTTTTCTGCCCTCTCCGGGTTGGCCGATAAAGGAGCAGCTCCGATTTTTGTGGGGAGCAGCTTAAGCCTTTCGGTTCCACGTACCCTTCCACCGCGTTTATTGCCTGCTGCAGTGTGTCCTGCACGTGCCCGTCGCTGCCGCCAGCCACCCAGAGTGTGACGTCGTCAGCATACAGGCTGTGATTTAGGCCGTGTATTTTCTCTAAGAGGCTGGGTAGGCCGATCATAGCGACGTTGAAGAGGAAAGGCGAGAGGACAGAGCCTTGCGGCGTGCCTCTGCTCCCCAACTCCAGCTCGCCAGACTCAACCCCCCCTACTGTCAGGGTGACCGTCCTGTCAGATAAAAAATCCCTGATGTAGTATTAGGTCCTTTGACCTACCTCCAACTGTTCTAAGTTCTCTAGAATTGCTGCGTGTTTTACATTATCAAACGCCTTTGTGAGGTCGAGCCCCACAATGGCCCTGGTGTCTAGCGGGGAACATTCCTCCCCATCTATAATTTGATGTTGGAGCCTCCGCATCACGTCTTGAGTCGAGAGCCTGTGCCGAAAACCCATCATGGTATGAGGAAAGAGTCCCTTCTCATCCATATACTTGTTTAGTCTGTTTAACACTATGTGCTCCATCAGCTTCCCCACGCATGAGGTGAGCGAGATGGGCCGCAAGGTCTCCAGATTTAGCTTTTTGCCCGGTTTCGGTATCATGATAACCTTAGCGGTCTTCCATTGTGTGGGGATTTTACCGTCCTTCCAGCACTTGTTCATGTACTTGGTGAGAGCCTCGATGGAGTCGTCATCTAGATTCCTCAGCATTGTGTTTGTTACCCCGTCCGGACCCGGAACGGATTTGGTGCGGAGACCTAGTATGGCTCCTCGCACCTCCGCCGTCGTAAACGTATGGTCAAGAGTCTCATTCGAGGCTCCAGCGTATGTTCTAAGTTGTTCTTTTGGATTGGTCCCGATGTATCTGTTGAGGACTTCCTTGATTAGGTCGTCGTTCGTGCCCTGGTAGGTGTGCAAAATCTTACTTAGATTGTTATTTCTGCGTGGTCTTACTTTTATCTGGGTCGATTAAGTACCTAAGGATATTCCAGGTTCTTGCAAGGCCCATCTGTAGTTCCATACCGTCGCACGTGCTGTGCCAGTTTTGGCGCGACAGCTGGTTTGCGTAGTCCTCTATTGTTTTATTAAGGATCGCTAGACGTCGACGAAGTGCGCGGTTTAGTTTTTGTTTGTTTAACCTTTTCTGCAAGCCTTGCTTCGCTTCCCACATGTGCAGAAGCTTAGCGTCGGCTTGTGTTAGTTCGGCTTCCTCCGGAATGGTCTTTGTTGCTTTCTGTACGCATGTGTGAAGCTGTTCGACCCACGACTCGATGTCCTCAATCTCGTGCGTCCCTGTTTTGTCCTCGCATGAATAACGTTCGGCTGCTCTTAGTTCCCTGAACTCGTCCCACTCGACGATCTTAAGCTGCGTGCCCTTTTCTGGTATGTGGGGGCCCGCTTCTAGTTTTGTGGCCACTATATAGTGGTCACTTCCTAGATTTTCCTGCGTGTTTAGCCACTCGGCTTCCTTTTTAGCGTTCTTTGTGAATGTTAGGTCCGGTGTGGTGTCCGCACATACGCTGTTTCCCAACCTAGTGGGGTACGCGGGGTCGGTGACTAGAGACAGCCTCTCCTGCTGGGCATCCAGCCAAAGATTCCGTCCTTTGATCATTTCCCGCTTGTATCCCCAGGCTGGGTGGTGTGCGTTGAAATCACCTACTATCACTAGCGTTTTTATCGCTTTGCAATGTCTAATGTCTTGCGAAACAGGTTCGCGAATCTATGTTGCTTGCGTGGGTTGCTGTATACGTTTAATACAAATAGGCTTCCCATGCCCCTTTTTTGGCTTGAGATGATCTCTACGAGGACGTGGTCCACGGTAGTTATGCCGGTATCGCGCCGTATAACCGGTAGATTACGTCTAACGAGGGTCGCTACTGTTATACGTTTATCGTCCGAGGCCGGTTCATCCTCACTGTAGTACGGTTTGTACCCCGAAAGTTTAGCCAAAGCTCCCGTTTCTTGCAGGCATATGACGTCTGGCGCCTCCCTATTGAAAAAACCAGCTTAAGCTGGTCCCAGCTTCAAGCTGGGTTATTGCCCCAGCATGCCCAGCTTGGCATGCTGGTCATGCTGGTTGATCTGGTCCCAGCTTCAAGCTGGGTTATTGCCCCAGCATGCCCAACTTGGCATGCTGGTTAATCTGGTCCCAGCTTCAAGCTGGGTTATTGCCCCAGCATGCCCAGTTTGGCATGCTGGTCATAGTGGTTGATCTGGTCCCAGCTTCTTGCCCCAGCAAGGCCAGTTTGGCATGCTGGTCATGCTAGTTATACTGGTCATGCTGGTGGACTTCCCAACCAGTTTAACCTGTTTAAATTAATACACAGGATAAACAAGCCAAGCTCTTCAGAAAAGTCAACTCGGCATCCAATTTATTATTTTCGTACTTGCAGCCGCCTCACATGAACTCAGATGCTACATATCCTCGGCGCTGACACAGTACTAACCGGCGCACAGACAGTGGTTCTCGGTGCAAAGCCAACAATGTTAATAAAACCATATTGTTTATCTTTCAACACGAAAATACTAGACACACGCCAAAACCAGGCAATAGCTAAAGAAAAAACTACTCGGATGAGAAGCGAACCTGGGTACCGCCAGCGATGGGGGCGAAGCGGCAACTTGCGTGGTCGGCAGAGGCGAGGAAATCCGCGTGGCTTGGATGGCATTGGCGATACTCCTCGGCACCTCCGTCATTCACGAGCACAGACACGTTCGAAGACACGAAGTGACGCCTCAGTCGGGGCGTCCGACATCTTCCCGCACCGAACGGAGTGCTGCTCGCTGTCTCCTCAAAACCCACTTCGCTTGCATCGTCGTTCAACTAGTCTCCAAACAACGCGCACACAGCCGTCCCTTCGAAAGTCTGCCTAAGATAGCCAAACGCGTCCTAAAATTCTCCGTTCCTACCACTCTCTCTCTCTCTTTTCTCACACACAAAGGTAGCTTGCAGTGCGCCTGACACGCCCTGTCGTCTACCAAAAACGAGAGGACAAAGAACAGGACGTGGCCTCGCTCTATCCTAAGCCGACCTTGGCGCGCGCGCTCCCAGCAATGCCAGTTCGGCTATCTCTAGCCGACCTTGGCGTCCGCGCTCCCAGCGTGACCAGCTTGACCACCACGCTTATTAGTTCCGCCAGATTCACCAGCTCGTCTCCCAACATGACCACCTTGTCTCCCAGCTTGACCACATTGGCTCCATGGAAAACCAGTTTGACCAGTTAGGACCAGACTGGCTCCCATCTACACCAGATTGAATCTAAAACCAGATTCTAGTTAGTCCATGCTGGTTTTTACTTAAGCCAGACTGACCACCTAAAATTCTACCTTGCCCAGCTTAAACCAGCTTGATTTCCAGTTAAACCAGTTTGATTACCACATTGACCAGATTGACCAGCTTAGTTACCAGCTTGGCCAGTTTGATTTTCATGCTGGTTTTTCCAATAGGGCTCCCCTGCTATTTTATTGTCTATGAATTGCTGTAGGTTCCCCCTTTTGCGGCAGTACCCGCGGCAATTCCACTGCCAAATTATGTATTTGTGATTATTCGGTGCCATAATCCTTAAGCTGTGTACTTTCTAGGCTTGTTCTAGCGCTTTCCAATGATACGGGTCTGGCGTAAGGCTTGGTGGATTTCATCGGCCCTGCTCCTCCTCCCCCGCCGGTGAAGCGCGGTGAGGTGGCCTCAATCGCCGCTACCCTAGCGTTAAGTGCTGCGATTTGCGTGCCTATGCTCTCGGCAAATTTCGCCAGCATGGCTTCGAATTTTGTGGTGAGCATTTCGCTCAGCTTCTCCCCGAAATGCTGCAGTGTCTCTGCGTCCCGTTTTTCTGCTCTCTTTGGGAGCCTTGGGATGTTTGTTATTGTTGGGTCTTTCGCCTTACGCTTCGGGGGAGGAGACTCGGGCTCTGAGTTTTCCGTCTCGTCACTGGACGAGTCCTCAGCTAGCAGGACCTGTGTGGGTCGTGGTGTGTTTGCCTTGCCCTGGTCTGGCGGTGGGGCCTGCGATTTCGAGGGACCCTGCGTTTCGGGGACTACTTTGTCGGCGTTTTCGCTTCCTCTTAGTTTTGCCACTTCAGCCTTTAGCCTTGTATTCTCGGCGACTACCATCTCTAGCATTTGCTTGATTTTGGTGAGTTCCCCCTGTTGCTGCCTGTCTGCCTGTTGCGCGCTAGTTTGGTTGCTAATCGTTTTCTTTGCATTCTGCGGAGCCGAGCTGTGGGAGACCGTGCTAGCCCAGCTCACCTTGTTCTGCTTGGTTCCTCCCGGACTCTCGTGTCGGCCGCCTCGGGATGTCGATCTTGACTCATGTCGGCCTTGGGTGTTAGGGCTCCGGCATCTTGACTTAGATCTTGACCGGCGCTGCTGCCGCTGTCCCGCGTCGTTGTCGCTCCCTGATCCGCGGTGGGGTAGACGTGGGAAGGAGCCCGAACGATCTCTCGTCCCCCTTTCTTTCGTTCTCCCGCCACCCTCGCTGCCACCCAGAACGGACGTCGACTCTGCGTTTTGGTGCCCGCCATATTGACCAGCACCATTCAGACGTTCTTTTTCTCGCTGTCTCTTCCGTAGTAGGTACGGCGTTTGGAACCGGTTCTCACAGTTTTTGTCTCCAGTGGGGTGATCCCCACAACACAGGGCACGCTTGGGGTCACATTTATGCCCTTCTCGTGGATTCTTTGCACCGCAAGAGCGGCATATTTTGTCTTCGGGCGTCGGGCAGACGTCCATGCGGTGTCCCACTTTTCCGCAGGTGGAGCACACTCCGTGCTTTTTTTATGTAAGAAACACCGGTACTCCGCTCCACGGTAATATACATAATAGGGCACTTTGTTGCCCTCAAAGACGATGACCGCCGAGTTGGTTTTTCCCATTCTTTGTGCCTGAAGGATGGTAGGGTTCTTGTTGTAGACAAGGCTGCGCGTAATGTCTTCCACGGTGTCATAATCTGGGATATTATGTATAACCCCCGCAGTATCCTCTGGCGGCGCCGCGTACGCGGTGACTTCATAGGTCTTGCCTGCGATGCAGATTTTTGAAATGGAGTTATATTTCTCAGCTCGTTCCATGCTTGGTGTGCTTGTCACGATGATGTTCTTCTCCGGGTTGACCCGTAGCAGGTCTCCCTCGGCTTCCTGCTCTTTGAGATCGATGGCGCAAAATACGCCGTCGCGTAGCCTCGCGGAGCTCACCTTGGTAACATCGAGGCCCTCTCGTGGCCGCAGGATGATTTTTATGTCCTCGCGTGGGAGGGCTGGTTGCTGACGCTGTTTCCTGTGTCTCTGACGTGGTTTTCGGTTTCCTGTCCGGCCACCTGCGTCGTTTTTGGCTGTGCTCGTCGCCGTGAGGCCTAGCTTGTTGAGGGCTCGTGTGCCCCGTTGTCGGTGGCTCACGAGCCAGCCGGCCTCTGCTGTACACTCTTCCGGTGAGATGTCCTCACCTGCCACTTCGACGTAATCCATCTCGGGTCTCGGTGCCTTGAGGAGGGCTCCGCCCCCGCCGCTGGCCTGCAGCAGGTGCCGTATTCCTCGCTAGGGTTAGTGGGGCGCCGGCCCGTCGGTAGGAGGAATTGGCTGAACAAGGCCAGGCGGTGGTCCGATTTCCATAAACGTGGTGTCCTCGGGTAGCAAATACCTTTAGGCACCCGGTGTTGTGGTTCTTACTGGAAGGTTTGGGGTATTTTTCGCCTTTGAAGCTGATTGTTCGCAGAGCGCCGATCGAAGCTGTGCACGCTCGCGCCCTTCGCTTCTTCTTCCTTCTTCAGGAAACACTTTTTTTTTTCGCAAGAGATGTAACCGAGTTTAAGACGAGATTTTCTATCCCCTGTTGCTTTTTTTTTTTTTTGCTGTGTCACGCTCATGCCGCGTGGGCGTTTTAATTTTTTTGTAGTTGTTTCCTTAGAGGCGCATTTCCTCTTTGTGATCCTGACGGCCGCGTCTTGTATACTCCTTTTTTGTGGGCCATGCTAAGTTTCGGGTTGTGAGTGTTTATGCGGATGCGCGTTCTTCGGCGTCTAACAGTTTTTTTAGTAGTCTTTTTCAATATGTCCCCGACGACGGTTCCTTTTTGCTTTGCGGGGACTTCAATTGTGTAGAAGATTCTGTTCGAGATGTTCGCGGCCCTGGACGCGGACGTCCCACTTCGAATGCCCGTGAGCTTGTACGAACACTTACCCTCTACAATTTGCGAGATGGCTGGCTGGAGTTGAATGGAACGGCGTACATGCCCACGGTGGTCGCGAGACCCCTCGTCGAGCCGTCTAGATCGCGTATATGTTCCTTCTGTTTATTAGTTTGGGGTTCAACAACTAAAGCAAATATTGATAGGTTGTTTCTTTTGCAAAAAAAAAAAGCGATACGTTGTGTAGAAAAACTTCAGCCAACTGACCACACAGCACAGATATTTTTTTAAATACGGTTTTCTTACCATTAGTCAGCTATTCCTTCTTAAACTTTCAATGCATATCTATAACGAAATAATAAGTGACCCCACCCGCGTTTTTGACGCACTTCTTCCTAGCAACACACGATACAATCTTCGTCATGGCTCCTATAGAATACCTTGGTCTAGAACAAATTATGGACATCACCAATTCGCATACTTAATTCGTGATTTCTTAAATAAACATCCCGCTGTTAGGGAAATAATTTCAGATTGTGTATCAAAACACAGCTTTAAAATTAGTATAAAGCGGTACCTTCTGTCATGTCACGTTGAGCAAATACTTTTAGATCGTATTTTCATTGCATATGAGTTGTATTATCTGTTTCATTTATTTCCAAAGTGTTAAGTGGATTAACGATTGTATGGGCTGTGTAGAAAATCTGCTGTATTGATTGA
Source organism: Ixodes scapularis (assembly GCF_016920785.2). NCBI lineage: Eukaryota > Metazoa > Arthropoda > Arachnida > Ixodida > Ixodidae > Ixodes > Ixodes scapularis. The sequence goes on along the minus strand of NW_024609836.1, from coordinate 12,303,584 downwards.
TTTTGGTGTGCAACTGTATGTTTTCGTGCTTCTTTAATATTTATTGTTTTTGTTTTCGCCTGCTGGGCATTGTAAACGGGTGATAGGACCACGTCAGGCAGAGATAATCTGCCTTTTGTCCTGTTACCCTTGACTTAGTGTCTAAATAAAACCAATTCAATTCAATTCAATTCTTGCCTAGCTACTCACATTGAAACCTGCACGGTGCTTTCTTTTCCGACAGCCCCTGGCTACATTTCGGACCATTGCCCAGTGTCCATTGTTTTCGACGTCTCCAGCTTTTTGCAACCGCGAGGCGACACATGGAGAATGGACGTCTCCCTTCTGCGAGATGACCAAGCCCTTTCGAGCCTGCGACGATCTATAGGGGTGTCACTGACGGTCGTTCCCCTGTCTCACACTTGGTGGGATGGGATCAAGGCTGACTGCCGTTTCCTTGCAACAGCAGCGGGGAAGATGCTTCGACGCAGGACGACCGACGCCCTCAACGAGGTTGTAAACCGCATCCGCGCAGTGCATCGTTAAGGCGCGCGCACACACCTGATGTCGGAATACCTGGCGGTCCTCCATGATCGTCACCAGCGTCTTTTACGCTTGTCCTCCCCAACGGTTGTCGAGCAGCGACTGCAAGACCGGCCTGTGAATGCTCTCGCCGTGCACGCCGTGCACGGCGATAGCAAAGTTGGAAGCACAAATAAATTTTAGTTGCCAGTTAGCGCTTGTCCTGTGTTCTTATTCTTCTTTTTGTCCCGTCTTTTTTGCGCTATTTTTAGTATGAATGCCCAGTACCAACTTGCCCAGCAGACCAAGCTTTTACAATATGTCCCTGTCTCTCACGCGCGATCTGTTTTCGTACGCCAATTTTACAGACTTGTCAGGGTGCTTCGTCTCTCTCGATCAAGCCAAGGCCTTCGGTCGAGTCGAGCACTGCTTTGGATTTGAAGTATTGAAAGTTTTTGAGTTTCCTGACACCTTTAGAGCCCTGCTCCAAACCGTGTGCTGTGGGCTGACAAGCCATCTCCAAGTAAATGGGCGGATCCTTGTTCCCTTTTCCCTGACAATAGGAGTGCGGCAGGGTTGCCCCCTGCCTCCCCTGCTGATTTCCTAAGCCTGGAACCTCTCCTTCGACTTCTTGCTCCCGCATACGCGGCTCTCCGTTTCCTGGCCGCGGTGATGTCGCAGTTAGCGCGTACCCCGACGATGTCAGTTTGTTTCTGCGCGACTCGCAGAGCTTTGAGTTCGCTGCACAGCTTTTCTCAGAGTATGGTTTCCTTTCGGGAGCGCGTTTAAACACCTCCAAAAGCCAAGATCTTTGTTTTGGAAGCTCCCCTCCCTCCTTACATGCAGATATCCAAACTGTAGCCGTCGTTCGTCTCCTAGGTGTGTTTTTTTTTTTCTTTTGAGGAGTGTCGCCCCGCACTTGGGAGACTATAAACTCCGCGCTCGAACGCCAAGTTGCCGTGGCGGAAACGTCTGCGTTGTCGCTTCGTGACAGAGCGTATCTTGTGAGTGCAGTTTTTTTGCGGCCAACTTTTCTATGCTGCCCACGTCGGCCTCCCTCCTCCGCGATTTGGCCGGCGTGTAACGACCTGCCTTTTTAGGTTTTACTGGAGCCAGGGCACGGAGCTTGTGACCAGGGCCCGTTCGCTCGAAGCCGGTTAACATTAACCGCGGTTAAAAGTTAACCGCCCTTCCCTACTAGGTACCTTCAAGTACCTAGCCAAGTTTGACGAGGGCTGGATGAGCGATAGCTCCGTGTTTTATTATGGGGTGGTAGCGGGTGTCACCTACTGGCTGTAGCGAATATACGTGGCTTCCGTGAAAAGGTTTCCGAAATGGGGGGACCCAAAAATGGGCGCTGCCTGGTTTTCGCGACGCAGCGCGGCATACATTTGAGCTTAAGAAACAATTTTTATTGCTCGCGGTACAAATAATCGGCAAGGTAAAACAAAATAACTCTTGTTTGGAAATTTTCTAAATATTTGGCTGTATGAAGTGAAGAAAAGCCGCGTTGAAATTTCCTTCCAAGTTCGAAAGAAGACAAAGGAGTTGAGTCCTATAAACGATGAGAAAGAAGTGAGCAGTGAAAGGCGGGCGGTACACCGGCATCATGGTTGGCCAGCATGTAAGAACTGTATACAACACCGTCATAAATTGAAAAACCTGTAATTCGGCTCCACTGAAAATTGACCTATCAGTAGATTACCCGAACATCGAGAAGAACGCTGGGAGTGTCATTGTACGATCCGCGCGCGCTGGCCATCCACTTATAAAAGGTTTGAAGTAAATAATCATAATAAATCTTTGACGAACGTGCGTGCACGGCAAAATTTGTCTTGGGCTTTTTGCTTCAGAACAATTATTACTGCAGACGCCAGCAGGTGCAGCGCGTGTAACTAGACTCGTAGCATGCACTTGGTGCTTTTGAAATGTAGCAAAAGGTCTATGGGAACGCTCTCTGCTTTTTTGTGCTATCAATACCCGGCCGATCGAGTCAAGGCAATCCACTTTCCAAAGACGTTGCCATGCCGACAACTATGGCGTTCATTTAGGCTTAGGAAGGGCCAGAGTCGAATGTCTGTCTAAAAAATGCGGCGAGGTCATTGCTCATGTTTTGCGTTTCAAGTGAGGTAAGGCAACGCGAAAACCTCCTGCACCATTCATTGCTGACTAACGCGCCCGCTACTGCAGCTACTACGACGTATTAGTTCAGAAGCGAGCGGCGCTCACTTACCGGGGCACCGCCATGTTTCCCCGCCGTCCTTACTCTGCCGGTCACTTGACCCAAAATTCCCCCTCGTAGGGAAATCCGGTTAACCGCGGTAATTTCTCAGTGAAAGCAAGGAAGGCTAATGTGTAGAACCCGCTATACTTTGCAGGTGACGTGTCCTGAATGCAAGCGCAACTTAAGGGAAATGCATCACATGACGGAGCACATCAGTCCATGTTTAGCATTGACCAAGGAGGACTCAGCTATCCACGACCTGAAGCTGTCTGGCTGTGCAAGCTCGTCTGCACCTTTGTCAAGAGGGCTCTACAGTCGGCAGAGATTCGTGGTTGTGGAAGGATTTGCAAGGTCCTTTCGAGCGCTGTGCTTCCACACCTTATGGACTGCCCGCTGATGTGGTGTGTTAACTGCCAAGACTCCTACCACAGCAAAGAGCTCTGCGAGCTTTTTTTCAAAAAACTCCTCAGACCTTTTTTGGCAAACTGGGCTGGTGACCTAAACAGCCCACTAGAGAATATACTGAGGCTTTCGCGGAAGCCTCTTTCCCGAAAGGTACTCCGCTTTTGAACTATATGACTCCCTGGGTCTGTTTTTTGTCAACAATGAAGTTTATATTGCTAAAGTTATGCACGCGGAATCCGATTTTATATTGTCCTTCACATATGAATAAATGGCAGAGCTCGCGCGTGCTCGAGCGTCGGTTAAAACCGGAAATTATACGGCCTAGCTATGTCCAACTGTAACTCCTATATTACAGTGGTAATAGAAACGGGGCAACAGTTACGGGAACAAGAAAACGACAATTCGCTCATACTGCCAGCAGAATGCAGCTTTAACGCGCAGCCTGCAGCTGAGTGAGCTTTTCGCAGAAAGAATCATGTGCTTTTATTCTACACAGATTTGTCACATCATTCATGCAATCTGGCACTCGTTTCAAATAAAACTTGCGGCTTCACGAAAAAAAAAAATTTAAATAGCCACACCGGCCCGGGCCGGGCGTACTGCTCCTTTCTCACTATATTTCGTCTTACCTTAAGCCTAGTTCACATGCAGCGATTTTGGCCCTAAACCGGCGCGATTTCTGCCGTCGCGGCGCTCGTGCCGCTTAACCGCTGGTGCTGGCCAGAGCGCCGCGACGGCAGAAATCGCGCCGCTTTAAGGGCCGCCCACACTAGCGAGAAAACGCGCGTGGCACGCCGATCGCGGCAAGTAACAAAATGTCGCCGAAGCACAGTCAGCGCCACGTGCGCGTGCAGAGACACGCCCTTTATCTTGCCGCTTAACCGATTTATCGGCGCGCCGGGCGCGTTTTCTCGCTAGTGTGGGTGGCCCTTTAAGCGGGTTTCACATGCAGCGATTTTGGCCCTGAAGGGCCGCCCACACTAGCGAGAAAACGCGCGTGGCACGCCGATCGCGGCAAGTAACAAAATGTCGCCGAAGCACAGTCAGCGCCACGAGCGCGTGCAGAGACACGCCCTTTATCTTCCCGCTTAACCGATTTATCGGCGCGCCGGGCGCGTTTTCTCGCTAGTGTGGGCGGCCCTTAAACCGGCGCGATTTCTGCCGTCGCGGCGCTCGTGCCGCTTAACCGCTGGTGCTGGCCAGAGCGCCGCGACGGCAGAAATCGCGCCGCTTTAAGCGGGTTTCACATGCAGCGATGTTGGAAATAAAACAGCGCAAACAAACACAAGGACAAGTAGAAGGAGGGACACAGACACAGCGCTGACTCACGACTTACTTTATTTCTCATCTTTTTAAAACATTTCAACATAAGAAAAAAAAGAAATGAAAAATAAAAGAAGAATCCAGCATGTAGGATATCCTCTCTGTCATATGCCATCTGAGGAATTTTTTACACAAACTAAACATTATATACCATTACAACAAAAAAAACCAAATTAAAAAAAGCCAAAAACCACAGCGCGAGCCCTAATGCTCTGTGCGTACCTGTCTTGCACGCGGACTCTTGGTATGTCGGAACCCTTTCCTGGCTGCATGTAGGCACGCGCCTGTGGTTATAGGATCACTCCCATGGAAGCAGAAAGAAAGTGTTAAAGAGACGTGCCTAAACTCCGAAGAAACTCGAACTCTTCACTGTATAACGTCACTGACTCTGAACTGACGCATAGATCGGGACCGTGTTGCCGAATGTAAAACGCTTCATGAATTTCCCTTGCCATTTTTTGTGAATGTTTAGCCAAAATTTCAATGTCACTTAACCGAGGGGAACAACCACACCTATCACAATGAATGGCTAGGTGACCCGAAGGTGAAGACCTCAAAGACAGATAATGCTCCCGAGCTCGAACATTAATACATCTGCCCGTCTGCCCAATATACACTTTCCCACATGAAAAGGGTATTTTATAAACGACCCCCACAGCACAAGCTACATATTTGATGCGATGGTTTATTCCACACCCTACACGCTGAAGTCCTGCTCTCTCAATGGACGCACACAAACGGGATAGCTTGGAAGGTGCTGAAAAGACTATGGGAACTCCGTATTTAACCGCCACTTTTTTGATCCTGTGGGAAAAACTGTGCAAATATGGTATTACCACCGGTCGAGAGGCAGGCTTTTGCCTAACATTGTCAAGTATGTTAAGGGGATTCCTGAATAATTTTAAAAGTGACTCCGCTACCCCCACTATGACAAGTTTCGGGAAACCCGCTTTTGTTAACCTATCTACTTGACACAGAAAGCTGTTGAAACTTCTGTGAACACAGGATTTCAATAAAGAAGCTCTCAAACATGATTTTGCAATAGCTCTTTTTACAACTTTTGAGTGCGTTGATTCATAGCTAAGGAGGGACTTTTTTGTTCTAGGCTCATAAGCCCAGCATAGGTGACTCGTTTCAAGACGAATGTTGAGGTCCAAAAATTGCAAAGCTTTTTTAGTTGGAACCTCATTCGTAAACCGCAGACCTCCAGAGCACTCCCGAAAGGTGTCTAATAACTCTGAGACCAAGTCAGCACTTCGTGAGCCCTGCTTAGGTTTAAACACCACCAGGTAATCGTCAACATACCTGAAGACTTTCAAAAAACGATCATCTAACCTTTCTGCAATAGCACAATCACAACCTGCTAGGTAGATGTCACTCAATATGGGAGCAACACTAGACCCAATGCAGATCCCGGATTTTTGCAGAAACGTGTTGCCCTCAAAAGAAATAAAAGTGGACTCTAAGTAAAAGCGGAGAAGATCCAAAAACTTTTCCACAGCAATACCAGTCGAATTCTGGAAGGCAACAGAACCGTTTAAGTCAATGCAAAGTTGAACCGCTTCAATGAGACCTCCATGAGGAATAGAGTAGAAAAGGTCTTCCACGTCAATTGAAACCAGATCACAAGATCCAGGGTTGTCATTGCTTAGATAATCTACCAATTCGTCAGAGTTTCGAACTAAAAAAGGATCAGTTAACTTCAAAGAAGATAGGTGATGCTGGAGGTACTTCGAGACATGCAGCTGCCATGACTCTCTCTGTGTAACAATCGCCCTGAACGGCATAGTGTCCTTATGGGTCTTCACAGAGAAGAAAACCTCCAGATTGAGACCACGAGCCGCCTGGACAGACTTCCTGAGCCTTTCTAAACCAAGGTGCTTACAAAGTTGCTCAGCACGCGTCTTCACCTTGCTTAGTACCACATCTGGAACAGGTTTGAAATTTTTTGACACGGCTTGTGTAGACTTTTCCTTAAATATATGCTCTGGCACAACTACAAATCCTCCCTCCTTATCTGAAACCAGCAGCTTTAACTTACAGTGTTTGAAAAAAGAAACAATAGGGCCGAAATGAAATCGATGTACAGATTTCCTGGTGTTCCTACGTAAGCTTTCTACACAGTCTAGGATACACATGTCTTTTTTCTCAGCAACAGTCTTCTCAGCTATCCGTCTCACAAGGGAGAGCATCTCGGGGGGCTTCACGAGCGGCTCAGTAGCATACTTTGGGCCCTTATTCAATATGCTTGTGATAGAAGCAGGTGCAGTTGCATCACCTAAAAACACAACGCTATTCCCTGCAGGAGGCGGGTCTTTGTGTTTCTTAGGGAACGTGGAACGTAGATGCAGCAATAAGAACTCAGTAATACGTGAAGACTCCAATTGACACGCACGGAGTTTTCTCCTGGCGCTGTGTTCGTTAGTACACGTGTTATAACACCACACTTTTAAGCAGTCATGCAGAAGTCTGACTTGCCTCCAATGTTCCGAGCGGAGAATCTTGCATACGCGCTTGGCATGTCCAGATGACGGAGACGTCAATCCAAAAAGGCTTAATACCTCAGGGGGGTAATTGCCTTTCTTTGCAGCGTACCCAAGAGTCCGCGTGCAAGACAGGTACGCACAGAGCATTAGGGCTCGCGCTGTGGTTTTTGGCTTTTTTTAATTTGTTTTTTTTTGTTGTAATGGTATATAATGTTTAGTTTGTGTAAAAAATTCCTCAGATGGCATATGACAGAGAGGATATCCTACATGCTGGATTCTTCTTCTTTTATTTTTCATTTCTTTTTTTTCTTATGTTGAAATGTTTTAAAAAGATGAGAAAGAAAGTAAGTCGTGAGTCAGCGCTGTGTCTGTGTCCCTCCTTCTACTTGTCCTTGTGTTTGTTTGCGCTGTTTTATTTCTATGTTTACAATGCATCACCGACTAGCCCACCTCCAAACATTACAGCGATGTTGGCCCTAAACCGGCGCGATTTCTGCAGTCGCGGCGCTCGTGCCGCTTAACCGCTGGTGCTGGCCAGAGCGCCGCGACGGCAGAAATCGCGCCGCTCTAGGGCCAAAACCGCTGCATGTGAACCAGGCTTTTAGGGCCAAAATCGCTGCATGTGAAACCCGCTTTAGCGTGGATAAAATAAAATTGGCTTGTGTGTGTGTTTATACAGCCTAGAACTTGGTCTGCCTCACAGGGGCGACGAGTCTCCCAGCTGTGGATGAGAAATTTAGCCAGTGCGGTACAGCCGCTAGCCTGGGGTCTTTAACGTGCACCACGCAGTAGTGATACACGACCGCACTTTAGCGTGGACTAACCGCGAACGCTGTGCTAGCCCGAGCGGCTAGCCTTTACTGCCTTGACTGGAGCACTCGCTGCACGAGCGCTCATGCAGCCGCCGAGGTTTCCTTCGAAGCAACTATCTCGCGCTTTTAGCACGCGCGGCTAACAAGTACATACTAACGTGAAACGAAGTATAGAGTTCCTCGATATGCTCCCCCGAAAGGAACTCTATCTGTCACCGATAACGAGCGCCACGGCTGGCGCTGCGGGATAAAGTAGAACTATCGCTCTCACCGGCGGAGTGAGGCATACGGCAGGCCGCTCCCAAGGGGAGTCCTAATCGAGTGGCCGTGCCAGTTCCATTGAATTGATGTCAATAAATGTTTTCTAAACAGTATCTGTTCTTATCAGCTTAATATCTGATAGAGGCCCGATATGGATCCTCGATATTAACTTTATTTTTGTAGCGGGGTGGGGTACTCCGGGCTTGCCCGGAACCTGCCAGGGTCGGCCGCCGCACTAACAGCAGTAAAGCGGGGATTGGCCCAGTTCCTTCGGGAACAAATATCAAAATCCAAAATGAGAGTTTCTAATGTTGTATTGGCAGACCGTTCAGTCTAATACTGGAAACTATACTGAAAAGGCGTGGGGTTGGCGGGAGACACAGAATTGGTGCCATATCTTTACGGGCAGTGGTGACCTCGGTGCCGAAAATTAAATCAATATCAGTCTTGTGCTCCCGTGTTTTATCCTTTTACACTATCGTTAAGAATTATATAGTTACCGATTGAAATTGAGAAACACTTGGTTTTGACACTTTTGTATTAATTGATGAGTTCCAGAAAGTTCATATGCAAGTATGCAAACTTGTTTGCATATAGACCCTGTGTAGTTAAATGCCCATTTCAGACTATTATTCATTATTTGCAGTTAGTAGACAATTTATATTTTAGGTCACCTTTAACTCGTTATTAGCTAAAATTTCACTATATGGGGATATGCATATTCTTTAAGGTTAGATTGGCGTTAAGTGGCTGATATTGGTATTTGGGAACTATTCTTGACCAGATCAGGTTTACTTGGCTATTAATAACTATTAGAAACTATTATTCCCACTTCTGAGGCATTCGTGTTTCAGGAGGGGGGATTAACTTCGGTTACAGTTGAAAACGAGCGTGTTGGTTAATAGATACAAACTTGAAAGTATAAAACAGAGAGGACGAGGACGGGAACAGGACATCTTTCATTTAGCAACAACATAGAATGGCACAACGATAAAACCGCCCCCCAAGGGTCTCAACGTTCTAAAAGAGGGAAAGGAGATACTAGTTATAAAGGAAGGGGAATACACTAAAAGAAAAGTTTGAAAAGCGCATCAGTGATCTAGTTATTTTCGATTACTTAGAATTAACCTTGGTCATTGTCAGTGATAATGCGGAATTATTCTTGTTTGCAGTCCAAAAAGGGAATTGTACTATAAATATAAAAGTTTAAAAAGCTGTAGCGTGACGACGAGGTGTCAATATTCTAGTCATCTCTGGTGTTAGGAATTCGACCTCTGTCTTTGTCAATGATAGTGACGGTGCAGAAATTTGTTTGCAGTCCTTTTTGGACTGCAAACAAGAATAATTCCGCATTATCACTGACAATGACCAAGGTTAATTCTAAGTAATCGAAAATAACTAGATCACTGATGCGCTTTTCAAACTTTTCTTTTAGTGTATTCCCCTTCCTTTATAACTAGTATCTCCTTTCCCTCTTTTAGAACGTTGAGACCCTTGGGGGGCGGTTTTATCGTTGTGCCATTCTATGTTGTTGCTAAATGAAAGATGTCCTGTTCCCGTCCTCGTCCTCTCTGTTTTATACTTTCAAGTTTGTATCGATTAACTTCGATTGGGTATTATTGGCTACTGGAATATGTTCTTGGTCAGATTGACTTGAAATGGCTATACATGACTCTCAGTCGCTATTATTGACATTTTATGCAATAGAACCTTTGAACAAATCCCCAAAGCCCGCGGGCGCGCGCGATGAATAATGGGAGTTTTCGGTACGTCTCACCAATCGTCTTTCCTCCCGCTATCACGTGGTATACGCGAGCAGGCGCGGATTACCATGCCAAGAACGTTCGAGCGGCCGAGAGCCGAGTCGGATGAGCGCACGAAAATGGGAGAGAGGGTACGGCGTTGGCTATTTTGCGAGGCTGCCCCTATCTCAGTTCTCTCCTTTGTACCGCCTCTGTCGTCTGGTGAACCAACGCTTTGTCGAACCTGGTCGAAACCTTCCACGTTGCGGTGAAAAGTAAGTGAGTTAAGTGACACTGCCAGACGTGAAGGTAAGTTACGACGAACAACGTAATCAAAGAAGTCAATAGCTTCATCCGTCGCGATGCTTTTACGCTGCCACTGCGGCTCCAACGACGTACGACGTCCCGGCGGATGTGCGAAATCAGCGTTGCCACAGTGTGGAAAAAAATATCTGGTGAATTTTCGTTAAAAAATCTGTACATTTTTGTAAATATATGTAGATAGAAGTAATTACACTCTTTCTAAAGTTTACGTCTATTCGCAGCTGACTTTGTGTCGGCTTACCACTTGTTATATTCGCTAGGTGTCGCAAGCTACGGATAAATTTTTTGATCTCAGATTTGGCCGCAGTTCGATCTGATTTTGCGTGTTTTTTTTTCTTGTAGTCACGTTTGTGGTGCACTGCGCTCCTTCGCAGGCTTAGCTTTTTCTTACCTAGTTGGGATTCCCACACGTTGCTATTCTATGTAGCAGTACCGAATGAGAAGCAACCGGATAGCAGCTCTTCAACGCTACTAAAGAAGTAACGTTATGAGCAAACATATAACGTCGAGTGGGCCAAAGAAGAAAGGACAAGACGACGGCTCTCTTCTAGCAATAAGGGCTCCACCTTTGCAAAGAAAACTGTTGTTTGTATGTTTACGCAGCCGGAAGTTAGTCTGCCTCAGTGGGCGTCTGGTGTCTCAGCTGTAGAGGACCAATTTAGCCAGTGCGGTACAACCGCTACCCTGGGGTCTTTGACATGCACCATGCAGTAGTGATACACGACCGCACACCTTTGCCTATTGCAAAGTGTGCAACATGCACCTGTCGGTGAGAGTAGGAAAGTTAAACCTTGGCCGCCGCATGACCACGGTGAAATCAGTGTTGCACGCGTTCCTCAAAGAAAAGAACGAAAGGTTGTTTCTCGTTCCTTCAGATATTTGGAACGCGTTCCCGTTACAAGCTTCATATGTAAAAATAAAACTCGTTCCCGTTACAGGTAAAAAAAGAGAACCTACCGTTACATATACGTTACATTTGTATTTCTCTGATTACCATATTTAGTTAGATCGAAAAAAAGTTTTAATTTTTTTTGTTTTTGTCGATTTCATCAAATGGGAACATACGAATTTGAATGTCGCGATGGAAGAGCACCAGGAGACGAAAATGAGCGGTAGCAGGGTTTCATTTATTTATATATTCACCTTTAAAAATCTCAGCTTGTAACCATATTCATGTTTCTGGTGTGCGACTCAAACGAGCCAAATGTACTGCTACTCCACATTTCATGAGCGTTTTACAAAAACCTCACACGTTTCAATCTAACAGAGTCTCTTGTTCGAACTTAACAGCAGGTGCTTCTTGACGTTGCTGTGCGAAAGACGAGCAAGTGAAGAAGAGGGTGAGGCTTTTTGAAGGTCAGTCTTGAGCACTACAAGTCCTTCTTCATAAGGGTCGGATTCGTTCTTCAGTTTGAAGGTAGGGCACAAGGGGAGAAGAAATAAAGGTTAATTTTTGTGTATGTTGTAAGAGATCAATGTTCGGGATACAAGGGTGTATTCGATGTCTGGTAACCTGGCCTTTCGTTGCAACTATAGGTCTCGTTGTGGAAGTTCAGTGATGGCTGTAGTCGGCCTTAGATCTCCTGGTGTATGAAGATCCGTGGAAGCCAAGAAAGTAGCTGAAATCGAAACGTTCCTCTTTCTGTGTCTTTTCCTTCGACTGAAAGTTTTGCTTTCAATAGCGCAGCCTCAGGCACTGAAAAAAGAATCGATGTCCTCTAGTTCTCCAGCACCCGACCGTTACTAAGCGAGCGCCACAAAAATAAACCCTCAGATAAGTAACCAAAATGTTGCCGAACTCCTGCTCTTCGTAAAGATGTTGTTATTGTACTTTTCGAATCTCTCTTTTAGAAATAAAATAAAAATGACCCAACTGGACAAAAAAAAAAAAAAAAAAAAAAAAAAAAAGAACGCTGTCTTTTTTTACGTTCCAGTAAAAATGTAACAAGTTTCCGTTCCAATTCCATCGATGCTAAATAAAACAGCGGCGTTCCTTCGGTCCTCCTAAAAGGAACGCGTTCCAGGGGCGCCGTTCCGTGCAACACTTCATGTTACAGGGTGCCGTCTTTCGATCGCTCCGGCCAATGGGCATTTTTGGGTTGGTTGTAAAAAATTTATTAGGAATGTTCCCTTCAAAACTACCGTCCACCTCTGTGCTGTCAGTTAGCTTTTTCCTGACCACCCCATAGCCTTCGTGCGCTTTTTAATAATAATGAAATTGTGAAGTATGTTTATGTGCACGCACCATTTATGGCAACCGCGTTAGCGTCGATTTGGCCCTATTTCTCGCTTTACAACTTCAAATCCACACAAGTATTGCATTATGTTTTTGCAGATTCTGTCAGTGCTGTTAAGGGCTAGGAACGGACAGGCCGGAGACCAGGTTTGGGCTATATGGTGAAGATGTTTTAATGGGACATGAGATGATTGTAGCGTCCGGTAGTAAGTCCCATTCCGCTTCCGCGCGGTTGATTGATTAAAATGTTTATTATGTGAACCATACCCTGGCCTATTGGCCTCATGTGGCACGGGGGAGGGGAAAGAGGGGTTTAGCGATGACGATAGGTTAGATGTACCGTCCAGTCCCGGAGGACCGGAGGTAGGAGATGATTGATGAAAATACTAGTGTTCGGTAAGCAGGTGCTGACGTCTTCGGGTGGGTCTATTCCCGTAGGGTCGTCGGTCCTCCGCCCCTGTCCGCGTGTCCCCCCTTTATAGTCGCGGTGACGTGCCGGTGTTACGTCACCGGCGAAATCCTGGTGAGATGGGTGGTGGCTGCTGGCTTCGATGAAGATGAGGTACAACAGCCACTCTCATTGGCCCGGAGGTTTATTTCATCGCAGCAACAGCTTCTCTTGATGTTGGAGAAAGAGGAAAACGAAGACTTGTTGATGTTGGTTACTTCAGCTGATGTTCGAGAGCCTTGGTTCGGGGTCTTCGAGTGGGTCTCTGCCGAGCGATGGTGTTGCGGACTGTCCCTGTAAGTGTGCCGCAGAGCAGGAGGCCGCGCCGAGGTTTGGAACGTTACAGTAGATATTAGGGACGTTATTTCGGAGAATTTAAACTATATACAGGGCCACACACTGGCAAAGTTTGGAGACCTTAGCTTTTATAGATACGGCTAGGAAAAAAATCTTTAACCCAGAGCGTTATTGCGCAATGTGCCGTATTTGCGATTTTGTTTCTCGAAATAGCGACCCTAATTGTCGGTGATTAACACTTCTTGTCAATGGTTCCTATGCCTAATTTGTCAGGAAATATTTCTAAACCCGCAGCCAAAAGTTTTTCTTTTCTTTTTTTTTTTTTTGGGGGGGGGGGGGGGGGGGCGGGGGGGGGGGGGGCTCGGAATGCCACTCGGAATGCCAACATCGCCGGATACGAAAAACGCGCACGTGACTGTGGGGGTGCTTCCAAATTGTTTCCAAAAAGACATTTTTTTCTCTAAAACAAGGGTTGGTTTTATTTTTCTAGGCATGGAGCGAGCAAAATATTTTTTTTTTGTCGTCAAAATTAAAAATGGTCACCGGACATGGTTGTTCGATCTTAACTGAAAACGCCCATTATCATTTGAGTGTCCCTCTAAGCGAGAAGCGGTCTCCAGCGACCCATCTCTCGATATCGGAGTCACGTGAGTCATATAACGCTGTCTTTTAGATAAGGAAGAATGTCCCGTCTAATCGGGGCTTTGTCTTTGTCTTTTCGCGGTCACCCCCGCACTCTGGAGGAAAGAAAAAAGAATCGCCGACGGATACATTTTAACCACGGTTGTTCGGCGACGTCTCGCGCTTTCGAGCTCGCTGCAGCACGACTTGAGTGGTAACAGCGTTCAGTGTCTCTGTGCTGGGACCAGCGGTTGCTCTCGAAAATATGGGACAGGCGAGGTCTCGGTTCCTGAGCGTTTCGGTGCAGAGTTGCCGGCATTTCACGAGATTGGAGTCAACCTGCCGAGAGATCGGTATCCTGGGAGCCCCTCTGCGTTCTGGTCAGGTGAGGAAACCTTCGCTCAGAGTCCTTCTGGGGCAGATCCCTTTGGGAACCGTGTGTTACTACCGCGCCTGGCACGCGTCTCGGACTGGTGTGTTTAGCGTCCCGTTCCGCCCGTGCTTCGAAACCACCGCTGTTCTGACACCGCCAAGGGTCGGGACCGGCGACAGCATAACGCTTCTATGACATCATCAGTCGGATATCGAGGGACCGCCTTGTTAGAACGATTTTAAACCCACCAATCGCAGGCGCATTCCAGTGATACGAAAAGAGGCCCTCTGCCGCTAGCGCTATGTAGCGAGAAATGATGTACAATACCGGGGAAAAAAATGTCAATAACTAAAAGCCGACGCATCGCCTTGGAAGCTGAGAGTAAAGGCGAGATCGCCATATAAGTTGCGCGTCATCCCGCCGCAATAAAATTGATGGCGTCTGCAGAGCAGTCTTGTACACTTTACTCGAAAAAAGTAATCGATTACAGGTACTCTTTATTAAAAAAGTATTCAATTAGATTACTCGTTTACTTGAGGCGAAATATATTCGGCCATTGTTCGAATTTTCGGAACGACAGATTTTCTGCCGGTTTTGAAAAACTTGCCTTTCGTGGTGTCTATTATTGGATTTAAATCGGAAATTATAAGATACATATATTCTTAATTCATCAATTTTCTTAAACCCGTCCTTCTCTCGGAGACTTGTTTCTAGAAATTAATGGTTGGAAACTTAAGCGGAGCGCAAGATCGTCTGCTTCTTTTTCAGGGGTTGTTGTGACGTCAGAACGCCGAGCTCTGACTGGTTCTGAATAAAGAATAGTGGGTAGAGCTCAAAGCGTGCTGCCTTCAGGTCTACCCACTATCTTTCATTCAGAACCAATCCGAGCTCGGCGTCTTTCTGACGTCACCTCAACTCCTGCAAAAGAAACAGACGACCTTGAGCTCTTCACAGAAACAAAGTCCGCCATTAGAATGGGGAGGGAAGGGAGCAGTAACGGCTATAAGTAATTTTACTACTTCCAAAAGTAATCAAATTACTCTTGAGATTTCTTCCTAACAAATGCATTCGAATGATCACAAAATTACTAAAAAAGTAATTGAGTACCAGTAATTTGACTACTTGTAGTAAGTACCGTACAAGTGTGCTGCAGAGTAAAGGCCGGCAGCGAAGCGCTCAGTTAGCGCTTCATGATCGCTGCAAGCAGCGCTTATGTGGCAGCGACTTGCGCGTGACGTAGCGCTCGGTTCGCTACAGTAGGCGCTCAGTTAGCGCTTCAGAAGCGCTTCAGTAGGCGCTCGGTTAGCGCCTCAGCAGCGCAGAGTAAGCGCTCTCACACTCCTTGCGCGATGCTTGCTGCTACGGAACAGCGCGTGCACGGCGATTCCTTTGGTGTTGTTTTTCCTTTGGCATTCAAAGAAGAGGAAGTAAAAGAGCCACTCTCCAAGCAAAGGGTCGGGCAGACGGTTCAAATTTATGGACTCTGAGCGACTAATTGATTGGGTACGACCTCATCGCTTTCTATTCCATATGCGTGACCCTGGCTTCAAAGTCAAGGAGTTATAAAATAATCACCTTCGAAAGAGCTCTGTGTCTCGGTCCCTCAGCCGGGAAACAAGGTTCGCCCAATACTGGTCGGTATCTTGGTGGCGAAAGATTTCGCGCACCCAGAAGGCTCTTCTGGGCGTTAAGTCGTCCACACACATGTGCAGTAATTGCGTGTGTAAAAGCACTTGTCGCGTTTTTATTTCAGCGTCCCACATGTCCGCCACGGTACTGTTGATGCACACCCAACCACAAGAACCGGAACCGCAGTGCACGTGCTAATTCGCGACAATAACCGCCTTACAAGAAGCGCTAACAAGGCGCTACTCAAGCGCTAACAAGGCGCTACTGAAGCGCTAACAAGGCGCCCAAAAATTGGGTTGTGTGTATGTTTCTACAGCCTATAGAACTTGCTCTGTCTCAATGGGCGACGAGTCTCCCAGCTGTAGATGAGAAATTTAGCCAGTGCAGCACAACCGCTAGCCTGGGGTCTTTAACGTGCATCACGCAGTTGTGATACACGAGCGCACGCAGGTACGATGCTCATCCAGATCGAAACTGGCAGGGGTGGGGTTGAACCCAGGATCCCTGGGTTCTGCAGCGCGAGCTTTCGCTCCACGTGCTCCGAGCTGGTGTGCGCTAGAGCCACTCGATATGGCAGCGTAGCTGCCAGAGTAGCGCCACGCTTTTCCCTGTGCCGCCTCTCACTGTGATTGGTCACACGCGGTACCATAGCAACGAGCTGAGCTGGCTCCGTTTCCTTAGCAACCGAGGGACTACTCGTCACGTGACCTCGCAAGAGCTGTGATGTCACCGGTAAGATGGCAGCGCCCAGAGCTGGTGGATACGAGTTTGTTCGGTCCGCGGTAGTCGTAATGTGCCGCTGCTGGCCGACGATTTCGGACTTCTTCGTGCTCTCTGACGCATGTATAACGTGAAGATCTGAAAGAATGTGACTTTATACCTTTTCTGTGCAAGATCGCTCTGGATATTAGCACCTGTGCGACAGCATCAGTCATACCGCCGTAGCTGTGCTCGTATTCCTGGATGTGTTCGAGGATCGATAAGACATTTTGCATGCAATTTTCGCATACTCCTAGCCTTGTTTGAACGTTGGAATGTCTGAGAATCAATGGGAATAGTATGCGCCGCATGTTGGACCTTGGGGAAGTTGTTTCAGCCCCAGGTAACCGCGTAATCACCAACTTTTAGCGAGGAAGTTCCTGCGATCTTTACGTTTTGTACTAATCAACGATCTTAGGATATAGCTTTTAGGATAACATTTTCAAATTTTCTAGCTTCCTTTGAATGTTGGAATTTCTGAGAATCGAAACGAAAGGTATACGTCGTGTGTAGGGCCTAGGGGAAGTTGTTTCAGCCCTAGGTCACCGAATAATCACAGCAACTTTAAGCGAGGAAGCGCCTGCGACCTTTAACCTTTTGTACTAATCGACAATTTTACGAATAGGGAGTTTTGAAGACTTTGATAAACGCCCTTTCGTTGCAATAGCTTGCATTTGATCGCAGTGTTTTTTCATTTTTTTTTCAAGTGACAAGCTGGCGTTTGCTCAAATGACGTATATGAAATGACCTGCTCAATAAGAATGCATCAACACACACTAATAAATTTATATCTCAGAGGTGTGTTCGTTTTTGTAATCAACAAGTTACAGAAAATTATTTTTTACGAGTGTAATATTTATTTTCTGTAGCTGGGCCCGTTTTGTACTCATTAATATCCGTGTGCTATGATGCTATCATCATGTGTGTATGTTTCTAAATATCCTCTTCGCAATGCCTACAAAAGCCAAAATGACGTCAGCCGACCCCAGCTCACGCATTTGACACGAAAACTGCGTCACTCGGACGTATGCGCTCGTAAACAATCAATTCGTCGATGAATATTTGAATTCGCGTTCGTGGCCAATGAGTGAACTTGCGAATGCCAAGTTCTATGGTGTGCTTAAAAAGCACGGTGGAAGCTTGGGGTCATCGCACCGGTGCCCTAGCATGTCACGACCGCGTAATTTTACTGTTCTTTTTTGAGTTGAGGATTAAAGCTAAAGAAGAAGAAGTTAAAGAATCATTTCATGGCCCCTTTAACACGGGTTTCCGTGCTACACCAGATAAAAATATTGGCATTTTGCATGCCGGTAAACTTCCGGACGACCGCTTGGCCTGTCGGCAAGAACACCTCACGTCCGGCGTCCGTCTCTTTTGATGGCGTTAACAATCCTCTGTAGACCACCGTGCTGTCCTTCTTGGTTTAACCCCGTCGACTGTTCATCGCCCAAAACGAGGGTGATACCGTCGTCGACGTCGCTCCCCACCAGTCGGTGAGATAATCTCATCTTGAATGAATGATTGGGTCTTGAAGAAGTATGGTGCTAAGCATACATTTTCTTACTATGGGGCAGTCGAGGAGCAGTCATGTCCCAAGGCAATCGTCCTGTTGTGGCCGGCGTAATCAAATTTTGTTCCATAGGAGCGAAGTCCGAAAGTACAAGGACGATACGTTCGTCCCACGAAGCCGCCGGCATCCCGGCGGCGCGGAAAACCATTGGCCTTCTCCGTGCACGCTGCAAATCGTCTCATTTCACAGAAGAAACAGGCACCGCGCCTCCAGAGGCCCGTGCCGTACCGCCATACAAAGCGTCTTTTAGGTCTTTTACCACTTTTCAATTAACGAATGGAGATATCAGCTAGATAAAGGTTGCCGCCTGGCGTCGCTAGCAGTACGGTTACCATAGAAACCTCCCAGGCCCAAAAAGAAGATCACTATAGGCGCTTCTGACGTCGTGTATCTAGATAATTTTCCGTCGTGTCGCTACTCTGGCAGCTACGCTGCCATATAGAGTGGCTCTAGTGTGCGCTAGCCCACTTCTCCACCGATCCCCCCAACAAGGCACCACTGAAGCGCTAACAAGGCGCTACAAAAGCGATAATCGCGCGCTATATTAGAACTAAGTCACGCGCTAGGAAGCGCCACATGAGCGCTCTTTGAAGCGCTCACTTAGCGCTAGCTTAGCGCTGCGCTGTATGTGTGAACAGGCCTTAAGGAGAGAGCAGAGCGCCTACTTTCGCAAGACTGCTAACTGACTGAAAGCCTTATAGCCACGGATAAGGAAGCACTACACAAGATAATTCAGTTTATCTGAGAGCGAAGCCAAAGCTACAAGCACGTGCATGTTGCCCTTAGCGATGCTCGTGCATCAGGAATGGAGAAAAGCCCAGAGTTCGCTCTTGTAACTTGTGCTGCGATTTCAGTAGACACATCATTTTCATTATAGTCGTCGTCTTTTCTCGAGAATGAGAAATTAGGTATTAACGTATCTAGTAGTCCCTTAGCGAATTTCTGATGAATATCGACGAAACTAATTTAAGAAAGCAAGCTGGATCAGGAAGTTTACCGCCGGTGGGGAAGCCTTGTGAACCAGATACTGGAACAATCCACTTTTCCAAAATCATGGTTCCAGAGGTTCTGGTACGAAAACAGATGTTTTCATTTCATGAATCTGTGAGCAATCACGAGAGGCTTTCAATATACAGGATGTTCTTCTTTTAGGCTCTCAAGTTTGTTTCTAAAAGATCGTGAAAGCTGCACTATAATCTGGTCTGTGCATGTGAGTTATGCGGCCATAGGGACATTGTATAGGGGGATAATGGTCCCGATAAGTCAGATAATTGGCTAAAGAATGCTGATCATCTTTATAATTAGTGAAAATAAGTGAGCGTCATTGAAGGCCCCCGAGTCAGTAAATTTCAAAAAGTTTTGCAGTCGTGCAACAGGGCTCGAGAAGCAAAGACACGGATAAGATTATCATTCACGTTTTCGCAGACTGTTACACGAGTTGTAACTTCAGTGCATCACATGCACTTCCTATTCATCCCAAATATTTGTAAATATTACCGATTTCGTGGTTTTCAATTACGCTCACGTAATTTAGATAATCTCAAAATTAATAAGCATACCTTAGTTATTGATTCGATATATTGTGACGAATAGCCCAGTATTGATATCCCCCTGGCCATATCACTCACCTGCACAGACATGATTAGTCTAGCTTTCACGGCCTTTTCTCAACACATCTGTAAATCCTATGCGCCTACTCGTGTTTACAAGCAAACCTGAACGCCCCTAGCGACACCCCGCCGGCGCTGCGCATGCGCGATGGGGTGTGGTGAAGAAGCGCGTCGTCCTGCATCAACAAACCATTGGAATGTGAGGTTGTCAGCGTTGAAGTAAATCCCCGTGCTCTTTTTTTTGTTGTTGTTGTTGTTGGAATTGTTGATTCTAGGTCTTCCTAGCAATGTCCTACTACTTTATTGGCCTGAGCGAAATTAACGAGACTTGTTACACCACAAAACTTCGCGTAAATCATCTGACGTGCGGCGATTCATACCGTGTGAACGCCACAGAATGGACACTAAATCCCGATTCACGCGAGAAGATTCTGCTCGCTATTTTCATTCGCGACGTCGCTCAGGCTGCAGAAGCGTGGAGCTGAGACGCATTTAGCGCCATTTTGCGTGAGTGTGACACTCTTCTGCGCTCGGGCTTCGTATCATCTGCGAGAAATACTGGGAAAAATACAGCAATTCTCTTCCGATCGTAGGGGATCGTATCTCAAGCCGGATGCTCGAGATACGACTTCTGGCAATCGCTCGATTAGAGATAAAGGACCTCCCCTTTCTTTCAGCGATAAATGCTCGCGCGACTAACTCTTGGAATAAAAAGCCCAGCGCCTCCAAACCAGGGTTACCTAACAAAAAGCACCTGTTAAAGGCCAAAAGTGCGATAAAAACACTCCGTTTAATTTTCTAGATTTTACGGATCTGAATGAACGCATTAGCGTCGCTGAATTAAGTGTGCATACTAATTTTGTGCACAGCTCTCTAGACATGTGGTCTTATATTTGGGATTCACTGGTGTACTAAAACCCCATTTCTACGGGCAGGCTCTGGGGGTACGTAATGGGACTAATCATTGATTTCACGCAACCTGTGCGCGACTTTGAACCGGACTGCACGAGCCTTTCAAAATTCAGCTGGGACAAATGCAGCTCACAAGCTCACGCTCGCTCGTAGTTCTGCGTTTAGAATGTCAATGCATTACTGTATTTTCTGTAATACTAAAAGATTCGTCCGAAAAAAAGACAAAGAAAAAAAGATTATGCATCGTCGAACGGCCAGACTCCGACTAATTGTTGCGCTAGCCGGTCCAAATCATATGTAATGTTTTTTTTGTTTTTTTTTTTAGAACTGAGCGTTTTTTAGTAAAAGGTTAAAAACTGTTTTTGAAAATTCTCAATTGAAAAATGCTAACCGATATAGTCCAAGGGTACGGGGGTCGGATGGCGTCATGTACCCAAAACGGCAGCCCTGAAAGTGGCTATTGATATTTTCAGTAAAATACATAACTTTTAGATGAGGAAACGGTTAGTTGTGTAACTTTTGGCATTTGGTTCGGTCCGCTAGTGCCACAGCGGGGCAGAAACTAAGCCTTCGGCAAATCGTGTTCTTTTTTTTTGTTTGTTTTTTATGTGCAAAAAGTTATTTTTGTTATTTTTGTTTAAGGGGACAGGTTGAATGCGATGGACTAGACACAGGTATTAGATATCTGATCGGCGATATGGCACGCCTAATTATGCCTATTAATATGTTTGCCTACTCGCAATATACAGTACATTCACTCCCGATATGATTGCCATCGCTGTCTGCAACTCCGTTCAAGCAGACGTCATGAAGTGTCTAAAATATAAAACTCTCCTACGAGGGCACTGCGGTACGCTTTATCGCTGCTCCATAGATGCCTACAGCACAAGGTGGAACATGTCGAGCGATGCAGATACTATTGTAGGCGATCACGCCAACTCAGGTGGATGAAATAAAGTTAATTGATAGACCGATTTCACCGAGCGTTTGGCCCTTGTGTTTGGACTGCAGAGGCAACTTGCATAAAATTCGTATTTGTCGTATCTGGCACAACGGCTCTAACTTTACGTTACAGCTGTTTCGTTCACACTGATCCAAGAGAAAGTCGAGAGTTTACCGACAGGCCAATCAGAGTGTAAGGCGTCTAAATGATGTAGCTAAATGTGTTTCGAGTACCCAATCGCGGTTTTTTAATTTTGCATTACAACATGGATAACACTGTACTCTGTCACCTGTTGAACTCAATTTGAGGCGCATCGGCGCTTTACGTGCTACATACGGCTCTTTGTGTTTCGAGGACTGCGCTGATGCGTTCTGGAATATTTTTGGGAAGCCAATTTCAGCTGCGTTTTAAATGTGAAAAGAAGTTGAGAGGCTAATATTGGATGTCCTGACAATGAGTAGCGTATAGGAGCAGTTCCATAACTGAGCTAATCTAATAACGTTGTTAAATGTTGACCACCCTTTAACACCCTCACCCACGCCCTTTTAAAGGATACAGCCATTAACATCCGTTCATACATCCATCAATCCAATGAATGTTGCGTCAGTTGAGCACGTCGCGATTACTTTTCTGCGTGTTATGAACGATCGGTACTTTGCGTCCTTGGTGTGTACTTAGCGTAAAGCCTGGCTCACACATCTGCGTCGGTTCCGTCCACGGCATCCAAAATGACAGCAATGACCGGGACATCGGGAGAAACGTGGCACAATTATCACTTCTCCAATCTACTTTCTCCATTACTAGCCACGTTGTTTTTGGGGAACATTTGTCCCGGTAACTTCGTCTTTGCTGTCGCTTCTGTCGCTTTGAACGCAACCAGCGCATATATCTGAACATAGCCTACACTATCTACACTGACAAAGCCTGGCAGATCGCCACGAGACGCTGCCGCCGAAAGTGAAAAAGTAGAGCTGCAGACAAGAGGCATTAGGGTGCCTTCATACACTTTAGGCCTGTAACAGGAACCCCGCTGCGGCGAGACGCCGAAACATACTTGTCCCGAGCAATGGAATGTCCGCTCGTGCTTCTCGCATTTGTCGGGCTACCGCTTCTTTTCTCGTCGGGTTTCAAAGACCATGTTTCGAGTCCTAGCTGCTGCAAAAGCTGTACGCTGACTACAGGCTCCTCGAGAAATGATATGTGCTACCAGATCCTCGCGCTCCAAATCTGCAACCGTGCACTCTATGGCTCCGTCATCGAACTGCCAGGCTTTGTGAGTATAAAGGAGGCTATGGTCTAAACCAACCTTGACGCCGCTACATCTTTAGTCCGCAGGATGCTGAAGGCAGTACACACGACGGTTCGTGCCGTCTTTTGTTCTACGTGCGCAGAGCTGCAGTTAAATGTTGTCGCACGTGCAGAGAGACTAAAGTTGCCTTGATACGTTGTAGCAGCTGCGGTGAAGCCAAACTGACTTGTCAGATCGGTCTGTTTTAGTTACATTACTTTTCAATGCAGTCCCCCTACTCTAATGCATTGACACCTACAAGACCCTTTTCATGGTGAACGCCACCAGGCGGTGCTCCAGCCTTTGACGTCCCAGAAAACTTCCGGTTCATAAAAGGAATAAACAATGTTCATCTTGACACCCCTGTGGAAATGTCGATGAAACATCTAACGACGAATTCTCCAGGTGAACGCCAAAAAAAAAAAAAAAAGCGTGACATCTCTTTAAATTTTTCGAATATTCTTGTACACCGCTTGTCTCCTCCAAGACGTTAAATCGCACAGCACAAGGCCCTCGTCAAATCTCCGACTTTGTTGTCCGTGTAGCATTTATGCTTTCTAGCACTGGTGACATAAGTAAGCTCGACAACCTTGCAAAGACGGCGAGACCGAAAGCCGCTTGGAACTCAAGCGGCGATTCATGTGTGTAAACATTAAAGGTCTCTTATGTGCGCTCCGTACGGGAACTATACGGGGCACTTTGAAAAACGCGCGTAGCGCCACTAGCGGGGGATCTGGCGTTCGACAGTGAGACGCGTTCAGCAGCCTGCGGCGTCTTTTCGCGTACGAAACTGTGGCGGCACAAGGGCGCACAGACGGAACGTTCATTCTTGGAGCTGGTACGTTGAGGGTGACTTTGCATGAGGGCTGTGGAAGACCCAAGAACGTAGCTGTTCTCTTTTACATCTTCTATCAATCACACTGTATGTTGGCTTCCGACAAGAAATCTTCCCGGCATCTAGAAGGTGCAACCACTGCACTTTTTCACGAAATTGACGAGGCATTGCTATACTGAAATTAATCTTACACGAATGATTGAGTTCAGCGTGTAGAATAAACAATTGAAAGATGTTTACAATTCTCTGTTATGCCGAATTAGAGCGCATCTCTGGAGGAGGAGGGGAGGGTATGCACCTCCGTACCCTCCCCTCCTCCTCTCCCGCTCTCCTCCCCTTTAGCGGAAACTTTACGCTAAGTTTCCGGCTAAACTGAGCGAAAATTTGCCTACTAAATTTGGCGGGGAAATTTTCCCGCTAAACTTAGCGGAAAAATGAACTGGTGTTGGGGTCACGTGACGTCAATTTACCCGCTAAATTTAGCGGCGTAATCATTTCGAAAAAATTTTGCGGAAAGTTCTCTGCTAAATTCCACGTGACCTCAAATTCGTCACACGTGGCGTCACGTGACGTCACACGTGACGCCAGGTGTGACGTCACGAGGGCAAAACTTCCCGCTAAATTTGGCGGGAAATTTTTCCGATAAATTTAGCGGACATATTTTCCCGCTAAATTTAGTGGAAAATTTTTTTCGCAAAATTGAGCGGAAACATTTTCCCAAGTTGAGTGGCGTCACGTGTTACGTCACGAGGGGAAAATTTTGTCGTTAAATTTTTCGAAAAATTGTTCCGCTAAATTTAGCGGAAACTTTATTTTTTTATAATTCGTGCGTATGGCGCGTGATTTTCTCGCTTTTTGAAGCGAGAAACATGCGTGTGCTGGGCGGAGGAGATCGCACGCTGGGCTGAAGGCTTGGAAGTATGCGGAGGGCAAGATCGTCTGCTTCTTGCGCAGGGGTTACGGTGACGTCAGAACGCCGAGCTCCGATTGGCTCGAGTGGAAAGATAGTGGGTAGCCGAGACCCCCTCTCTGAGCGTCGTCTGCTCCTTTGCAACGTCGTCTGCTATTCAACAGCTGTCTTCCCTTTACGAGCGAGCTCGACTTCGCCTTTTAGAGAGGACAGACGAAATAACTCGAGCGGTGCGATGTGTTTTTGTCAAACAACTAGCAGACACGTATCAAGGAGCGAAGCCAGAGGACCCACGGGTGAGGTGGCCGACGCGCCGAGCCTCCGCAAGTTCCTTCCTTTCGTGTGTGGCGTCGAGCGTATCGCGGAAGTTATGTCGTAGACTCGTTGACACCAAGAAGTAATTATTGTTTTTTTGTTTTGGCAAAATTTTATGGAAACTTATTTTTTCGTGCCCTGTTATTCAAACAGACGAACACTTGCTCGGGGGTACTCCGATGGACTTCAATTAGACCTCTGTATTTGCTCAAGCCACTTTTTTCTAAGCTTACTGTCTTAACAAACACGGATAAAACACGCTGCTTCCTTCATTGTAGCGCGCGTGCGGCCCCGAGCATCTAAGGGCACCACAGACCTGTTATTGCTCTGTTTCGTGCGGCTTGGAGCCGATTGTCCCTCTAAGAGGGGTGCAAGGTGCAGAGAACCACGCACCTATTTAGTAGGCTAGAGTCTCGTTCGTTATCAGAAATAACAGGACATATCGCTCCACCAACTAAGAACGGGCATGCACCACTACCCAAAGAATCAAGAAGGAGCTCTTAATCTGTCAATCCTCCCAGAAATTTAAAATGCGACACATCGTCGTGAAGGCGCCCCCCACATCTGAAGACGCAGCACGTTTTTATTTCTCCTGGTAACACTGCCCCCTGGACAGCGTCTGATCGGAGCCGACATCTATATCACAGAGGACAAAAGCGAAGCGTTCTTTTCTCTTTTTTTTTTTTTTAAACCAGCAACCACGCAAAGGACTCACGGCTACAGCCGCAGTTGTCACAGCACTTCCGCCATTGCCGACGCCGAGATGTTTACATCCGCGCCTCCCCCACCTGTTCCCCCCTCCCCCGCGAGGAGGCGGAGCTTAGTATAACCTCCTCTCCCACCTTCACACCTCCTTTCCCATGTGCAGAAGACCGAAATGCGCCCACTTGCGAGGCGCATTGGAATTGTGTATAAAGGCAAAGGTACAGGCGAACGTCAACAATGGGCTGAATAGAGAGTCACGGGCAAAAATTACCCAACGGAGAAGAGGAATTTCGGCGAGGTAAAAGCGCTAAAGAACGTTTTAGAATGTAAAAAGCTAGAGTTGGAGGGAACTCACGAAAGTGGGAAGTTCGCAGGGACATTGGGAAGACGAGGAAAGTTTTATACGGGCTTCTAAAGGAGGAAGAGTACGCCCAGGAACTTGTTGTATGCAAAGCAATCAACCTTGAGCCTGTAGTTCTCTTTGAAATACCACAAGGCGGAACTTCCTTTCCGCACAGTTATTAACTAAAAGGGGACGTGACAAAAGGTGATATCCAGGTTTCTGCGACAAGGGTTAGAATATGTTCAGCTTGAGAATTCTCTTTCATTGAGAAACATTAATGAATTAATTTATCTTGCAGAGTCATCAAGGCCGAAATTGCTCGGCTTTCTTTAATTACACAAGGGACAATTATTATTCTTTGTATAAGAGTAGACTGATGGAGAAAGTGAAAAGAATACCGGAGCAAAATTTCGCGAGGCTACAATCATATTCAGGCATCTCTGTTGACAGTATCTTTTTTTAAAGAATATTGAAGCCGCATCTTCAGTCAGCTCTAGTAGGTTATGAGGGAAGTAAGTACGCGGGGACAGAAAGAATAGGCATAAGTTTTTTAATGGCACCGATATGAGCGAAAATTTACTTGAACTTTCCGGATTGCGCCACTCTAAATGGACTGAAAGAGATGCCATCATATAGCTTTGTTGTAAGGCGGCATGTCGATGAAATCTTGATATGCTCTTTTCAGAGAAGAGTGTGTGTGTGTTTGTGTGTGTGTGTGTGGGAGGGGGGGGGGGGGAGGGGAGCGAATATAGCTAGGTCGGCTCCTGAACTGATATTTACTTGAGAGCACCCAGAGAGGGTGGTGTTTTACAATTTTTTAATCTGCAAATTCACGGAGGTGAAGCGTTACGTTCGAAGTGTACGTAGTAAATCCAATCCAAAGCCAGTTCTTCCAGAAACGAGCTGTAAATTTAAGTATGTGATGTGGCGGGTGTCGTTATGGCCGTTGTTCATAAATGGCTTAGACAGGCCGGTGTCCATTTCCTAGCGAAGGCAGTCAAAGGACTGTGGGATACAGGGGAGCGCGGGTTAGAAGGTTTTATAAGGAGACACGTGGCCCTAATGGCCGAAACAAAAGAAAACTGAAAAATAAATTCGAAAAGAGGTATGCAGTAATGTCTCATTATTACGCTGTTTCGCACAATGTGAAACGTAACGCGAAAACGCCCAGTGTAGACGTAATATTTAGAACAGATTTCAAGTTAGGTAAGCTCATACCTTTCCAAAGAAAGAGGACGGGGTGCCAAAAAGCCGACAGGGAAAAGTCGGTGCCGTGTGAGAGCAAAATAGAGTGGCATGGTTGGCAAGGCAGAGATCCTCGCATCCTCAGATCAAGCTCCTGCCTAACGTCTACAAAGAACGGCGATCGTGATGGTGTAGAGGGCACGTTGGAAAAACAGTGTGGATGTTAGCAGGTACAACTTAGCAGACCCGTTAGCGTTCTCCGCCAAGTCGGATTCATGGTTATGTAACTCCACGAGAGAGCGATACTGCCGCGAACTGGCGCTGCTTCTTACAGATGACCTGGCGGCATTCCAACGGAGCTTCACAATCTCGAAATTTGTTCATTCGTTTAAAAGTTACTTTTATTGACTTTTCTGCCGGCAGCCCAGAAGCAATAAACTAGAAAAGTGTTTTCTAGGCTGCTGTCACAACACAGACCATATCTAAATAAAAAAATAAGGCCAAACATTTCGTTTCCGTACTTATTGAAGGCATGAAATGTTTTTAATGCTACCCCAAATCCCAAAAGTTTGTCCGTGCGGCCGTGCATTTTCCGCCAAATTTAGCGAGAAAAATGGCGTCATCTGACGTCGCGTGACTTACACGCCTCGGGGAAATCGACGGCACGTGACCTATACGCCAACTCAGTTGCCCCGCTAAATTTAGCGGGAAGATATACGCCACATGACACAGCGATTCCCTATAATGCATTTCATGCATTCTACAATTTCAAAAGTAAAGGTCGCTGCCAATTTTTTATATTGGTTTTGTTTTTTTATAAACGTATTAGAATGATTGGTTTCTCGAAGAAAAATGAACGCCATACCTGAAGTCTCCTGGCGCACAAAATACTTTGGCGGCCTCGTGATATCAACTCCTTCCGAACGCGGTGGATAGTGCTCTTCCTATGTTCCAACGGACTATATTATGCATATTAGCATGGTTTTAATATATACTGTTTTCCATGAGCGACGTGCGTGAAGACAGAAGTTTTAGATCACGTGGTGTCAAACGCTTTGCGTCCCCCGAGCAGCTTGAGGCGGCGCAATGCGCATGCGCCGAATGTTCTGAGCATGCTCTGTGCGACGTCCCGAGCTCGGGGTACCCAATGCGTTGGGGCTCCCTATTCTAGAACTTACCAATAGAGATTGTTTAGAATAGGGGGCCCCAGCGCTTTCGGTGCCCCGAAAAGCTTGGAACGTTGCACTGCATCTGCGTAGGGCCTCTGCGCAGTGTGAAGCACCAAGCTGCTTTTGGGGCTCCGAAGCTTGGGGCCGCCTAAAAAGCTTGGGGTGTAGCCCTGCGCAGTGCTCTCCAATGAGGTTGTCCATGCCAAGCAGAAGTCACTCTACCCGGGAAAGTCGTATAACCGCCTTGGGTGTCGTTTTAGGACCGTCAGACCGGCTCGTGCTGCTTCCGTTCAATGCTCCCGCTCGGTGACAACGCGTCGGAGGAAGACGCAGGCGCGCAATGAACGGTCTTAGTGCCGATAAGAGTTTTACTGCTTTTAGCAGCAGGCAAGAAAAGATTAGAAGACCCTAAGTTAGTTTGCGCCGTATTCAGAAGCATTACCAGAAGCCGAAACAGAAAGGGTTATGGTTGCTGCGAGTTAATAATCTTGAAGCGTAAAGCGGCAAACATCGCAATCGGCGATGATATTGGTGTCGCGGCTACTACACAATGCCACATTGTGCCATATCCAGAACAGCCGTGCGGTAAGAAATATTAAAATATATTTTGTATGGGTTGTTTTAGACTTTCATTTTGGCGTACTTTATTCTGTTGTACCCTAAAAAAATAAAAAAAAAATAATGTTTTTCTTTTGTTATTATTGATACATGCAAATGTTTATCCTTCTTTCTGGTAATATATGCGGTGTTCATCTGCTTGACGTTAAGAAATGGTGAAATGCCGAAATTAACCACCCGTTGATCCTCTATTTCAAGCCAGCGCTGATACGAAAAAGTAACAAAAAAAAAATTTGCATATTTATGCGAAACATTCCACGAAAAATAATAGTATCAGCCCAGAGACCCAATATCTACGCGTAAGGACATTCTTTGAAACTCATTGGAACAAAATAGTAGAAAATATAATATACTAATATAATAAAATTTATTCACATGAAGTAGTCCACACAAATTATGCTGGCCAACGAGAGCAGATGCTGCTTGTGTTTAGGGCCAAAGAATCAGCAGGAATGCATACACACGCAAAGAAACATTTACAGTTGCCAGCAAGTCGTCAGTCGAAAGAAGAAAAACTGACACGTGAACATTTTCTTTAAATTGGATAAGGTACCAGCAAATTTTCTAAGCGCAATACCCACTTGGCATTACATGATTGGATGAAAATATGTAATAAGAACAATCTTGTCTTTCCGGCTCATCTTCAGCAAAACGTGCGTGTACCGACAGCCGCTATGCGTACACGCTGCTGTAGGCAATTAGTTCCTTAACAGCTCTGTATGCCGGGTGTTTCTGCACTTAATATTAATGAAAAAAAAATCCCTAAAGGTTTTTTGGTTGAGAAATAAAATAAATATATTTTCGGGAACAACACATCCAGTCACGGCGAACATGATCTAACTTGACCTAACAAAGTTTAAAAAAAACTACTAGTAAAAAAACTAGTTTAATAAAATGTATTAATCGACTTTACAATTAGTCAAAATAAACATATGGCTTTAGTTAAAAATTTGCTGAGGGTCATTGAAAAACCCTAAACCAGTCATTTAAGGACGGCTTGAAGATACGTGGGAAGAACGGTGATGGCACTAAGTTTGCCGCCCGTGCAGCAGGCGCAAGGCTGCGTTGTGAAAGCGCGGGTCATAAAAATATCATCCGCGTTTTCGCTTTGAGGTCTTTTCCTTTTAGGCGCCACCATGTGGCACGGCGGCGACGGCCGCAACAGAATCTCTTCGGCGCCGTCCGCCGCGGCTTTCATAGTCGCTCTCGCCGCCTAAAATATGGCTCTGTCCCCCCTCCCCACCCCCCCCCCCCCCCCCCCGCACCAAAATCCGGAATTCGCCCCCACGTTTAAAAAAAAATGTCTGGGACCGCATTTAGTGTGCATCAGATATGACCCAGGCAAAGCGAGCAGACAATAGATTGCGTCGTCTGCTCGCTGCGCCTATCGGGATATGGCGCCTTAAGTAAATAGCGTCGCTAACTGGGCCGTCTACGAACGCGCCCAACCTTGCCTTTGGCAAAAGTTTTACTTAAATTTTTAACCGAAAAAAATCTGCGTCTTGAAATTTCACAGGGTAAAACTGACCTGCTCGGTGCACATTCGGTCAAAGTTGGAGTTATGTGCAGGCGCCGATTTTTCCGGCTGGTTTTGTAGCGGATTGCCCGCTTGGAACACCCTATATACATTTGAGTGAGAGAATGTTTCGAAAGCCTTGTAAAATTTGAAATCATTTTCTCAACATCCCAAATTTTTATTTGTAGCAAGGTATACTATTATAAGAAAATTAAAATATAAAATATAGTATTTGTTTGCATGACCACATTTAAAACTTGAATATTTTCAGCTGTGCGTTTCAACTGCGTCCTCGCCTTGGTGCTACTCTAGCCAATATTGCGGCATGAATATAATTAATTACCTAACATTAAAGCTTAACATGTAGATATCTCAAAATGTGCGTAATGTAAAGTAAAACGTTCACACCGCAACAAAGCTTGCCGTTTTGCAATGCACATTTGAGAAAATTCAAGCTTTATTTCCGTGTATGAAAACAAAATGTTATGTATGATATTTACATTTTATGTTATATCACTTTATATGATGGTTATATCTGTTGACATATCAATATTATACCTTGCTTTTACTAAAGAAATGAAGCAAATAAAATAGGACTTTTGACAACATGATCCCGAATTTGCTAAGTTTTAGAAACAATCGCACATTCATATTTCTAGCCGATTTTAGTTCTTTCATAAATTATTGAATTAGTATGAAATAAAAGAAAGCAAAGTTTGAGTTTCTAGTGATACCAAGCTCAATAAAATACCTTAAATCGATCACACGTAAGAACTTGTCAAAATTTGAAAAGAAAGTCATCAAAGTTCAAGATTTTTTGAAATTTATTTGTAAAATAGAAGTTTATTTATATATTCGTTAGGCGCAACAAAATATAATATGAGAGTGCCACCAATTCTTTTTTAGTTCACTAGTGTGAGAACTGACAAAATGGTGAGCGGTCCAACATGCCGTTGTCGAAAGGTGCGAGAAACATCAACTTTCGCCTCGGCCACTGCAATAGTAAATAACTTAAAGGGGCCCTTCAATGAATTTTTTACTAATTTTTAGTTTGCACCGAACCTGAGCGCACTGAATGTGGTAACTTAATGAAACTTTTCTTTTCTCGAAATTCCCTTTATTTTAAAAGTTATAGGCAAATTAAAATTACAAAAACAAGCAAAAAATAACTTCCCTCATGACGTCCTTGGTTGCTTGAGAGTGGCCGTGAACTAGAAGAGAAGTAGTGAGCTCATCGAGCGCTCACGGTGGCCGCACCCCGTGTCGACGGCGCGAGAGGGCGCCATTAAAGCGTGTTCTGGATAGTCTGTATGCAGCGGGCAGCCACAGCGGCTCTCATTGCATTTGCTGCGCGATTAAATACCAATTCGGCATGACACTTCATTGGCCACAAACGACAGCAAACACGGGGTAAAGATCCGTTCAGAATGGGAGCTACTTTGCGCTGCCATACCGCGAAACGGCCAAACCGCAAGACAAAGCTTCTCGCCGAAGGACTTCGGAAAGCTCGGAGCCGGTCGGATCCTCCTGCCCATTAACGTCCCTGGATATTTTTTCGTTTTTACAGGTAGCGACAACTTTCCATCTACGATTCCTCTTTCCCCCAAAAATTTTCTCCTCTCCCTCTCTAGCGCCGCCATTCGCTTCCTAACGTCAGACGGGAGGGCGGTTCCGCTTTGTTATGTGGTTAGCAGTAGCGTAGTCTTCCTTGTTTTGGTCATTTCCAGCGCGCGAAATTAATTTGGATATCATCGGGTTACTTACGTGAATCCAAGGTACGCTGTTATTTCCGCAAAAGCACATATATATATCAATATTTTGCCGCAATCCCTATCATACCGCAGCGAGAGCTTTCGCGAGCAATGCTCTCGGCGATGCTAGATATGTGCGCGCCTGCGTTACAATAAACTATTTATATTTGTAATAAAGACAAATGCCTTGTGAAAATTTCGTTCAGTCGTCGATAGAGCCGCATGGTTAAGCTATTGTGAGAACTCTATTTTGTTTGCAACCATTCTCCCTCGTGACGAGCGTCGGTAATGGTACGCAAACGTGTGCACGGTGTAGACGCAAACGCGTTTGGAACTCATTTTTTTGGGGTGTATCTACATGACTTCAACACACATTTTGTTATAAGTACTAGTAGCAGTGTTTAGATGGAAAACAAACGTCGTGCGAAGTAGTGACCTTGACAAGTTTGGACGATGCGAGATCCGTGCGGATGAATTTACAGCACTTAACTCACCAGTCCCAAACAATATTTCGGTGAAGTTACACCATCGCACGTGTTATTCACACATGCGATAGCGGGATATCTCGTCCTCGAACCTCTACTGCGGAGCCGTGTTTGGTCTCAAATAACTCTGTAAAGGATTCTAGCTGGCAACTTTCGCTGTTTTTGATTGCTAGATAGCATACCCTCAGCGTGCAGTGAAGAAATCTTGCGTACAACTTTTATTATTTTGCCGCATTAAACAGTGAATCCAAGACCAATTTTATTAGATCGCGTTCAAGGAATTAGCTATAAACGTGTTTAATGTCTCTGTCTACTTTTTTCTGCCTAGATTCCACTGTAACATCCAGTAGATATTTTTTAGACAAAACCAACGAGACTGGGGGGAAGGAAGGACAACACAACACGAAGCACATGCATTGTGCAGACATTTTTGTTTATTTCAGCTCTTGTCGTGCGATTATATATATATCTCAAAAGGCAAGTGTTCTACTCCCACAAGCTCCATTATTCCTCAACTTCGCTTTCTATTCCTAGTTCGAACCACAGCTCTCTCAAACACAGGTGGTAAGCCAAAGAAGCATGAAAGGCGTTTTCGGCTCATACTGTCCTCGGTAGCAGCTTTTCGTGTTTCGTAGAGGTTCACTGCGGGACACTCACAGCTGAAGCGGCCAATCGGCGGCTTCATCCATTCATATCCTGTCCCTTAAAAACTCAGATTACGCAAAAAACTTTGCCGGCGAATAACCGGGTTTTCGAGTGAAAAACAACAGGCTAAAACGGCAGAGCACCGATGCCGCATTTCAGCTGAGACCGAGTTCGGCAGTTAGGCGCGTCAGGAAAAACATTGCATGTGTACCTATGTGAACGTGTGTGGAAGAGGTAACTAGTTCAGAAATGCTCACCTCAGAAAGCTTGCTGCTTCTGGTAGGGACAAAGTTTTTCCTCCCAATCATGGGGAGCCATGCCTTCTGCCTCTTCAGATCGGCTTTCCGAAGCGGAACGGCGAACAACTTTTTTCCACTACCAGAACCCTGGCTGCACCCAAAAGCGCAACACCCCGTCATCTAACACAAACGCTTACTACTTGACTTGCCTCATTACGGTCGAGAAACACCAGGACGTCGAGCTAAAGTCGTCGGCGAGTATCACGAAACACGCGAGCGGACGGAGCAGCCGAGCATCTTGGAAGCAAATGGCGGACGGAAGGGGTGACAATTCCGGAAATCACGTGACATCGCTCTCCTCCAATAGAAACAGATGTCGGCGCGGCAAAGAATGACGGTACTTGTAAAACGCAGTGAAAAAACATCAAGGGACTTTACTGCCCATACGATCGCAGCGCCGCCGCGTACATCCGGGACCTTTCCGTATCAGCGCCTGATCCCACTACTCCTTTCTAGTATGCGCCGCCTTTTCCACCGCTTGGTGGCGGGTATGTCGACGGGTCATTTCTTGTTTCCGTACTTTATGAACTGCATTCGTTTCTTTTTTTGACCTAAAATACTGAACAAAAACTACTTTTATAAATGAGTGAAACGGTTCGCGCCACTTATATTTTGTATTTTGACTAAAAAGAAGCTTTTAGCGGCTCTGACCAGTAGTAAGCCCAGGACCCAAAACGTCACATTTTGCGCGCTTTCGGTACCGCGGGTCGCCCTCGTCGGTGGAGGAGGTTTCCGCGTCGTCCGGTTAAAATATGACGCACTGATATTCAGTTACTCTCTCCGTGCCCGCTGGCTTGCCCGAACCCCAAGGGACGTGGAAACCGCAAAAAAGGTAGACGCTTAAATATGATTGCAGGGCCCCTTTAAACAAAAATCCGCCAATCATGCCGTTTGCAGTGTTTCATTTCAAGAATGCTACTATAAACATACTGTTACGAATGGCAAATGATGAGGCGGCGAATAACTGAAGAAACTTACCGTTTAATGGGAAAAACTTGTGTCCAAAATTAAGTAGGGAAAGGCAAGCGTCGCAGGTGTCGATGTTGGCGAAACCACAGGATCGAGCGCTGGGTCGAGACTTACTCCGGCTTGCCACGCGGAGCGCCTTTTGTAGCCGCGTGGGTTTCTGGAACATTCGGCCTAGAACGTTAGGCGCGTAGAACATTTGCAAATCGATGAGACGAGAAAGTTCTCGAATTTGCGAGAGCGCCAAGTAGACAGAATAATTCCGGATTCAAACCCAGATCCTTCGCGCGACAGGCAAGCATGGTAACCATTCGGCCACGTACGTGCTCGGTCAGCGACGCGCGTGGCAACATATTTTTTTGGTCAAAATTAAATATTCAACCCCAAATTTGGGCGTCCATTGAGATGAAAGCTCACATATAGATTTATTATTTTTAAAGTATGTTTGGGTTAACTTTGCTTTTTTTAGCAAAAAAATTTAAAATTATGCCGCAAAAAAAAAAAAAAATCCTTTCCTCTTTTCGGTGAAATTTACAAACTGAGAATGAATTCGTTTCGGCGTCAATCCTTTATTTGTCTTGTGAGTCAGATCAGATCCGTTGCTTGGAAATCATTATCTCAAACTCGGGCAACAGAAACTAAAGATGTGCAGACGAGAATTGTCATTTTTTTCGACCGCTATTTCAGATGTCAATTTTATTCTGTTTTTTTTTTTTTTTTCACAAAGGTTCCCTGAAATTGTTTTTTATAATGAACAATCAGAACGGTGATCTAAAGTGTTTGTACAATGCGGTAAACGAAATCGGAGAAAATAGTACGCCATCGGGCGTGAATAATCCATGTCACATCGTTGGATTGGAAATCATTGTCTTTTA
Source organism: Ixodes scapularis (assembly GCF_016920785.2). NCBI lineage: Eukaryota > Metazoa > Arthropoda > Arachnida > Ixodida > Ixodidae > Ixodes > Ixodes scapularis. Next base: position 12,268,203 of record NW_024609836.1, on the reverse strand, counting down.
TGTTGATACTATGTGTATTTTCCGTCACATTTAACGCACATAGAATCGCTTTTTAATAACTTTTCTAATTCAGGGATAAAGTCCTTCCGCGACTTGGCTATTTTCAGGAAGCTGGTGGAAAAGCTTTTTGCCACTGTGAATTGAGTCTATGTTCGGTTCCTGATATTTTTTGTTTTTGTTGTTGGTAGTGTTGCACTCGTTCTTTAATTATTTTTTTACGAAAATCCTGTGTGCACATCAAAGTGAAGACTAGCTGCTTGTTTTCAGGCACACAAGAAGTAACATTATTGTCTTTACTAATATTATTAATCTGAAAAAAATAAGGATGGTCTATTGGTGGATTTATACGGAATGTGTTAGATTATCCTTGGAAAACGCCAGCGGCACCCGCTGCCCTGACGATGCTTGCACTGTTCACGGCTTTCGGCAGCCCGTCTCCTTCGATGACAATTCGTCTTCGTTGGCAGCCTACCTGGACCGGCGCTAGTGCTTGGCTCACACTCCATTTTGTAGCACAAACCAAGGTATACGCGCCCCGCACACCGGCAAGTTGAGACTCGCCCCGGCAACCGCGCGCGCATTGGCTTCCGCCCCATGACGTCACTTGCCTCTCGCCGTTGACCTTCACTACTTTCCTCCTCTCTACGCGGTGCGCTTCCCTTTCCACGCTTTGCACATACCGGTCGCCGTGAGGTTTTCTATGTCATGTGAGTGCTAATGCTAACGAATTAAAAATATTAATCAAATGCAACGAGTAACATAAATTGATAGGCAATAGTCTAGAGCAGTAACAAAAATATTTTAGTCGTTAGTAATTTAAAAACGAACGAGTACGAAAGTAGGTCACTAAAACACAACGCAACGGGTTACTAGTAAGGTCGTTACTAATGACGCGCTACACCCAACAATGATTTTCGGTGGTGATTCGTGCCTTGTTTCTTGTCTTGTAGGACTGCGTTCATGCCGACGCAGTTAGAGGTGATATCGTGCGAGTAAATAATTATAATTGAACAACGAGCATTCCAACGAACAAAGGTTAGACAAATCCTTATGATTCCGCTTTCGCCAGTGTCTACAACTTCATCATTTGACGGGTCTGCTATACATACGGAACTGATCGTCTCCCTGGTGGTTGATGTACGTTCTGAGAACGGCGATATTTCCGGTGTCACTCGTAGAAAAACTTTTGTAGCTACACGGTTATAGGCACCTATAGCGCTTGCACGAACGCTGACAAAAGCTATGCACGCGCACTCCTCTTCTAGTCGAAAATGCCGTAGAAAGTTCCACGGGCACAGTTGTAAATATGACGCTTTCACTGAAGTACTACGCGTGAGTCACCGGGTCATCTGTGCTTCGTAGGAAGCGTGGCAACCGGTTCAACGCTTGGCGCACGGCATACGAGGCACGAAGGTCTAGGTCACTCGCAGGCACAAGGCAGACAAAGGCATTCAAAGGCAGCTGCGCGTGTGGGCTTGACGGTCTTGCCATAGCCTCCTATATACCGACAAAGCCTCGCAGACCGCCACGAGAAGCGGCCACCGAGATGGGCAAGGTGGAGCGGCAGACAACGGATGAGTAAAGCCCCTTCATCTTACAAAAGTAGCGCAATGTGCGTTGATGGACGACGCACGTGCAACGTGCAGCCCTTGGAGAGATCATGGCGTCATAGCCCAGCACTGTGCGAGATTTTCATACACCATGTTCTTCCCAGAAGTGGCGCGCGCCACGTGTCTTGAGCATTTCCACAACAATAAATGTGTCACGGGTGGTGACCAAAAACAATAGATGAACAGGAAGAAATAAACGATCTCCCGAGGGCGTTCACCATACCTGGGGCGCGGGTCGCTTGGGTGGAATCCGCGCAGCCCGAGTCGTCGGTAAGGGCATCGGCGGTACACATGATCAGCTTCCCCGCAGTGGTAACACAGCGGGCGTCGGTCGGCCGTCCTCCAGACGTCTGTCTTCCTCGGCGCAGGTCGGTCTGGGTGAACGTGCGCCTGATCTTCCTGTCGTCGGGGATACTGCGGCGTTGGGGCGTCTCTTCGGGATGGCGCCGCGGCTTGGCGGGGAGCTTGCGGCGGTCGTCGGGCTATGGCAGCGTAGCTCAACGTCGGTTCCTCTGGCGTCGTCATGTTGATCGGAACCTCAGGTTGGAAGGCCCGGTGAACTTCATCTCGCACGACCTCGGCGAGCGACAGGGAGGACGGGCGATCCATAGCGGGGAGCATCTTGCGGATTTCTTCCCGGACGACTTCCCGGATAATTTCGCGGATGTCCGTGCCGGGAGCGTTCTCGCCGCCAAGCAGCGCGGTTGCAGCGACACTTGGATGTCGCTGGTAGTGTGAAGCGCGCGCTTGGAGGGCGCGCTCGATGTTTGTCGCCTCGGTGACGAAGGCTTCGACGGTGCCCGGCGGGTTGCGCACGAGGCCTCCAAAGATGTCGTCTCTCACCCCGCGCATGAGGACCCGCAGCTTCTTGTCGTCTGTGGCTCGTGGGTCGGCACGGGCGCTCAGGCGGAGGACATCTTCTACGAAGCTTGTGACGCTTTCGTCGGGGCCCTGCATTCGCATTCGGAGGAGATCTTCTGCCTTCTCCCGTCGGTGTAGGGTGGCGAACGTCCGCTGCAACTCGGCCACACAGATGTCCCACGACGTAAGCGAAGCCTCGTGATTCTCGAACCAATGCCTCGCAGTACCCTCCAGCGAAAAGTAGAGGTTCTGGAGGCACTGCTCCGCAGTCCATCCGTTGTGCCGCGCCACACGCTCGTAGTGCTTGATCCAGTCTTCGACATCCTCATGGATCTCACCGTGGAAGGGAGTCGGCGTACGGGGAGCGGCGGGCAGGTAGACGACGGCAGGAGCGGCGGGGGTCGGCGACTGGTCGGCCATCGTCGGCTTCGTTGGCTGCTTGGTCCTGGGCGGCAGAAGTCCGAATTCCGGGTGTAGGCCTTGAGTGCGACGACTTAACCGGATCTCGGTAGTGCCTTCGTCGGTTCTTCGTGGGCTTGGCGTCGGACTAGCACTGCGAACCCTCGGAGGGGAACGCTGCACGGGCATGCGTTACCCCGCACCTCCACCAATATGTCACGGGTGGTGACCAAAAACAATAGATGAACAGGAAGAAATAAATGTTTAATGTGGCGAACTTGTGCCAAAAATAAAAGAGTACAAAAGATAATAACAAAGCGTCGCGGGCGTCGAAGTCGGCGAAACCGCAGGATCGAGCGCTGGAGCGAGACTGACTGTGGCTCGCCACGCGGAGCCCCTTATGTACATGAGTGGTCTTCTGGAATAATCGGCGCAGAAACTTCGACGCGTAGAACATTCGGGCCTGGAACAAGCAACATGATTCTCGAATTCTCCAGAACACTAAATTGCAGGAATAAACAAAAGACACGTCACTCCCAGGATTCGAACCCTAGCTTTTCGCGTGGGAGGCAAGCGCGATAACCGTTAGGCCACGCGCGCGCCGCCTACTTGGCCAGCTGCGCGCGCGGCAAATGGCGCCACTTCTGCCAGGATAGAAGTGCTTTACGAATGAGAGGAGAGCCACGTGACTGGCGCCCCGCTGCGGCGAGACACCGAAACACACTCGTCCCGAGCGAACAAGTGTGTTTCGGGTCCTCGCCGCTGCAAAAGCTATGCGCTGACCGTCCAGGTTCCCCGGGGAAAATAAATGGTTCTGTGATGCTCTGTGCTACCAGACCCTCGCGCTCCAAATCTGCGACCGGTTATTCTATGGCTCCGACGTCGAACTGCCAGGCTTTGTGAGTATAAAGGAGGCTATGGTCTTGCTTACACTCCGCTCTAGATTAAATCTGACCGCAACCAAAGGTGCTGCGATCCGATAGACTCAAAAAACAAAGCGCGAAAAGTGCATTGTCACGCTGCTTGTCGTCTTTTTTATTAGTTGTCTAACACCGGCTAAAAGAATCACGCGTAGGAAAAAAAGTCATATGTTTCTTCCACAATGTGCGAAGAAACGAAAGCGACAGCTGTAGTATGGTCGCGCTGTGCGGGTGGCACTGTGCCGTCACGTAACAAAGGACCGTGGTACGACGTGGTTAATTCTCGTAGCTGTCGTGGTCGGTGTCGTGGATGCCACTGACGACTGCCACCAGTGATTTGTGAAATAACAAAGTAAGCGCGGAGGAAGTTTCTAAAACCATCCAACATTACGCGAATAAGTTGCGAATGGGGAAGGTAATGGCCCCACTTGCTCGGTAAAGTGAGAAAACCACTATGTTGACTGCAAGGTTCGAGTTGTTTACGAAATTTCGCCTTCGTGTAAAAGAACCTATATTGGGCAAACGGGCATATGTGTTAACCACAGATTGCGGACGCATGACTTGTCCTTACAATCGTAAGTGGGAACGGTTGCTAGCTGATGGTTGTCGAACCATTTTTAAAAAGACACGAGATGATCGGTAAGGGAAATTTTAGAAGACTATGAAATATCAAAGAGGCACGAAAATCGTCAGCCAGAAGTAGCTGCATTTACACGGCAAAAAGTCTGACTTTTTAGATACTGTATTGAGTGACCACCCCATAATGTGTTCGGTGTTGCTGATTTTGCTTTTATTAAAGTTCAGTTGAGAGTAAGTGCTTGTCCTGTGCGCACTTCTTCTATGTTGACCTTGTTTTATTGCCCGCTGTTTTTCCTATTGTCATGTAATCCACCTGATCACGAGCGAGCATTTAGAAACACCCTGTAATCTAGACACACTAGTGTTAAGCGGCTATACATTATCACATCGCCTTAGGTCACGGACAGACGCAAGTGTGTGAATCAGCCTTTGCGTTCTGGCACCTTGACAAAAGTATACTGACCTAATACTTGTATGACCTCGCTTCTGTTTCGCAGCGGAAGAAAGGCGTAGAAGAGGCTCCAAAGTTCCTCCGCAAAGCCGGCGTGATCCAGAGGCTGGAAGCTCTAGGTGAGGCCATGGAGCGCACTTTCAAATGAATGGAATCGGTGAATAGTTATGTACTATTCATTCGATAACGATGGTTTTGTTACAGTGCCTGGAACCTCTCTCTGACTGGTGCGTCATGCGTTTTATCACACCCATAACTCGAACGCGGTCCCGCTACAAATTACGTCGCAGAAACCGCCGTGTCACGCTGTTGAATGTCGCGATCATGGCAGTTGACTGTACACAGACGCGTTGTAGCATGAAAAAGACGAACGAATGCCCTTGTCGTTGTCGCCGCAGCGTTCCGACTCATGGCTGCTGAAGCTTCCGTGTACGGTGAAGCTGGAGAGTGATCTACAGCAGGACAGGCGTCTGCCATGTTCGTCTCCGCTGCTGGACCACAAGTTAGGACGTGATAGATACTTCTGTCAAAGGCGCGTACGAGGCACCATAGTTTCGGGAACTACTGATCGGTTGATGCGTATCGGCTTTTAAGGTGTTAGTTAGGACCTTAAAGCCTTTCTCTGGAGCACCGAAAAGCTTTTCTTGTTGTAAATAATGCGGCGAAACTGGTGATTGGAGCACATGAATAGAAGCTCAAGGTCATACGGCTACTGAGAAAACCATGGCAGGCATCGATGACAGTACGCGTGGAAATGACACGGCCTGTTCCGCAGGAGCAAGGGAAAAACGCTGGCTTTTCAAGGAGCCGAGTGAAAGACTGGAACATTGGGGAGCATGGCCGATTTTCTGGCCATTTGGTGGAATAGAAAACTTTCAAGCAAATATCAAAATTCTTTTAATTATAATGCAATTAAATGCAAAGGTGCAAGCGAGCTGGACAAGAAAGACGAAAATGATCCCTGGAGAAGGGGAACAAGAGGAACAAAGGAGATTTGTGTTTGTCCTTTGTCCCTCTTGTTCCCCTTCTCCAGGGATCATTTTCGTCTATCAAAATTCTAATTTATTTGCGATCTATGATACCCAGACAATTGCAGTCCTTGGGAATTTAGCTATCTTTTGTCAAGAAAGCAGAATTTAATAATTATGATAAAAACATGTGGAAACAAAAAAAAAAGAAAACATTTATTTTTCACAGTTTGGTTGGAAAAAGGATAACATAACACGAATATACAAAAAAAAGTTACGAGCTATATTTACCGCAAAAGAAAAGGTCAGCTAGAGCGTTATGGACCCAGAGAGACGAAACCGACACACGCAACGCTGACTCTACACTTGGTGACGTTCAACTTTCAGAAAAGACCAGATCCATTCTCGACCAGGGACCTAAGTATGCTGTCGCACCACAGCTGGAGGCCGTTGACAAGGTTGCCCTTGTTCGGACCAATGCGTCCCGTGCTAACGAAGAACAGAAATCACAGAGTAATTCTGAAGGCCTCGAATGCGTCGCAAGCCAAATGTGCCTGGGACCTCCAGGCATATGGGCTTCGGCCCTGCTGTGCAGGAGGCACGAAGAAACTATCTCCAGCTCTGTGTTCCATTTAAAACGATTAATAGTTGCGGATGCTGCTACACAATTTAAAAATAGATCAGCTTGAACTTTAAAATTGTACTTAAACATAAAGAAAAAATACACTGTCATCTTATTGCAGGATATGCCAGTGCAGTGCAGCTTTCAACACCACAACCATCCTTGCCAGTAAAAACAGTCCCCATGCACGCGAAATACTCGAGGCGCTCGCTATCGAGGAGCACGCGGAAGACTGCGACCCCATCTATCAGTGTTCACAAAAAAGAAAGACAATACCTAGGAAGTGTAACGCCCGGACCAACAACAGCATGAGCTTGTGGCGGCTCAGTTTAAAAACAATAATGTTTAAATATTTCTGTGTATTTGTTGGTATTGCTTTATAGGAGTGTAATTATCAGTAGTAATCTATTAGTGCATTAGGTTTATTTATGTGCGTAATTAATTTCTCGTTCTCCATGTTCGACTTGAATGAAGAAGAATTTTCGCAATAAAGTTTACTCTAAAACACCGTTGGTAGTCAGCTGTTTGCCCTCTTCGGTCATTTTTTTTACTTCGTGTTCAAGTACATTTCTAAAGTTCAAGCTGATCTATATACAAGTCTCAGATAAAAAATGGAGGTTTCGTTGTCCTCGATGCCTGGACCTACGGGGAGAAAGCTGCTCAGCGCTCCCCAAGCTTCGGCAGCGCGCCTCTTAGCACGCTGAAAGCTATCACCGCTATCTTTGCTGGCTCAGCGCGTGCGGCGCGAAGGAGCTCGCCGCACGCGCTGAGCCAGCAAAGATAGCGGTGATTGCTTTCAGCGTACTAAGAGGCGCGCTGCCGAAGCTTGGGGAGCGCTGAGCGAGGGGCGTGAACACATCGGAGTAGGCCACGCACCCTCGCCCCTCGGCTCACTTCCAGGTGGCGCAGCCTGTACCGCAAGCCACGCGCTCCTCTGTTCGCATTTTATGTTTCCCCGATAGTACATTTTATCTACCCTGAAGGACGCCAGAATCCAAGTCATCTTTAAGTACGTAGACAGCTTCCTGATCTTGTGCAGCATAGAAACAGAGAATCAAGTTAACGAGTGCAGAAGCACGGCCATGGGAAGCCTCCAAGAATGTTGCCCGGAGTTGGTGTTTATTTACGAATAACCCGTTCACAAGTCCATCAAGTTCCTAGACCTTGCACTTGAGTTTAAAGAAGGACATGTGCACTGGAAGCACGAACCCCGCTCGAGCAAAGCTTTTCTTCAATTCACATCTGGCCAATCGAAAATAATCAAACGGAAGTGTTGCTAACACGGCTCTCGTACCCGCACTGAGCACGTAATGCCACCATCAAGTTGACAAAAGTTTTCAATAAGAGATCTCTCGGCTTCGCGACTCCGTGTATCCAGGTGTCATCTTATAAGACGTGTGTGAAACAATATGCAGGAAATTATACCGAAAATCACCAAGTACTGAGCGACAAAAACAGACAACACGAAAGAACATCGCGGTGGTACCTTACATCTAGGCTGTCACCCACTGACCCAAAGAGATCACCTCGCAACAGGACGTCGTGCGCTCCGACAGGTCGTGTGCTTGGCACCAAACAAAGCCAACTCCATGTGCCGCAGAGTAAATCAGGCCAATGGCCAGAACCCCTGTAACACCGCGCGCAGGACGCAATACGCGACTTGTCAAATTGGTGTTGTGTACCAGATTTTCATGTTATGGGGGGATACTGCATCGGGCAAACGGGCCGCTACATTAACGACCGAGTCAGTGATCGCGCAACATTGGTGAAAAAGCAACGGCTGGGTATCTTTCAGCCCATTGCCTCAAGTGAGGGTGCCGTGTAAGTTTAAAAAAAAAAGCTTCGTTCGATTTACCTGTACCTCCTGCACTGGACAGAAAAGTGTGGGGCAGTGTACTTCCGGTCTGTGTAATGGGGATCCGACCGGAAGTACAGTACTTACACTTTTCTGCCCGAATGCAGGAGTTGCAGGTAAATCGAACGAAGCTATTATTTCCATCTTTACAAGACAAGAAATGCCTTTGTGCGCGAGATTCCTGTGGCCATCCACGGCCATTGAGGAAAGCGTGGATGGATGTGTGAGCATGCCCTCCATCGCGGTGAGCAAGAAAGAAAAAGAATTCCTGCGGTGTGGCACGTCCCCGTGAAAGGAAATAAGAGGGATGGGGTGTTAGAGCTGTTAGGTGGGTTGGGGTGAGGTGGAAATGTGTAATGTATCATAAAGTAATTTAATTTATTGGTAATATCTTATGTGCAGATTAAAAATAAGTAAAGGAGGAAACGAATAGACCATTTGCAGTCCTCCCAAGCGCCCCGGCGCGCGCGCGAGGAATCTTGGGATCGGTGTTCTGTCGGCCCCCGTCGTCTGGCTGCTCTCCGTTGGAATCGCATCACCTCGCTCTAGACATACTTTTCATCTTCGTTGTTTATACTTAATAATCCTCTTTTTTATCTACTCCAGTGTATTTTTCTTGTTCATAAGTGTATCTATTTCGTTCAGCGCTTTGTATTTCTTCTGTATATTACGTGTTTTTGTGCATATTCCATCGTTTTCGACGCGGCCGTCGACGGACACCACGCCGCTTCGTTCGCCGCTCCCGGGGTGAGTACTGACTGTTGCCGTTACGCTCTATCCCGCTCCTAGGCCGTTCATTTAACTCGTGTGCGGTCGCGAGAGAGCAGTTTCGAACATCACTACAAATGTCACCGCTGTAAGCAGAGAAATAAAGTAGTCATCACGAAGCGAAGGCCGACATGCCTTCGCTTCGTGATGCGCTCGCCCTGTGAAATGTGAGCGTGGGATATCGAGTACTGCTTGCGTGCTCAACATTCGGGACGGTGCTTTGTCGTTGCGATCTTTTTGCCCTTCGGACGCTTGCGAAGCTGTACCAGCGGTCGGCGTGCCTCGGCAGCGCTCGTCAACAACCGTCCGCGCGGCGTCACTTTTCTCGCGTTCGCTGACCGTCCGCGAGCGCCGGTGATTCATCGTCGCGGCTGGTATGCGTATGTAGTACATCGCATAGCTTCACAATCGCTCTTAACAGCGGTTGTGAGTTGAGCGGGCCCTTAGCAAGCGAGTTATGTCAGCAACTGCAACTTTGAAACTGATGGTCACTTCACTTATTTATTTCACTATTCGAGATGTCAGCTGAATGTAGTATCTTCTTAGGTCACCCTCAGAAGCCACATGACGGGCGGTACAACCTGCTGTGTACCGGGCTGTGCCCACACCACTCTCACTGCCAAGCATGTGTCCTGGAATCGCTTTCCGAAGAACAGCCATCTACGCAACATTTGGGTACAGCGAATCAACAGGAAAGGTATTTACCATATTTTTTTACTTGTTATCTACACTTTCCTGACAATGATCAGGAAGGTACAGTGTGTGTACTGTCCGACGTGGCCCAAGTCATTTTACCCATATGTACAACATACCTGCGAAACACATTTTTTTTAAAAATAAAAATAGCATTCATTATTTTTGACCTATAAGTGCAACATACGACTGAAACAAAAAAGACAATCTCAAAGAATCCCAGATGTTGCATGTGCCCTTTTCACTCTCTTGGCCACTTCCACCTGCACCGACATACCAATATTTGATTGCATCGCAGGAATGTCGCTTCATCTCACTACCCTACAGCTAAAGCAAAGATACTCTCACAGTGCTTCTATCATTTTCAGCGTGCATCCACTCCAGGTTTGTTAGGCATAAACTATGTGCTTGTTCTTAGTGCCCGCTGCACAATGGTACTGGAAGTGTTTAGAAGGCGGTGGGGTGACGATGGGGGAGGAGGAGAACTGAATTCTACCCCCTTGCCCGGATAGTTTACTGACGCCCCTGTTCAGACGCCACGGCTGCTGCATCCATTCTTACCACTGAGATTGAGTTGCACTTGCTCCAAAGTTGAATGGGTGAATCTTAATATGGTGCTAACTGCTTCTTTTGCATGCAGGTACCACTGGACGGTTCTCTCTGTGGACGCCAACCTCTGACAGCAGAATATGCGGCGCTCATTTTAACGAAACTGGGAGAAAGAAGTACGAGGACAAAGCTCCCCGGTTTTTTCCAACCAGGACATTTCCGAAGTGTATGTTATTTGCCTATTTTTGTTTCTTTCTGCAATAGTTGTTTTTCCCTGCTTATATTCTTGCTTGTGATCACTGTATACATGGGTCGTTTCTCACGTGAGCTACGTCACTGCTGGTGGCGTCTGGTGATTTGTGGACAGCGGTGCTACCCAGTGAGCATGGCGAAATACGTGACCTACGGAAGCAATCATCGCTCTCATAGAAAAAGACGGAGCTTCAAGCAATCGTAATGTCAGATTTTGTAGAGCTGCAGACATAATAACAATGTTTTGTCTGAATACATGAGATCTCTCAACGGCTAGACGACGCAAATGGACTGCAATCGAAAAGAGGTTTTGCGACGTGCGGTTAAGTAGCATCAAGGATATCACTGAAACTGAAAAAGTATAACATTCTCGTCCGTCATTAAATTTGCAGTGGGAATAGGTGGCATATAAACCTACTGACTGCCTTTTTCAAGGATTTGGCTTGGCTTAGCTAGCTTGCTGCTCAAGGCACCAGGGGATGTCGCTCTGCTGCCTTCATCTCTGATGGCCCCAAATGACAGCTTTTAATCCAGCTCTCTCGTTGTGGAAAGTAGTGAAGGCTCTGCATGTTTCCTGTCGTACATTGAAGTGCCAGCTCATCTCGACTCTAAATAACAGCAGTGTGTTTGAACGGTACCAGACGATGCTTCTTTATATTTCCGACTGCTCTATCTGACACAGTCGGTCACAATGCAAGAGGACTTCAGCGAGCTGGAAAACACTCTCTTAGCACATAGAAAAACATTGGAGAAAATGTACCAACATGAATTCTAGAAATATTTTGAGCGAAAACTGACGTCAGGTGCAAGGACTCTATAATTACTGTCCACCGTGTTTGCTTGACTAGGCAGCTTCCTAGTGACCATTCAAGCAGATAGAGTTGGACATGCCTTGTCAGGAGTTTGCGGTCGTAATATGCTTGAGCCAACTGCTTTGTAAGAAGTTGCAGCTGTGCATATCGTTCGTGTCACAAATGGAAACACATATGAATGCGGAAATATAATTATGTTTAATAAAGGGCCCTTTAGGCAAGTATGGACAGCCTAAGATGGCACCGAATATAGTCGATTTCACAGTAACATGGCAGGTGGCAGACTCTATAACCCCTGTGAACTGATTGAAGTGTTGAAGTCAAATGTATGTGACAGCTCTTTACTAGAGAAGTGTACTCTGATTGGCTCGCTTGGGACAAACCTTTTGTTGTGTGCCAAACTATGTTGAATAAGGATATAAACTTTGTTCCCTTCTTTTATACGCCGGTGGCTGTTGAATGCACTTCGTCTCAGAAAGAACTGCAACAATCGCTATTTGGCTACAACATTCCAGACCAGCTACCAAAGGGTAGAAACAGTGACCGCTATTGATCCAGCTGAGCTCTTGGTTGTTTGACATGTTATGTGCTCCGTACAGTGTAAGCTGTGCCCTGTGCTAGACAGAATTCCAGCCGGTATGTAATGCTTATAAAATAATTGCGTGAACAATTGCCTTATCCTTGCCTGCAGATGTTGCGGCCTGCCCAAAGGTCCCAAACATGATCTGCGCAAGGAAGCGCCATGCGCTGCAGCCGCTGCCGGCCTACTTTCTGTCGGACCTTGACCTGGCACAGACCGTGACCCTGCCTGCTAGCCAGGAGCCAGCACAACCCGGCAGCCCCTTGGCCTCCGCTGGTGCCCCTGACACTGATGATGTAATAGCTAGCGGTAAGCTCCTAACATTGAGCATCAGTGTTGCTCGTCTGTTTATTTGGCATCCCTGTCAACTGTGCAGCAGTCCCGATAGGTGCATGGAACACTTACATGCAGTACGTCGAACTTTACAAACTGTACTAACTCAGTCACCGCTGGCTATAGCACGCAAGTTGTGGCCGTTCCATACTCGCAGCACCATATGGCACGGTGCACTCTAAGATACCGCACATGCAAGGTACCCGCGGAGTTGTTCTTTCAGATTGCGGTCACACCCTCACTTCATTGTCTGCCAGGTACAAAGGAGATGCTGCCACAGCCCTGCTTGCATGTTATTTGCCTCAAGATCCAGATTGAAAAGTGGGGACACATGCTTTTGTTTATCCATTGTTTCCTACAAGACAAGCGGCGATTCTCTGGCGTCCACAAAAAAACCATCCCCACTTTTGTTATGGAGCACGGGCAAGGCTATGCATGCTCTTAGAATTCGCAGTTGACTCCAATGCATGCGCACGAACGCTGCACCGGAGCCTCTCAGGGCTTCGAGTTAGCGTCCGCAGCATTCTCCGTGCTCCAAGTAAGTGTAGAACAAAGCTTAGTTCCGCATTTCCCCGCAGCACCCCTGACGATCGGATCTCAAGGCGAATAGCCAGCATTCCCATTATAGCTCCTTCGTGTGGAACAGAGCAGCATTAAAGAGGTCATAAACCGACTCAGTTACTTCTGCTAAATGCTGCTGTCGCACAATAAAGCTTGAGAACAAGCAATATTCTGCTCTTCCTCACAGCCAGGTAAAATAATCACATGATTACTGTTAGGGGTTAGCTGCTACTGTTGGCGCAGTGATTAGACACAAGCCCAAGCCCCAATAGTTACCATGGCATTGATTGTAACCAAATAGTCAGGTGCTCACTCAGTGCTTGGGTCCAGTTCATAAGCCGTCTGTATTCAAGTGTCGTCACCCTGGTGTGAACCCTAGGCTTTCTCAACATTGTGATTTCTGACTGTAAATTAGCCTTCTATTCCTCAGAATATAACCTTGGCAGGGGAGCCTCTGGTTTGTGGTATATAGATTATTATATAGATTATATTTGTGCTACAGACGTCAGTATGCTTGTATGAGGTGCAGAACATCCAAATGCATATCGTTTCTTGGCCCCTTTAACATGTGATGCTTTTTTTGTATGGCACATGATATGCTATTTGGCAGAGCCAAGGCAATTACAAGGAGAAAGCCTAGTTTTTTGTTTTGATATTTGACTGCAAAAATGATGTGATATTTATTTTGCTATCTCCCCATCTGGCAGACCACCAGTACAGCATCACAGGATGTATCGATCAAGCCCTGCGTGATCGCATCAGGCAGCTAGAGGAGCTCGCTTCTGCAAACGAGAAACTGCGCAAGGACAACGACCGTCTACAGAAAGAAAATGAAGCTCTGCGGAAGAAAGTAGCCCATCTTGAGGAGATGTATGACAAAGCAGAGGAGGTCATCGATGCTACAATCCCCTTTCAGAACTTCACGCTCACAGCCGTGCAACAGGACCCAAAGAAACTGGCCTTCTACACGGGATTCGACTCCCTGGAGAGATTTCTCGCCTTTTACAAGTTTGTTCAGGCAGGTTATGAAGCTCACAAGGAAAGTCAAGGTCCGCAGAGAAGGTCACCTTATCTATCCATGGATGATCAGCTGCTGCTCGTGTTGTCCCGCCTGAGGGTGGGACTTTTGGAGCAGGACCTTGCATACCGGTTTCGTATCCACATCAGCACAGTCAGCCGGGTGTGGACATTCTGGATTGGTTACCTAGCGGACTACCTTGCTCAACTCAACTACTGGCCGTCGCGACAGGTTGTGAACAAGCACATGCCGGAGTGCTTCATCGAGGCGTATCCATCGACGAGAGTCATTCTGGATTGCACGGAAATCTTCATCGAGACACCTAGCGACTTCAGGGTGCAGAGTGATACCTACTCAAGCTACAAGTGCCACAACACTGCCAAGGGACTGCTGGGCATCACCCCCAATGGGTTCGTGTCGTTCGTGAGCGACCTTGCCCCTGGCCGCGTCTCTGACAAAGCCCTGACCGCATGTTCCGGGCTATGCAACCTTCTTGAGCCCGGAGACTCTGTCATGGCGGACAGAGGCTTTTTGATCACTGAAGAGGTCGAAGCTGCAGGGGCTAACCTGAACATTCCACCTTTCCTTGGGGGAAGGCTACAGCTCTCCCTGGAGGACGAAGCGAAAACTAGGGCGATTGCGAAGGTCCGGATCCACGTGGAACGAGTGATTGGACAAATGAAGTGTTTTCGAATCTTGAGGGGTACTTTCCCAAACAGTATGAGCAAGAGCCTGGACTCTATCTGGAAGGTCTGTGCTTTGCTGTGCAATTTCACGAGAGAGCCACTGCTCAGTCGAAGCTAGAGCTGCAGTCTTGTGGCTTCGTAGATGGTCGTGGAGAAAAAAGAGGCCATATCTCTCTATCTAGCTCACTTCAGCTCCGGCAACTTTTTGTGCCCACACGCCCTCATGACCCATGACGACCATTAGCACCGACTACGGCCCTCGGGACTTTCCTCTACCCAACGAAATGGACTCACAACCCACCGAGGCCACGCTGGCTTCTCCCGCTGTCTGAAGCTTACCGCTCAATGCACCACCCACAGCCGGTGCAACCACTCCTGCCGTCACGTCGCTTCTTGATGCACCACTTGTTGCCGCGTGAATTCAACCTGCGGTCTTTACTCAGAATCCATTCTCCATCCTCGGCGACGATGATCCCGAAAGCAAGTTGTCGCCCCTCAACAACAGTTGCCACATCCGCACTGCCGCCAATGAAACGAAGCGTGCTCGTGGCATTTTTTTCTTCGGCGCCGCTGCGACTAAGCTTACCACCTCACCCCGGTGCATCCAACGTGACTCGAACCCTGACTCGTTCCCCCTGGAGGACGGATGGCATCCTGTCTCTCGCCGACGTAAGGCGGCCCCGCCCGCGGCGCCTCCAGCAGCATCGTTCTGCAGTGAGTTCTCCCACACTGTCATTCTACGGCCGGCCAAACCATGCCGCATCATGGACGGGGTCTTTCTTGCCATTGACTCTGCAGTTGCTGCACAGATAGACCTCAGGTCTCCTACACCATTGCAGCCCCCTACCAAGTGAGGTACCTCGACTGCAGTAATCAACTTGCAGTTGATGCTGCTTTGTCTCAAGTGTGCGATGCATTCCTCAATGTAACATACATCCCGATCGGCACTCTGCAGGTCTCCGTGCAAGGCTACGAGGCCATTCGCCGTGGCCAGGTTCGCGGATTCATAAAAAAAGTCTGGCGACCTGGATTCTGCGTCCTAAAAAACCTTCATTGCCGGAAATCTGCTATCCTCCAGGCCGGTCCTCTCACAAACTCTGGGTCGGCACTCATTACATTCGACGGCACCAGCCTCGCGTTGCCCAGTGCCCCAACAGCACCCAAGCCAACGGCACAACACAGCGTCGTCAGTTGCCTTCATCAACATCCAAAGAGAAGCCGGCGTCACCACCAGTGACGCCTGAAACTAGCTCCTGCTCAGCAAGCTGTGCTGTTATCTGCGCCCAAAGCCCTCATCGCAGCACCGAGGTCTGCGAAGCAGAAGACTGACTCCCGCCCGGTGCTCGCCACAAAACTCCTAACGCCGGCACACAACATCACCGCCGACCTCACACAAGTCCCAACATCAGAACCGCCTCGGACCACCTTCGCAGAATCAGCGAGAGCTGTCAACAGCACTAGTGAGACGCCTGCCCTACTTCCGTCAGGGTCAGACTTTACTGGCTTGCAACAACAAATCACCCTTTTCACAAAACAAATGCTGGCAGCCACGCAGCGAATTCCGACGATGCAAAACTCGCTGTTTACTCTCGTGGATACCTGCACCCGTGCAGTAATCGGGCGCCTCGCGATGCAGGGCATCATTCCGTTCGGCGGCCCCCCACTATCACCACGCAAACATGGTTAGCGCCCCCAGGATTGTTCAGTGGAACTGTTGCTCGCTTAAACAGAAGAAGGCAGACTTCATCGAAAAATTTTATCTTCACTCGTCATCCGACATGGCCGCTGCGTTTGCTCTACAAGAAATCAACGGCCCCCTCCCTTCTTTGCCACAGTACGATGGACTTGCTCCGAACATTGAGACTAGTGCCCCCTTGCCTTGGATTCGTTCCGCCCTGTACGTTCATCGATCAGTGTGCTTCACTCTTCTCGACACCTCACAGAGGTGCTCTGCAATGACCAGCGTTACGGGTTGCCGCCAATTCCTCAACGGCCCGTTTTTCTCTTCTCTGTCTATGTGGCTCCAGACACATCGCTAAACCGCTGGACAAGGCAGCCGCTAAACATCCCTTTTTTTAAGCACTTCGCCCGTCTTTATCCAAAAGACGACGTTCCCGTTTGCGGTGATCTTAATGCCAAACACACGCATGGGGCTACGACATTGACCTTCCCCACGGCACGCGGCTTCTTGCAGACCTCACAGGGCTGAAACTTTCGTTCCTCAACATCCCAGACACCCCCACACGTATCAAACAATCCTCCCAACAGCAGGACACCTGCCCCGACTTTACCTGTGCTCGTTACCCTCGACGCTGGAGATGGCATGTCGCCGGCGACCGCCTCGGCGGTGATCACCTCCCCATTATTTTACGCTACGACTTCCTATCCGCAACCCTATCTCACTGTCGCGCCTGCTGCGACACATTCTTCACTAAGTGGGACAACTTCCGAGCAGCTCTTTCTTCTGTCATGGAACTTGCTGGCTTTTCCGACATTATACAAGCTATCCAGTCCGCCCACAAGTCTGCCACAAAGCGGCTAACCGTACCGGACGATGCCGCTTTGACGAGCATTTACTTACTGGACCGCCGCATTCACCTGTTGGCCTGTTACCGCCGTTCTCGCAGACCACGACGACTCCTCAAACCTTCACATAAACTCCAAAAGACTATCTCGTGCTACACTTCGGAACTCGCTTCCAACTGCTGGACTTCCCTGTGCAGATCCATCTCCGGCAATAGCCATCTTTCGAAAGTTTGAAGGCTCCTCCGTTCTCTCCTCGGGGACCACAAACCTAGGCAATTTGCTGCCACTGTTGCCCTTCGCAAAGGTGTCTCTCCCGAGGAGCTAGCTGAACGGGCCTCGGACGTCTTTTTTCCGCAACCAGCGCAACATGACTCTGGATGCTACACTTGTGTTCACCCTGTCACCAAGCTCTTGGGATGGATTGCCCGTTCACCCTCCACTCGCAGTGCACCTGGCCCCCAACAACGTCACAGTCGGGCAACTTCAGAACCTCCCTACGGCACTCAAGGAAACCATACTCGCCGAGATCAACCAGGTGACTCCAGACTACTGAAGCCCCAGGAGTCCCTGATCGCTGCCACTTGTCTCATTCGCCCTGGAAGCTCCCGAGAAGATTAAAAGCTTTTCCTCTTTTTATGCCCAAACAGCAGGGCAGATATGGTGGCCACTTCTTTGGTCGTTAAATAAATGTTTCAAAGCAAAGGTAGATGGTCATGATGAAAGAAATCAAGGACGTTAGGATTCCTGTCAGAAGTACTCAACGCAATAAAATGTTGTCCAAACTTGCCAGGTTTTAATTTTAGATTGGTTGCACACTACACGACAGAGTAGCGAGCATTTGATTATTCTTAATTTTTAACTAGGACTGATTAAATTAATTTCAATACTTTTGGATGTTTTATTTTAATACACACATATCCTCTAAAAAGGGCGGAAATGTAGTGGTTAATAAAGAAAAATAGACGTAATGGTGGGGCCACAGTCGACTCCTAGCAGAACTGTTTGGTGGGGCAACAGGCAGACTGAGATTAAAGCCCCTCTATCCTGGGAAAAGTGGCGCCATTCATTGTTGTGGAAATTCTCGAGACACGTACCGTGTGCCACTTCTGGGAAGGACATGGCGTCTGAAATCTAGCTCAGTGCTGCGCTGTGTCGCCATGATCTTCCCAAGGGCTGCATGTTGCACGTGCCTCGTGCATCGACGCACTTTGCGCTACTTTTAAAACATGAAGGGGCTTTAACTGAGATGCCATTGCGTGTGCCACAGGCAAAAATTCAAGATGTTGAAAACAAGCTGTTGCATTGTAAATTGTGCGAATTACTAAAATTCTCCGTCAATATGCCCCAGCAAATGAAGATTAGAGGGTTTACAGATTAAACCAAAGGAAGATGTCTGTCACCCCAGAGGAAGAACATGTGGGGACCTTGACGTGCAACCAAAATTTCACCATCAATAGCGCTGAAATCAGTAACGACACTACCGTAAACCAATTTTGCTCCCAGGTGGGCCGCCGGAAGCGGCGTTGGTAGCCACAGCACATGGTCGTTGTTGGAACTTTCGCGCATAATGCAGAAGAGGATCATGCCCTCTTTAGGTGTCACACGCTCCCATACCATCTTTAGTGTTTGTGTGTATGGCGCGTGCTTTGGACGGTTTCACAACTGACGACCACGCGCATGCTAGGCTGTGAAGATTACACGCTGGGGCGTGGGTTTGTAAACAATGGAAAAGTGTATGAAATTTAGCATGCACAGTGCACAAACTCTATTTTCAGTACACAAATATTGCGACTACTATATCGGACAGAGGTACGCGCTACAGTTTGCAACAAATTCTTGTGCCGACATGAGCAGTCTGAGGCATTCCAACTACTTGTCATGACAGCCACTTTCAGTTCACAAAAGTTGGTTTATTATATGTTCTCCAAGTCTTTGGCATTAAAAATGAGGTTGATTCCTTTGTGACACTGCCGTGCCGGGCTGTGGCCGGCGGTGAAACTGCACAGCCCACCAGCGACGGCAAGCAACCAACTGAGCGTCCAGAGCTAGGAACCAAAAGGCACCTTTATCACACGAGGCAATGGCTTTTTACACAAGACGTGGGCACAGTGTTTGCAACCCGATTACCGAAAGTGTCCAAACTTGGCACTAGCACCGCCCGCAAAATCCCCCCTTTAGAATGTTCAAGGAGAGTATCGGACACCTTGGCTGTGAAAAAAAACAAAGTTTTACAGATTGAGTCTCTTGGGAGCGACCACTTGTCTTCCAGAATGGGTTGAGTAGTGTCGGCCCGTACCATCACCACGAACACGTGGTGGTGATGCTGGACGAGGCACATCACGATGACGCGAGTAGACAGGTCCACCTGAGGCCGAACCGTCGACGGAAGCTAGGGGTGACGCCGGCCTCGGAGAGACACAACAGCACCTGCCGCAGGCGTTGGTCATGTTCCTTTTTCGTTCTGCCGAAGACTAGGATGTCGTCGACCATGTTGACCAATCCGTCTAGGACTTCCAAGATCCACGCCACCTGTCGCTGGAAAAACTCAGGGGCCGACGTGATGCCAAATGGGAGTCGGCAAAAGCAATAACGCCCATACGGCGTAATGAACATCGTAAGCTCTTGAGAGTCCTTGGAAAGCTTGACCTGATGGAAGCTTGAGGTAACTTTGAGCTTCGAGAAGACTGCCGCATCGCCCAGAAGTCCCAGGACTTGATCGACGGTGGGGAGCACATGACGTTCTCTCGGGACAACTTGATTTAATTTTGTAAAGTCGATACAGACACGGTAACCTCCCGACGACTTTGGAACCATGAACAGTCCAGCGTCCCGAGGTGTGGGGTTGGTGACACGCCGAATGGCTCCGTCTTGCTCCAGTTTGGCCAGTTCTGTTTGCACCACCTCGCGCAGGGGTATCGGTATGCGGCATGGAACACTAAGTGAAAACGGAACCGCATCCGGGCGTAGCCGAATCTTGTACTCCTCCTTGAGCGTGCCGAGACCTCTGAAAAGTCCCTGCGGTGCCGGCACTTTCATGTCGTCCAAGAACTTTACCACACCCAGAGCCTGGATGGCTGGGAACCCGAGCAGGGGCATAGAGAGGGACTTGATCACGTACAGACGCTGATGACCGGTCTTGCCTCGCCACAGGAGGGTAGCCATGAAGTACCCAATGACTTTTAGCGACTGGTCTCCTGGTGCTGTCAGCAGGTCGTCGACCTTGTCCAGATGATGAGGTAAGTTCGGGAAGGCTTCCGAAACAGCAGACGCCTCCGCGCCGGAATCTACCTTGAATATCGCCGTGTAGTTGTCGACATTGACCTCAACGTACTTGGCCTTGGCCTTCTCAGTCTCGAGGATTGCGTGGAGCGGTAAGGAACGCCACCTTGCTCTGCTTTCGTTTCCGAGCGCAACAGACGTCCGCGAAGTGGCCCTTCTTCTTGCAATAATTGCACAGAGACTGCCGAGCAGGACAGTCTGAGCGTGTGTGGGGGGCCCGACTGCAGTAGCTGCAGGAACCTGGGTCGTTATCGCCAAGTGAAGACACTGCTGATGCGTCGTCTGACCGTTTTGTTGTCTTGCGTTGGTGCGTCGGACCATGACAAGACTTGGTGGCGTCAACGTTGACGGTGACCTGGACACTCTCGACTCCCGCGAGCAGTTTTTTTCTTTTTCGGCGTCTTCGATCTGCCTCACCTGCGTCCACGCGTCCTTGAGGCTGAGCTTGGCTTTCCAGCAGAGCTGGCCGGACAGGCGTTCGTCGCAAAGACCAACAACGAACCGGTCGCGAACCAGGCGTTCTTCGACTTTGGGGGACGGGTAGTTGCACCACTTGACAAGCTTGCAGAGCTCGGCGTAGTAACTGTCGACGCTCTCTCCCGGCTGCTGAACCCGCTCGTGGAACCTCGAGGACTCTTACACCTCGTTGACGGGGTACAGGAAGTGTTCCGAGAAGCGCTTGACCACCGTGTTGTAGTTGTTCAGGGAGGCGGCGTTCAAGCCGAACATGTCGAGAAGGACCCGAGCCTCGGGGCCCATGCAGTAGAGAAGTGTCCGCACCTGAATGTCCGGTGGTGCTTGGCGAAGTACGGAGGCATAAGCGTACTCCTCGAGTTGCGTAAACCGGGTAGGCCAAGAACCGGTGTTGTCGAAGTCGAAACCAGCAGGCTGACGTACGGAGCCGCCCACCCACGCGGGCAGTGTTTGCAACCCGATTACCAAAAGTGTCCAAACTTGGCACTAGAACCGCCCACAACAGACACTACAATTTTATGATCAACACTCAGTCTTTCCGATATTTAAAAAAAAAGTCTGTCAGGCGTGGCACCATAACGTTCACCCAGAGTGCCTCATCAAAGGGCACCCGTGTGACCCAGCAGTCTTTCGCCCAGTCAACAACAAGGTCACACCACTCCAGTCCTGTGAGCGCAAGTTGTCCTGTCACCTGGTAGTAGTGCTTGTGCTTTTTGTCGACACTCTTGTCCGCATGGATAAACTCCACAAACCCTCTGCTCATCACCTCCTCGAAGGTCGTCAGGTTCGCATCTATCGCCCGTGACACGGTCTTCACTTCGACTAGTCCGTACTCCTGTATATCTTCGTCCCAGACCAGCCCGTCTGGTGATGCCCCCAGCATGGGAAGGCCAGGGTTGATGCAAAGGCCAACACTGAAGACTTGGACCTTTTGCTTGGCCTTGTAGCGCTTCAGAGCAGCCGCCTCATTCTGAAGTCCCGCCCTCATGTGACGTGTCGTGCCATGTCCGCCCGAGAAAATCGTCCTGAGAAACTTTTCGTTCACGGGTGCTTGTCGTTTGACGATGTCTCCGAACTGTGATGCCGTGATCCTTTTCTCACGTTCCGTGTGCCACAGCATACTTCTGCTTTGGCCACGTGTCTGTTCCTCCAGGTGCTGAGCTTGTGTAAGAGTCAGGGTGCATGGATCGCTTGGTGGCATCTGGTGATTCCAGCACTCTTTTATGGGCAAGCTGATCCGTGCTGCAGAGGCCCCATCATCCGTGTTCGAGTGCTCCTGAACCTTCCTTGGCAAGGGTGTGAAGGCAGCTTCTTCCATCACGTCCGCAAACATTGGGAATATTCCCTTCTCAATGAAATCTGTATGCAGCCTCTTGACGGTTGCCTGCGCCACGTCCACATGCACTTCCGTGGTTTTTCTCGCACTCTTCGCCTTGTTGCTAGAGTCGTGCTTGACGAATTCTAGTTCGTTGAACGACACCGTACTTGCACCTCTCTTTGAAGATGGGCCCCACTGCCTTGCTCCCTCAGTGCAGGCCAGAGCATCCGGGATGTAGGACCTTCCCTCCCTTATCAGGTCTAGCATGTGCCAAAGCAGTGCTGCCACATGCTTGCACACACCGCCTTGTCCAGCCTTGCAGGAACAGGAAGCCTTGCTGACCTGCCCATCTTGGCAGAGCACAGCATGCACTGCGTATCGCTTCGTAAGGGTCAT
The DNA here is from genome assembly GCF_016920785.2 of Ixodes scapularis. NCBI lineage: Eukaryota > Metazoa > Arthropoda > Arachnida > Ixodida > Ixodidae > Ixodes > Ixodes scapularis. The sequence goes on along the minus strand of NW_024609836.1, from coordinate 12,245,693 downwards.
GGAAGCCTCCACGTTAGCCTTGACAATTGTCTCTGATGCACTTGTGGTGTGGAGGAAGATGTTCTGCACTTTGTGGGCCTTGAACATTTTGTAGCCAGAACTTGTGTGCTTCTGTGCTCCAGCTGCTTGGCCATGCCCTTGGATGTGGCTTTCCGAGAATGCGGAAGGAAAGTCCTTCAGCTGCTTGGTCCAAGGTCCTGCTGGAAGTGGTAGCTCTTGCGGCTCTGGTACATCCCGTGTCGCCATAGCCTTCCCTGAAAAAAAGGCAGCTCAGTCAGCGTTTTAAAAGGAGGACGGAAATTTGACCAACACAGTTTTTTAATGGGTTTGGTGTTGTTTTGACAGAATTAACCTAAACTTGCGAAGTAAGAGTTCATCTAGGGTAACAACCCCTCAAAAAAAGCCTGCTGTAAACTTTGTGCTAAAAAAAGAGCGTTTGCTATTAGGCAAACATGCCAGCTTTTGTAATCTACAACTTCTTGTGCACTTTCGAACATTACACAGTCGAAGGAGCATTCTGAAAGCAAGCCACGCACTGGCATTGGGGACAAGCATCTCCAGTGTCACTGAGCTGCTTGTTGCTGCTGCCCTGTCAGTGTCCATGATATAGTGCAGCTCTGAATACGAAGAACGCGTTTTGACCATAATCCGTTTCGTGCCAGCAGCATAAAGCTGCTGGCACGACCGTGAAGTGTTGTACAGGAGTGGCAAAGACACTCCAGCTTTCAATGCGTCAGTGTTCGTCCAAAAGAAGCAGTTCGCAGAGCCACTAAAAAGTGTCTAGCATTTCATATGCACGCGCTTGCGTGAAAACGGGATGATCAATAAAGATATGCACTCGCGGGACGCTGTGTTAGCGCGGTTCGCAGGGGCAATCTTGCCTCACCACAGTGAGCGCGCTAGCTGAACTGTAATTTCGATAAACAATGGAATCTCCCCCATACTATGCATAAAACGCAGTCAGAACCCCTTCTCCCGCCGCGACGAAGAACCGAACGCGAAGGATGTGATGCTGCGCGGACGGTTGTTGACGAGCGCTGCCGAGGCACGCCGACCGCTGGTACAGCTTCGCAAGCGTCCGAAGGGCAAAAAGATCGCAACGACAAAGCACCGTCCCGAATGTTGAGCACGCAAGCAGTACTCGATATCCCACGCTCACATTTCACAGGGCGAGCGCATCACGAAGCGAAGGCATGTCGGCCTTCGCTTCGTGATGACTACTTTATTTCTCTGCTTACAGCGGTGACATTTGTAGTGATGTTCGAAACTGCTCTCTCGCGACCGCACACGAGTTAAATGAACGGCCTAGGAGCGGGATAGAGCGTAACGGCAACAGTCAGTACTCACCCCGGGAGCGGCGAACGAAGCGGCGTGGTGTCCGTCGACGGCCGCGTCGAAAACGATGGAATATGCACAAAAACACGTAATATACAGAAGAAATACAAAGCGCTGAACGAAATAGATACACTTATGAACAAGAAAAATACACTGGAGTAGATAAAAAAGAGGATTATTAAGTATAAACAACGAAGATGAAAAGTATGTCTAGGGCGAGGTGATGCGATTCCAACGGAGAGCAGCCAGACGACGGGGGCCGACAGAACACCGATCCCAAGATTCCTCGCGCGCGCGCCGGGGCGCTTGGGAGAGACTGCAAATGGTCTATTATGCAAAAGTATAAAGGTACAGTTGAGTTGATAGTCAGCGGTGTGTATGTCTGTTTCTTTGTGAGTTTCTGTCCCTAACGTTCCACCTGACGTTTAATTTTGCATCAATGTACCTGTACCAACTAGCTCAACTTCAGCCCGTTATATTTGCGGTGCGAGACGATTATTTTTCAAGCAAGGTGTAACGGTCCTCCTTTCCACATTTTTTCTCTCGCGCCTGTGCGCTCCGCGTGGAGGAGATGTAAGCCGCTCGGAATGGCTTGGCTGCTCGTCTGAAAAACGTACGCAAGCCTCGAGCGCTCAACTTCGGCGCGCGCTGTATTCTTGGGTTTTTGTGCTGGTGAGGGGTTGGTAGCAGTGGTAGTCTGCGTTTTTTGCGATGGACTCAGAGTTGAAGCGTAGACTTCTCGACCGTATCAGGCAGCTAGGGCTTCGCCCCTACGAGGACACGCCTCGAAGACAAGCGAACCTCTTAGCGGAAGCTCCGAGGCCAACAATGTGCCTGCGGACAGCGGTACCGGCGGGTCGCAGCTCCCGCTCGAGTCGTATCTGAGTCTGAATGGAAGTTACCATTTTCTTATACTTGTTGTTTTTCGAACATCAAAATATTCTGGTAAAAAAACTGCAACAAAAACACCAAGATTAATAAGTAACTTCTAGAGCCCATAGGAAGTTTCCGAAAGAGCGTAAGCACCACGAGGCTATAGTGGCCAGTCACGTGACTGCTAGTTGCCACTTTTTCGCAGGTTCCGGCGGGCGCGAACTACGAAATCGGTTTGCGCCGTAAATATAGCTTTTTTTTTTCTTGTAAATTCATTTTATGGCATGTTTTTTTTTTTTATCCAGTCTGGTACTTTTTTTCCTTTGCACATTAAGGCAATCTATAAGTTTTAATGCAAAAACAAAAAGCTTTGTTGAGTCGTTGAATAAAACGTATGCGCCTCCGAAAATTTAATTACTCCTTAATATTTTATGTCTGTCGTCTAAAATATTCCCGGGTAACATTGAAATGCTTGCTGTTGTTGTGTTTACATTTCAATTTTAGTGAATTTAGCAGAGAAGCGCCGAGACAGGGATGCCCAAGTGTCTGGGGAATGAATAAAGCCGGGGTCAATCTTCTCATGCATTGTACAAAAGACAGTCAGCATATGTAGGAGGTATTCACTGGACGCCATATTTGTGGGTGCTGTTTAGAGCGCATGCTCAGAACGAGCTCCGATTAATAGCCTGCTAAGACCGGCAACCTTGATGGTGCTAAATGCACACTCCAAAAGGACTGTTGAAGCTCGCCGTCAGCACGCGCTCAGCAGCAGCGCACACGGATATGGCGGCCAGTGAATACTCCCCATACAAATTCGAACGCCAGTCATCGCGAGATCTATGCTTTGATTGCCGCATGTGAATGAGTTCAAAGGTCACTATTGACATGCGGTATTCGAACGATGGTTATTGCGGTGATTCGTTTTTGCAGACTCTGCTTTGTATGCTGTATGAGCAGTGTGACCCAGGCCTGATACTGCCAAGGGTGCCTTAATGTCCTTCTGTTTAGGGGGATGCCACCCTTTATTGGCGGCGAGATGTTTCGGTAACGCCCTCGTTCGGTTACCTTTCGTGACGTCATTACCTTGTGAACAACAAGTTTCATGCTGTTTGTAATGGGCATGGTGGAAGCCTGAAATCATAGCAGTTTCAAAGCAACACTGCCAACACCGTCAAAATTCAAGTTCTTGCATTCCTCTTATTTCCGTCGATGAGACATCCTTTGCTGACGTCATATTCAACATTCGGCCAATTGTGGTGGGCCGACCACAGCGACACTTTTGACCGCTCATGTCGCCAATAGTACCAGATGCCGAGAGAACGCGCTCACGGGGAAAATACAAAGAAATCGACGAAAACGAAATGTCGCCGTAGCACAGTCAGCGCCAGAAACGCGTTCAGGGACACGCTTTTTCACGCGCTTCTGAACAAAAAAGAAAAATAAACGAGTGCGACAAAATGGCCAGGGGTGTCCACCCTAAGCAAAGCGCACATGAAGACACCCTAATACTGCCAGCAGGTTTCAGTGCTCTATGTGCGCGTTGGCTTGTTCTAGAATAAAAGGCACATGTTACATATCCAGTAATTATTTTCGATGGTGTATCTCTTAGAAAATGCAACAGCTCCTTCGACCGTAACGAATGATCACCCAGCCTATAAAGTTAATACAGGGGCATAAACAATCTGTCTTGATGATGCATCGCTCACCGACGAAATATTAGCCAATTAAAAATGGGGTTTCGACCTTTCTCTTTGAAAAGCTTCACTTATAATATTTCTGAAAACGATATAGATTACCGATTGCGCAGGCTGCTATTTGCTTGTTCAAACCCCATCTATAAGGGCACTTCATTTGACATGGGAAACAAGCAGTGTAGGACATACGGTTGTGGCTGGACCCTCTAATCAGTTGTGGGCCGTCTTAAGTAATATTTTACTACATCTCTTATAGATATTTCTCTTGTCTAGGACACAGCTATTTCTCGTGTAGATGACTCGCGTATTGATTAGTCCCAGTAGCTCGTAGCGTCTGTTGCGTCTGGACTTAAGCTGAAACAATGTATACAAATGAAGTATTTTACTTGGTTCGGATATAGCCGACGCGAGTGCCTTGTGATATGTTTAAATGATTTCCTTATTGTGCAAACTTCAATTGTGATTCTTAATTATTAAAAGCGATTGCTTTTCGCGCCCATGGCGTTTTGAACGATTCATGTTCAGGCATACATGCAAAAGGCTGTTTTTACATGTTTTAAAACTTGATAGATATTTTCCTTGGTTGGCGTCTTTTCTCGCAGGCTACAAGGTGAAAGATTATGGTGATGTCGCAGTAGAGGGCAATCCAGACCTCATAGTGGACAAAGCAATTGAAAGTGACGTCGTTGGCAAGACTACCAAAAACGTAAGCCACTTTCACTCTTGCTGCCTTCTTTGTTGTATCGCGGCTGGACTAGCGACTTATACGCCACAAGTAAAACCGCGAGGCACTGCCACGAAGCTCTTTAGGATAACTGTTTCTGACTATGCACTCAAAGATATGGCAGCGCTTGTTTGAATGATGTTCAAAGCTGCGCACGCGAACTCCTCCTCTCGTCGTAAGTTCTGCGGAAAGTTGGCCTTGAGTATACATTACTTGCAAGTTGCACGTGACGTTAACGTACTGCGCCAGTGAGCATTCCCTCATTTTCTCGTTGAGAAATGTTAAATCGGTGGTGCGAAATGCATGCTGCAGTAGGTTAATCGGTGGCAAAAAGGTCCTGCAGAATAGGTACCGATTCGGCGTCAATGCAAAGCCGTGTATAGAAATTCGAGCCAGCTTTTGCCCTTCCTTTTCAGATCCGCGACGCTGTGGCGGCAGCGGTGAGCTCGGGTCGGCTCACCGTGAACCTGGGTGGAGATCACAGCTCGGCCATCGGGACCGTCACCGGGCACGCAGCTGCCACCCACTCGGACGTGGCCCTGATCTGGATCGACGCCCACGCTGACATGAACACCGTCAGGTCGAGCGGCTCCGGTGAGCTCCGGCCATCCTTCTGCCCGATACTATCGTGCAATTCGGATCAGTGCCGCCGATGGTTTTTCTGGCATGTTCCATAATGTTCTTTTTCTTCTATTTTACATGCTATCGGTGCTTTTTGCTAAAACCGATTTCTATATTTTTGAAAACGACAGAAGTTTATCGGTGTTTTTCGGTTAAAACCGGAAAGTCTAGACCCTAGCTCAAATCAGGCAGTCAGTGTAATACTATCAAAAAGTGTAATTTGTCCAACCTGCCCGGTTTGTTAGAAATGAACTAAAATGCAGGGCTCACCACTGCTTCGGTGCGAATGTTATGAAAAAGGTTTCCACAGTTAAAAATAGTCAATGTTAAAGACTTCGGGTGGAGTAGTAATTACAATTACACTTTTGAAAAACAAGAAATATGACAAAAAGGCCAACAAAGCACACGCTAAACGTCAATATGTAAAATACAAAACAATATAAAAACCGGCATTCAAAGTACAAAACAAGTACGCATTGCCCTCTACAACAGTTATGCTGCGTCGTGGCATGCAATGAGCAGAATTCCATCGTACGCCACATGCTCGCACTCGCAGCATTTGTATCTAAACTATGTGACTAAAAAAAAGAAACGCTTATCCTAGTAGATTTATAAAATGGGGGTTAAGAAGCATAGAAATTACGTCTGTTTTTTTTTTATAAGGAATTGAAGACATTTGAATTTGTTATTATTTGGAAGCGCATGACTGGCCTATCTAGATAACGGCGGTATTAAGCTGTCGTCATTTCATCTGCACGGACTTCCATTCAATTTATAGGTGATTTAAACTGAGGTATGTGAATAAAATAATAAAAGTTGTCATCAGAATAATAATAATATTAAGTGGTATTTATTGGCGAGTGCTTCAGTCAGACTGGAGTTTCTGGTCTGGCTAATGCCTTAAAGTTCCTGTGTGGCCAGACTCAGCAATATAAGTCGATTAAAAGGATTCCCACATAATCAAGTGCACACATACACCGACACACACGCACAGGAATCACAATCTCAGTTTTAGAATAAAGACGCACTCCCATCGGAGGAACAAAAAAAAAACTGCACATGTACGCATATGCACAGCACTTCAAGAATAATGAAGAAAAAGGAAAACGCACACCCACACCTTAGACACTTCCGACTCAGGGGCCAACTATCAGAGGGAAGTTTACGTCCTAGCCGGAGAAAGTGAACAATTACACGGACAAGTACATTTACTTTTTAAAAGAAAAACCCAACCCTTTCAACGCCGCTCGCTGTCTATGCCGGAAAAAAGGTTTTCTTCACAAAATTTGTTCGTGAAGAAAATGTTCGCTTCATTTTTTTTGCTGCCAAACATAGAGTATAGAATTACGCTGAAATTGTTTCAATATACAGTATATTAAAAAAAAACGAGGATTTTAGGTGTGTGCATGTGCGTGCATAGCGTTTGAAAGGGTTAACCTAAATAATCAAGTGTAACTACGCCACACACGCGTACTCAAGGCATTTTGACATGAAAAACCTAAATACTCATTGGTTTCTGGTCACATAAAAATAATTCTATATAGTTGGTTTTCAATGATCACTAAGTACATAATTTAAAAAGGGTAAGATAACAATCAGAACAAATCATATGAGTAGTTAACGACAAAAATAAAGTAGTTATCACTCTGTGCGCGTCAGAGAACATTCCTTTTAGAAATGTTTTCAACGTTTTGTTTAAATAGAGAGCCGTGAATCTGGGAAGTCACTGAAACTTTTCGGAGCATAAAATCTGTACAAACGTTCTCTATAGTGAGTTCCCACCTTCGTAAAAAGAATGCTTGGGGCAGATGTGAGCGCATGGGATGGACAAATCTCGATCTTGAAGACATTTCACAATTGTCGCCAGATGACAGCTTCAAGCAAGCGTGCGTAAAAAGGCGGCCGCTCAGGTGATGCAAATATGTTGGCGCTCGATAAAAACTGACTGTTGTATTCGGTCAAGTTTCAAATGCCAAAAAAGCGAACAATTAAAAAAGACAATTTGCCATAGTTTGGTATGCTCTCAGCTAAACCGTGCATAATGTTTGTTCGAGTTGACAGTGAAAAACTATGATGCGGTACATCTGACAATAGACACTTTTCAACCTTTAGCATTAGTGAGACATGTGACTGTTTCATGAAATATCACGAATACTTTACGAAGTTCAGATATTCGACACGACTACATTAGAAGATAGAAAACTGAGTTTTTGAACGAATAATGGTAATGTCAAACTTAACATTTTTCAGTGGACTACGGAAGCATATGAGTTTTTTTTTTTTTGAAAGCATTATTTCGAAGCTTATTAGCTGAAAAAAAAGTAAATAATTTAGTTAAATCTGTCTGGAAGCATTTCCATCGCTCACTGGTAGACTAGAATATCGAGAGAATAAAACGGTGTGATCCGCCTATTGAAGAATTGTGTAATTAGTTATCACCGTAGAGATATCATTTACAAAAACGTTAAACAGTAGAGAATAGAAAATAGGTCCGTGCTGAACTGCGGATATAAGGTAGACTTATATTCAGAGCTACAGTATTACTACAACATTACAATGTTACTTCCCACATCAAATGTGGAAAGTACTATTGTAAATTAGGTGATGGAAACCCTCGACAAGTGCGGCTTAGGCCTCAAGTTCACTTTCGATCAAACCAAGGATACGTCTTTGCAATTCATGTACCTTCGCCATCTGTCCCGACCAATCACCTTTACTGGTGTTTTTCTTCCTGATCAAAGCAAGGCCATGCTCCCCCTCTCATCCTGAAGTGGTAAAAAGAGGCATTGCCATTGCCATCTTGGTTCGGCCCTGGTAAAGTCGTCTTAACATGCTGTCAAAGATGGTTGAAGTTCCCAGCTTGAACAGCTAAGGGCGTCTGGGGTTCCCCCACAGGTACTTATAGAGATTTTTGGGACTATGTTACAGAAGTTAAAGGTGTTCACAAGAGCAGACCAAACGTACAAAGAAGCGACCGGCGATAGTCCCTTAGCTGCGTAAATTTTCACACAATTGGAAAGAATTTGCCAACCGGTATGAGTACCCAGTGGTATTTTCTGATTGTTCTGATCTCCATCAGATGGCCCAGATTCGTCACGGTGGGATCGATAATTGACACTCGCTCAACGCTCGGATGCCAAACGCGTCACAAGCACAAGTTATCTCCCTGATCGGAGGGTGGCGTGTACAAGATACCCTAACGTGTGGTAGTTGCTATATAGGATAGACCGGAAGATGTCTAAACGACCGACTCCGAGAACATTTTTATTCCCTTCACGCCAAGCTGGGAGGCCTCGTGCCCTCATACTGTTTCAAGTGCAAGTGCTTACTGGCTTTTTCGAACACAACAACAATAGGCAGATCACAAAATTACCAAACCAAAAAAATTTTGGATGCCTATCATATAAAAAAAAAAATTGGCCAGCGATGAGTGAGCCACTCCTCGCTGGCGAATCGCGTGTGTGTGATAAGGAGGTAGTTGTTCCAAGCTAACCCCTACAAGGATTGATATGGGCCAGCCTAGTCTTTGATTCCTCTTATTTTTCTTTTTCTTTTTCCAAATTGGGTTTCCGTTTGTGATATTTTTTTCCCTCTTACCTTTCTAGCGCAATTTATCAATGCATCACTTTATTTCCTTCCTTTCTTACGGTGCCTACAACGTTAGGTGCGTGTGTTAATTTTTGATGCATCGTCTACCTATTTCGTTCACAATACATCAGTTGAGAGTTGGGAGTCAGCGCTCTGTGTTCTCTTCTTTTCTCTCCCTCACTGCTTGTGCGTTGCTTTTTCATATAAGTAAATCAGCTTATTTTAAACCGTATTTTTAGATGTATTGCCTAACACCAAGTGCCCAGATTTTTTTTCGCCTCCATTAGATCTTAAACATAAAACACAAGCTATGTAAAAAGTAATGCTAAATAAAAAAAAAAAGGTATCAAACATCAGAAACTGTGGATATTTTTTTTAAATTAAGCTATATTCAATATAAAAAAAATCGTTTTCCTGACGCCTGTCCCTCTAAGTCACGTATTTAGAACTCAAACCTGAAGCTGGATATTCCGCAAACTTTTTAATTTGCACACATTGTATTTTTTATACACGACGTGACACATTTAGGAGATTAGAAAATAAGTTTCTCGAGCGCATGCGGTATGCTATAAACATGGCAGTCAATGTAATAATGTCAAAAGTATATTTCGTCCACTCTGTCTAGTTCGTTAGGCACGGTACTAAAAAGCATGGCTAATCTTTACTTCAGTGTGAATCCTGAGATAACTTTTTCACAATTAAAAACAGCTAACGGTATAGACAGTTGGAAGCATGGTGCCTTGACGGGAGCCCCATGTGTGCATGTACAGATTTGGCAAGCTTGCAATAGAACGGGCTTGTCCGCACGAGCAAAGATGTGGCGTCGGCCAGTCGCCTTGCTTGCAATCGTCTGAGTGACAAAACTTATATAATGTTCGTGTGCCCCCTTTGAAATAATGGGGAAAGAAACCAGAAACGAGTGATCGTGTTTTTTATGTGTTTTATGACGTTACAGAAGTGTGTGCCAATGACAAATCTTAGAACGTTGCCGCGAGCGTGGCGAATGGGCAGCGCAAGTGGATACTGCGGAGGCGCGGGGTTTGGACCCTGTCGATATAGTTTATATTTTAGCCTTTCGCTGATCTTCGGTAGCATTCCAGAAGCTTCTGGGAAATTATCGGGTGTTCTAATTTGAAACCTTTCTCAACATGGAACGTGTATAAAACCAGCCCTAGCTCACTGCTTCAAGACAGTCGCTTTATCTCTGCGGTCACAGGATGTACTACACTGAGGGCTGTAAATGTTACTTCAAAAATGCCCCTCAGAGACAGTTACAGTTACTCATGCAGAAAGTACCTAAGTAGTTTCTGCATGAGTACATTCTTCGATATTCATTGAAGAGTGTACCCCAGATAGAGTTAGGGAAAATATACTTTCTATTCTCATGAAAACGGCAAATATTGCTGGCCTCGACCACCAAAGAAGACCTCGACCAACAAAAACGTCGCGCGACACTTTGATAAGGAAACCGTACATAAAATTAAAAAAAAAAAATTGAAGACGTTTACAATCCCCTGTAATGTTAAAATTAAAGCGCAGCTCTTAAAGAGGAGGAGAAGGTATGGAGAGGATGTTATATGCCCTTCCTTCTCATCCGTACCCACCCCTCCTTCTCTCCTGTTTCCCTCTCTTTTAGCGAAAAAGTTTCCGTAAATTTCCCGCTAAATTTAACCGGAAAATGTTTCCGGTAAATATAGCGGGGAATATTTTTCTAAATTTAGCGGAAAACGTTTTCTGTTACATATAGCAAGGAATATGTATTGCTAAATATAGCGGGGATTTTTCGCCGCTATATTTAGCGCAAAAATTTACCGGCTAACTTTAGCGGGAAACCTAACCCGCTAAATTTAGCGGGACAACTCCGACGTCTCACAGTGCGACTTGAGCGGTTACGCCGACGCCACTCAAACCGGAGACGGGCGCCTAAGAGCTGCGCTCTAATAAAATATTTCTCGGCTTTACAGATAATAAAAAAGTAGATAAGTAAACGAGTTAACCAAAATTAAGTTCTGGTTGGCCGAGCGTTTGCTTGGCTTACCGCGTGCGCTTTCTTCCTTCTTTAAGTAGGGAGATACGTTTTGAGCGTTGACCGAGCGTAATTGCTTTTCGTCGACTAGCACAGTTTTGGACTTTGACAGTTTGACACGTGATATAACGCGTGACGTGACACAGGTGTAAAAACCGAAAACTAACAAATTTCGGCAACCAGTATAGAAGAAGGCTTGTCACAGGCCGCAACGTCGACTCACTAAATGCTTCAAAATACCAACAACGTTGCGAAGTGCGCCTTCATTACTTTATACTCTTCGGCACCCTACGATATATTTTCTTTATATATATTTAGAGAGAGAGAGAAAGATAGAAAGAGAAAGGAAGGGGAAGAGAAAGAGAACATGGTCAGTTAAAAGTCAAAGTCGCTGTCGGATAAAAAAAAAAAAAAAAAAAAAACAACAACATTCCACGAATAAAAAAAAAAAACGAAAAAACCGGGAAACTAGAAAGCATGGTGAATTTGGGAAAAAATACCACTCGACTCGCTAAGCCACATTTATGCATGCCATCTCACACCTGTTCGGCAAAAAAAAAAAAAAAAAAAAAAAAAAAAACAACAACAAATACTTATGATCATGAAATATATCTTCTCTGCTAAAATTTCTGAACGACACTAAAATTTCTGAACGACTCCATGTCCAAATGTATCTTCTCAAATGATAAAAAAATATTCGTAATAAGGCCTCCTTATTTACTCAGGGGATGCGAAAGCACAAGTTCGAAGCATCTGCTTTAGTAGTGCGTCAACGCAAAAATAAATAAATAAATAAATAAATAAAAACGCAGTTTCTCATAAATAAAGCAGGAGGTTTTTTTTTCTTCTTTTTTTTTTTTTTCATTTTGCTGCTTTATTCGCCTTTAGAACCAGAACCCCCTCGAAGTGCTTGTTTGACATCTTCGATCGCAGTTTAGAAGCGATTCGCCCCCCCCACACGTTTCACATTTTTGAGCCCCGGGAATCAGAAACGACTGATAAAATTTCTCGCTGTAGGGTCCTAACGAAAGAAACATCGCGCTATATGTTTGAAGCGGCGTTGCGCGCACCACTCTCTTGACCGCACTGGTCGGCGTTAGGACGTTTTGTGACCAAAGTCTTGTAACACCTAGGCTCTTGCTGAAGGTTAACAATACTTTTCTAACCTTCAAAGCCTCCTTTAAAAAAGAAAAAAAAAACGCAACTTAATGAGAAACAAAAACAAGACAAAACACAAATGAATGGTAGTGAATGCGGTAATAACGTGGTGATATATTATCACACTAAAAAGTAATGGCAAAGTAACCTGCATTACATTTCATTGTTCTCTGTAAAGTATTACTTTTATTTTTAGGTTATGTAGGAACGGTGACGCATCACTTTTATTGACAAGGAACGAAGAACGTATTTCGTTACTTCTTTATGACGATCAAATGCCACCTGAATTTATCTCGATGTTCGTTATCTCTGACTGAATGTGCACTTCGGCTCCAACTCAGCGCATCAATACTTACCAGTTCTTGCTTTCTATAATTTGGCAAGAGCGAACAAAAGGTACCTGCAAAAGGTTACTTAACTTAGTTGCAAGTTACTGGAAAATGTACCTAAGATACAGGCACAGGTATAGCATAGTAAAAGTACCTAGGTTTGTACCTTGGGTACAACAAAAGTACATATAGTTACCGATTTGCAGTTATTCGTACCTAGATTCTTTAAAGGCCTGCCTACGTTTTTTTTTTCTTTTAAATTTAGTTACAGGCATAGGTTCCACGCGTTTTACTGCTTTTTACTATCCGTGGCAGCACTTCTAAAAGAGTTTAATGTTTTTTTTCCTCTCGTTTAAGTGAGAGATAAGGGTTCTACAGAAGTACTGAAAAATTGTCAGATTATCTTCTCATAAAATTGTAAACGCAAAGAAGTACCGAATATGCCAATAATATTAAACGCCGAAAACCACCTGCCGATTTCCCCTTAACAAATGAACACCGAAAACGCGAAACGGGAGATATATTCGGGACAAGTGGTGAATAAAAGTAAACCTTTCATTTGTATGCAAACCGAAACCTTTCAGCTCCGGACTCAATGTGGAAAAGTATCCGTGTATTAAGCGTTGTTTGTGATCTCGCAACGCAGGTAACCTCCACGGAATGCCTGTGTCGTTCCTCTTGCACGAGATGGCGCCTTTCGTCACGAAGCCTCCAAGTCTGGAATGGGTGCAACCCTGGTGAGAGAAACAAAAAAACAATTAGAGCTATCCGAAAATTAGAATAGAGTATGAAATTAGTTATCGTTATACTCTGTGTTCCACCTAACGAGCGTACAGCAGCGGACGCAACAAGCCACTCCAGCTAATCCAGCGCTTCGAGCGTGTCACGTGACCATGCACCCCGTGAGTCGGTGCGTACTCGCGTGGGATTTGATTGCCTTTGATCAAAGTCCCTGTATAAAGAAAATACCGCCTTGCTCTATTTCCCCTCGAGAATTTCTCGCTTTTTCTCTGGCACTAAGATATTAATGGAAAACCGTATTATGCCCAAGCTAAGACCCTAGGATTGTCAAGCTTATGCAAAGATATGCGCCTCTCTGGCGAGCTATCTAGGCAGATACTTTATGCGTAGATGGTACGTAACGTCCTCTGTGGACTATCGTAAGGTGAAATTAAGCGTTAGCCGGTTCATGCATTACGATTTCACAAATTTCGGCAGAGAAGCTACAGACAATTTGCACGCTTTGACTGAGACACTGGTCCCGGATGGTTGCTCTCCAATAGGTTTCTAGGAAATATTTTTTTTATATATTGACACTGTAGACATTTTATGCATGGAAAAATAAGTAAGACAAGAATCAGTCTTGAAATTTTGTTTTGCTCGAAGTTTTACTTTCTATGTTCACTTTATCGCCTGTGATCAGCTCTTGACTCTTGACACAGAACATCTATCAAGCTTATTTATTAAATCATGAACTAGACCGCTTATCTTTTGTCTAGAAGGAGGACCGAGATATAATATTGATTTACATTGTAAGAAAAAAAAAGTGTGTCTCTGAGTACACTTCAGCAGCAATCGTAGCCAGTGATAAGCTCGCAGAAACCACAGAAGCAGCCTCTTCCCAGATATGCGATAAAGTACTTCCTTATGTCATCAAGTTCTCTCGTCGGCTTATCTCAGTTATGCAGAGGGGAGGCGTTATCTGCCGGAGAATTTTTTTTCTTTGTCTTAACGTGTCAATAAAATGTATAGGCGCGCGAGACCAAGCATTTGGGCCGCGCAACTTCCTATTTACGTTATCCGATACGCTGTTTCAACATCGTTTCAGCAGCCCTTCTTACGTTTAACCGTCGCAATAAAAAGACAGACTAGGTTTTTGTGCAAAATGTAATCCAGGTCGTCAAAATGCCATTTTTGTAATGTGAGATGATGTTTTTCTTGGACTCGTGGCCCTAGATTATTAGAAGTTGAACACATTTGTGAAGACTCAACCGCATTTTACAGGTTGTGGTGTCCTTAGATTTCCTATAAAAAAACAGAAGATCTTTATCTTACCTTCAATTCCTAACCTCGGCATGCGCTCAGAGATGCTTTAGTGCTTGGCTTGCGCGCCAACAAAAACTATTTTTTATTTTGCCTTTCAGTGTTTTGCTTTATGTAGCTACGCATATTTAGCTACTAAAAACAAACAAACAAAAAACAAAACCCATAAAACGCATTTGTAGAGCACTGCGGCCTCTTAGCTATTTAACATTGCATATTCGAACATACTTTGTCATTTAAGAAACTGCTTTGAGATATGGTTGGGAAAAGAGCGTGTCGGTTTAAGTCATGGATGCAGAAAGAATAAAACAATTAAAACAGGGACAACACAACCATATCTTTCAACTAGCAACAGACGAGTAAACTTTAAACAGCGAGCAGCCGACTATACCCAGTAGGAGTAGGGGAGAGAAGGGGGAGAGAAGGAAAGATAAGAAACGCGCCTATTCGAAGTCGGTAAAACACGGTATCATCAAATAGTTATTTTCTTCATCCTTCACGAAGTCTTGCTGTCATCTTTCAGAAGGCAGCTTCAAATTGCAGCACATGAGGCTCGTCAGGGCAGGGTTTCCCGTCGACCTTCTCCGATCTGTAATGGAAAGGATGATTCGCGGGCCTGATCGCCAGTCATCAGCCACAAAAAAGAAAGCCCGATTCGCCGTCATTGCTTACGTAAACAATTCAGCCCACCGGATAAAATCCATTGCCTCAAAGTTCGACACGAATGTTGTCTTCTCGTGCCGCATGCGTCTTAAACAACTCTGTCAACAAGTGAACAACACCCGGATTCCGATTGGCTGCACTGTCAAACACGAAGAGAAATTCATTCCATGCAAAGAGAAAAAAAGTTTACTTCATCCCCTTGAGCTGCGGCCATCAATACATAGGACAGACCGGCAGATGCACCAATCACAGACTCCGCGAACATCACAACGAAGTTTCTAAGGCCTCTCCAGATTCTTATCATCCCATAGTCATACATGCCCGTTCGTGTTTGCGTTGTCATCCCCTTTTTGATGACAAAAAAATCCTGGGGGGGGGGGGGGGGCATGACAGCAGATTCGGCAGGGAAATCATAGAATCATTCGCCATGACCACAGCAAAAAAACAACGTGTCAAACCCTTCCCTCCTTCTGACGAAAACTGAGGTTGAATTTTTAAAATCCGAGATAACCCTACCACCCTGACTTGCACTTCGCGTTTCTTATCTTTCCTTCTCTCCCCCTTCTCTCCCCTACTCCTACTGGGTATAGTCGGCTGCTCGCTGTTGAAGCATCTCCATCAAGGCTGTATAAACATAAAGAGCAAGCCAATTTTTTTTTTTTTTTGAATGTTTACTCGTCTGTTGCTAGTTGAAAGATGTGGTTGTGTTGTCCCTGTTTTAATTGTTTTATTTTTTCTTCATCAATGACTGCTTTGAGGGAGCCGTAATTCTGACGTGTTTACTGTCTGGTTTAATATTATCTTAAAATGCAATAAAAATACTACGACCTCCGACCTGTTGCCTGCTATTGGACCTGCGACGAGCATGGTCGCCATACCTGCAGAGGTTCAGGTTCTTAAATATCGTTGTTTAAAACAATGAAAAAGAAATCTTTATGTTTGACAGAGACATTCCTGGTTGGGGCAAGACTAAATTAAAAAAAGGGGGACGTCCAACCAGGCCCTAATTAGAGATCAAACATTTATGTATTTCTTTATTTTGTTGTTGTTGTTAAATTTAGTTTTGTTTGTTACAGGAGTGATGGTTAATAAAACTCTCATGGTGCACCTCAGAGGATCGTGAAAAACTACGGTCCTAAAGATCCTCAAACAAAACAATCAATATAAAAAGAAGAGCACAGCGGGACAACAAAACATTACACCAACAAAAGTACTGAAACGGCTTGCATAAAATTCTTAGGATAAAAACACCGGAAGAATAACCTTGAACAAAAAAAGCACCACTACAAAAAAGAACCTATACCAAAAACTAATAATAATCAACTCGTGCAATGTTAAACTCACAATACGCGAATGTTGTTCTTTTCTAGCGTCCACAAAGAAAACTTCGCCTTCATCGCGCTGAGAGATGTAGACTCATATGAGAGGTAAGTCATTACAGAGCGTACTCAGACCTATGAAACGATTGAATCGTAGGAGTTAAAATCATCAATATCGGGGAATATAACTGTAAAACTGGCCTATTAGAAACTCAGTGCGTGCATATATCTAGATATGCCTACAATTGTAGTTTGTTCATTTTCTGCACCTGATAGCACGTGACCTTTGTCTTGTGTTAGGTACTTCATCGACCACCTTGGCATAACGACGTTTGGAATGGCCGAGATTGATCGCGTAGGGATAAGGGAAACCATACAGCGCGTGCTGAAGAAGATCAATCCCACGTAAGTCTGACAACAATGTAAAATGTTTAACATAGGTGGCGCAAGCCACCACCCGTTATAAAAGGAATATTCATAAGCATAAAACCAGTTGATAGAAAGGTGTCAAGAGTAAATACAGAACCCATTAAAGAGTAAATAAGGACAATATTAAAGCATGAAATGCTAGTTAACGAAACCCCTACCCCGCAGGGGGCACCTGTGAGAGCAGATGTTTGATTAGTAGCGTCACCACAGACCCCGAGCCATGCGGGTTCGCCCGCCCATGCTAGGCTGTGCGTGGCTCTCACGTGTCCGGGGAAAAGGGCGTCCTGGTGGTTGGGTCGAGATCGGGGTAGGTTTGAACGCTTCGGGGCTCCCATGGCCAAGGCAGTAAAGCACTTTGGCCCCCGTTTCCCGTAGACGGGTGTCCTAGTAAGGCCCGACTAGGATGATCCAGTCAGTCGCCTTTGTTCTACTATCACCTCTGATCTTTCACTTCTATCCTTTCTTTATTTATTGCTCTCCTATTTATGTTATTCCTTTTGCACGTTCTTTTGCGGCAAGGGCCAACCTTGTGTAACCATAGATATTCTAATCTATAACCACAACTTCGGCATCGCACCTGGGCAAGTGCTAACAGATCAGCAGTTTCACCAAAGCCCAGTTCGTTATGGTCTCTCGACTGTTACCTCAGTTGTGCTCGATGGTGGGCGGCACACCGCAGGAGCCGAATATATTTTCTCATTTATGTGAGTACCAAAGCTAAGTCTTTTTCTGATCGGTTCTCGAAAAGGGGTCTGAACGAAGACACGACAAAAACAAACGCAACCCTGCGAGATACAATTTTATTTCCCAAATTTATTTCCCAAATTTATATTATTGCACTCGGAAATTGAGGACCAAGGACTTGCGAAACTTTTCCCGTTCTTGGTTGCAACTAGAGACTGTCATCCTAAAATGCTTCATAGCAAAGAAACTTCCATCTGGTGACCACATTGTGGAAGTCACCACCGCAGAGCAGAGCATGGCACCTCTTGAACTCAATCGAGCAAGGAACTACAAAATACCGTGATTCAACACCACTCACTGAACAGTACACAGGGCGTAATCTCCGAAGATGATCTTCTTGAAATTCCAATCGACGAGATCCTCGGAGAACTAATAGATCAAGAAGTCCCTGTTGTACGACGTATTACCCTCCATCGCGGTGGTGAGGAACGAGATACGAAACACATTGTTCTAAACTTCAACTTGTCAACCAGCGGTCAAGGCCGGGTACCTGAACTGCAAGACCCGTTCCTACATCCCCTAACCAAGGCGTTTCTTCCTCTGCCAACGCTTTGGGCATGAGTCACTCACCTGCAGGCAGAGGAAAGGCCACCTGTGCTAAATGTGCAAGCACCGACCGAACCAACAACTCTGGTAGTGACAATCTCTTATGTGAACTGTCGAAAAGCTCACCCACTATATTCCCGTTCCTGCCCCCTCTGCAAGCAAGAGAAGGAAATTTTTTCTCTGGCGGCCAAAGACGACATCTCGTATCCGGAAGGTAGACAGCGATACTGTTTCCTCTCTAAGGGCTCGTTTGCTGATGTCCAGCGAAGGTGACTTGCGCGGTCGGCGCTGTCAACAGACGACCTGCGCTGTCCTTCCCAGTCCTCCGCCACCTCGTCCAAAGTGGCGCAAGCCTTTTCGGCCTCAGAGCCAGAGATGAATCTTTGTTCTTTAGGATTCATCCAAAGGCAGGGGTGTGCACCCCCTACGCCTCCAAAAACCGAGCCGCCTCAAGGTCGGGGATTACCCCTTCGCATCTCTGGCTACCCTCGGACTCCTGGTCAGCCGTCGAAAGCGCAGGCCCTAAGGGCGAGCTTATGGTGGCACCAGCAAAACCTATGGACGAGACTTGGCCTAAGTTCGATGATGACAGATTCAGAGTCTTCTGGTGGTGACACTAGTAGGCCAAAGGATGCTCTAAAAACATCTCCTACGGATCAAAATTGGCTCTCAGGTCTAGACATAGGCTTTTCGTCTTGTCTCATGCATGATGGCAGAAGTGTTCCTTGAATAAGTGCCGCGGGTTTCTTCGTAACTATGTCAATGTATGCTCTCAGTTAGACCATCATGATCCATTAACTTTTTGTCTCCAAGAAACACATTTGAACGATAGTCATTCAAAAATCCTCATTCATTTTCAGGTTTTTCTTAGAAATCGTCTCTTTCTATCCCACACCTCTGGTAGTATAGCTATAGTTTCCCAGAGGTCTAATCCACGTTTCGAGGTTCCTTCGAATACAGCAATAGAGGTTGTTGCAGTTCGTGTCCTGTCTGACCGATTGATAACTATCTGTTCTCTGCGTTCACACAAGCTATAACCTATAACTCGCGAAGAGCTCGAATCTCTTCATGACCACGTCCCCAACCAGCCCTAATCGTTGGTGATTTTAGTGCCTATAACCCTTTGTGGGATAGTAAAAGACGTGACACACGTGGCTCAATGATAGAACTGTTTCTATCCTCCCCAGTTTTACGCTTGCTGAACAAAATGGAACCAACATACTTCAGTCCCTCAACTCGACCCTTGACGTCCATCTATCTCTCCCTTAGCGACCCCAGATTGTTCCCTTTCCTCTTCTGGGCTCTCGATCACCATCACTACGGGAGTAATCATTTTCCTATGAATTGAAAACGAGTAAATCCACCTGTCAGACTGCCCACACGAACTCCCCGGTGGAAGTCCAAGGATGCAAACTGGTCTCTTTTCAGCCAGGCGACGCAGCTTGCTTGTAAATAATTTAGCGGACTGTCTGTTGACGAAGTTATTATTCTGCTTAGCAGTCACATACTTCATGCTGCAATGTTTTCTACCCCCATGATGTAACCTCACTTATTTCGTCGGCCTAAACCATGATGGAATGCCGACTGCAGAGAATCAGAGATATATCAGAACGGAGCATGGGGCATTTTTAGGCGCTATCTGACAGTGAACAAACTAATCAGCTTCAAGATAAGGAAGGCTAGCACAAGTCACATCCGCCGCCACGCAACGCGCCAAGTTTTCAAGGATATTGTTTTTCAATGTACGGTACTGTCATCAACATATAAGTATGGAATAAAATTCATAAAGTCAATGGGCACTACTGCACTTTTTCAGTACCACTTCTTTTTTCAAATGGACTGCGCCCTGAGAGCCTTCAAAAGCAGGCAGATTGCTCGGTAACACTTTCAGCGTGTATTGAGTTCTCAGTATTCTTCAACGAATATTTTGAAACATAATCTCAAGCCTAGCGACAATCTGTCCGAACCTCCGGCGGCACCCGGGAAGCTGAAAACTCTCTCCTTACACTGAATGAGCTAAAACGGGCACTTCAAGAAGTAAAGCGTAAGGCTGCTGGACCAGGTAGAATACACTATAAATGGTTACACACCTTCATCCCTCTAGAATCGATTTAGTCATTATCTTTTCAATCGCATTTATAGTTATGGAATTCGAGGCAGGATGTTAGCGATCATTGAGAGCTATCCGGCGACTCTTACTTTCCTTGTCGATTTAGGCAAAGCTTACTCTCAAGAGTTCTGCCAGCAAAACGGAGTCCCTCAAGGAGGCGTCTTGAGTGCCACTTTTTTATGGTAAAAATAAACTCGATATCCCGGGTCATCCCATCGTCTGTTCAGTATTCCCTTTGTGTTGATGCCCTCCAAATATCGGTTTCATCTTGCAACCCTGCTCTGTGTGAACGTAGGATTCAACTAACGGTAATTAATTCAATAACATAGGCGGATCAAAATGGGTTCAAATTTTCTCCTAAAAAACTGTGTGATTACTTCTCTCGCCTACCGCAACCCTTAGCGGACCCCCCAATTTCTATACACTCCACCCAAATTCTAACAAAACCAGAACACAAATTCTTAGGGCTTATTTTTGACAGCCAATTTGTCTTTTCGATCTCATATTAGCACTCAAGCGGATATGCGAAAAAACACTAGACATTTCTAAAGTGCTTTTTCACACACCTCAGAGCTTTGCCCGGCTCTGCCTTCTACGAATGTATGGATCAGCGATTCGCTCGCTTTTGGATTATGGCAGTACGTGTATCGTATATGGATCGGCGAGGCCTTCAGCTTTAAAAATTCTTGGTCCTGTCTAGCACCAAAGGCTGCGTTTAGCTACTGCTGCCTTTCGCACATCGCCTATTGCTATCGTATTTGCAGAACCAAAGGAATGGTCGCTGGAGAGACGAAGGTATGTGTTAGGATTCATGTACTCAGTCAGGATACGTTCAGTGCCCCTACACGCTTCCCAAGATGCTGTAGCAGAAACAAGATGCAAATGCAGCTTTGTAAAACAAGCCCACTGTTCTATCTCTGCTCAGTCTGAGAAACGCATGCACTGCAGAATTTATTGAACAGAGTAGTGCAATGCCCATAACCCCTATTCTACAAACCGCAGCCCCGTGTTATTACAACCTTACTTCCTATGACTTCTCAGTAACCAAATGCAATAAGAAAGACACTCCTCCAGAGTGCTTGAGACAATAATTTTTTTAACTTCATAGTAGATATATTGTGCACAGCTCATACTGCACAGATGGTACGAAGACAGATGCATATGTTGGATGCGGCATGGTTGGACCCTCTGTTTGTTGTACCCAACGAATTACATCCGCAGCCAACATATTAACGGAAGAACTATGCAGTTTACGGCTTGCGACTGACCATGTCCTGAAGACATACTGCATGCACACCGTTGTCTTCACTGACTCACTTATAAAATTTGAGATTTTCGAACTTACTACGCTAAGAAATTCGACGATTTTCGAACTTTCGAACCTGCTGCGTTAAAAAGTTTGACGAACTTGGAACTTCTAAACAAAAGTTCGACAAAGTTCGAACCAAGGCCACCAGCATAGGTTCCAGGCTAGGAGCATTTGCATCACTAAAAGGTTCTAAAAACCCAATTATCATAGAGCCGCAGAAAAAAAAAAATCTTGATTTCGGAAAAAACAAAACAAAAATAAAATATTGAAATAGTTTTATGTTTGGTTCCCAGCCACGTTGGTACATCCGAAAATAAAAAAGCAGACCGCGCAGCAAGTTCTGCTGGTGAGAGGGAAGTGGACTTGCATTATATCCTTTATGAGGTTTACCTTAGACTCGTAAAACGACGTGTCACCCAAAACTGGCAGAAAGAGTGGAGAGAAAATATGAATAGCAAGTTCCATACAGTAAAGCCAGTGCTCGGTGGGTGGGACTGTGCACGGCACCGTGAACGTTTTTATGAGGTTGTCTTGTGCGGACTGAGGATAGGTCGTACGCACCTCACTCACGGCCATCTTCTGCGCAGGGAAGAGGCTCCTACTGTGAGCACTGCAATGAACCATTGACTGTTCAACACTTATTGCTTGAATGTTCACCGAATTGCTTTGCCCGACGCAAACATTTTTTTTCAAATATGTCACGAGCATGCACACTTACACCTTACAATCCTAGTCAGTGACGAGCCACTTATCCCACATAGCTCTTGTTCTAGCTTTTCACGAGATATTGGTCTTTCACACCGATTATGATTGTATATTCCAACTTCATGCCCATACGTATTCACATATCATGCATAGAGTTTTTCTGTGATAGTCTGTCCTTGGCGCCACAAAAACACAATCAAATAATCAATACACTACTTTTAGGCATTTTTACGGCCGTTCGTTTGTACATTTCCCCGCTAAACTTGGCAGAAAAATTTACTTCACGTGCGAGCCCCACTTAAAACCGTGACGTCCATTTCCCCGCTAAACTTGGCGAAAAAAGTAATGTCACTTGACTGGATGTCAAGTAACCTCTGGTCACGTCATACCGCGACGCCTGGTGTTACGTGATATCATGACGCCACGTGAAATTAAATCAATTGTCATCAACAGTCCCGCTTAACTGAACCGGGAGATGAACAACAAAGCAATTGTTAACTTCCTAAAATAAAAACTGTCTAATGTATTTTAGACAAATTTAGACGATTTTTCCTTGCATTATAGCATTTAGAGGAAAAGGCGACGAAATTCTTAAGCCGCTGGCGCATGGCGAATTCAGTGTAATATCCATCAAATGAAAATATCTGATCAGCGAATCATACCGCAATCCTGACTACGAGCGTGGCGCGTGTGCACCGCGCTGCGCCAGGTGCGGCACGCGCTGATAAGCAGATAACATGATGTTATTTGGTGGAAATGAGATTAAATTTGACGTTTGGCTGGGGTATTAGCAGCCTGTCTCTTATTTTCGAGATAGTGTAGCAGGGGTTCCGTATCTGAATGTCCAACAAGACTGAATTTTCAACGAGGAGGAATAGTAAATAATGGACGTTCAGGCACGTTGGATATTCAGACGCGTTTCGTATTCTTAAGAATATTTAAACGTTACAGTGAGATATTACATAAGTTAGCAATACATACGATGCGCGCCACTAAACGGATTTGACAATTTTGCTCGCACGAATGCCTAAGGGGCCGCTGAAGTGTTAGCAATTATTCTGGATCAAATACTGAAGCGTATAAACACGGGCAATGGCCAGACGCTGGAGTTTGGTGAAAGGCATCATGACTATACTCGGTGACAGGTTAAGAGTTCGGTGGAAGATCCTCCCCCCTCTTTCTATTTTAGCAGAGCGAACGTCGGAGAGGAGACGACATGCTCTCCACCGCTCTCGCTGCTAGAGTGGAAAGAGGTAGGAGGAGCTTCCCCTGAACTCTTAACATGTCACCGAGTATATACCTTTCCAGCAGCTATCACAAAGGCTGAAAATGCCGAGTCACTGAGCTATGGACGCAGGCGCAAAATCAGACATTTCGCGGAAGACCGTTAGTGCGCATGCACGGAACGCGTTCCTCAGACCAGTAGGCAGAGATGGCCGCGCACACAAGGCGGTTATTAGAATGGTCTATTGTGTGTCCTGCTTCTATTAACTACCGGTAAACCTCAACACTTAAACCCCCAACCGGTAGTAGAAACATTGTGGAAAAAGAAAACACCCGAAAAATCCCGAATCGGGGCGAAAGTTGAATGCGAAAAAAAAAAAAAGAAGTAATCTTTGCCGGCAGGTAATTATTATCTTCAGCTTCATTTTATGTTAAAACGCATCACAGCCCGAAATGAACTGTTGGCGACGTTGCTCCTTTATTTTTGAACTAATAACCTTATCTCGTTTCCTTCTCATCTCGACACAGAGACGTTTCTCGAGTGTTCGGTTTACCCATATGTTTTCTGCAGTCTGGGGAATCCCATGCCCGTGTCAGACATTTTTCAACCAAAGCCCCCCTATTCCCCAATATTTTGCCCGACAAAAAAACAAAAACAAAACAAAAAAAAAACACCGTGTCTGCGATTAGAAATACACACATAAGAAATACCCCCGAATGCGGAGACAAATAAAACCGCGAAAAAACGGAACGCTATCTGTAACGAAGGAACTATCTGGAATAAATAAACATAAATTGGGGTCCTTTTTTTTAATGCGGCCTTTGTAGATTACGCGGAACCTCCAGCGTGTCAATTGAACATTCGGCACGATCAATTTGACTGGCGAAACTGACACGCCTACTATTCGATCTGTTCACGTTGAAATGCATCACAATATTACACGTCGCTCTAAGAGTGGTTTTGAAAGTAATTACACATTTACTTTCTCACTGCTGCGTGTCGTAGAATGGTGTAGCATCTTCGTACATAGTTCGTTCTAAATAATTTTATTGGGAAAACGCATATAAAAAATAAAAGCCGTTTACAATTCCCTGTAACGCCGGTTAGAGCGCAGCTCTTGAGGAGGAGGATGGAAGCGTACTCAGCGATAGGTGACTCCTTGAGGTCACGTGACGTCAGGGGAGGGGGGGGGTTCGTGTGACTTCAGGGGGGGTCGCGTGACCTCGAGGGAGGAGGGTCACGTAACCTCAAGGGGTCACTTGACCCCGGGGGGGCGAGGGGGGGGGGGGGGGGTCACGTGACCTCACGGTTCCGCCGACGGCGACGGCGATGCCGCACAAGCCGGAAACGAGCGCCTAAGAGCTGCGCTCTAATATATCAGAGCCATACACTAAAAAGCCAAACTTCCTCGACTTCGCGAGATGCGGTCCCCGCGAGTGCCCGTGATGTTTATTCGTATTACAATTCGCTATTGCAGTACCGTGTACAATACTGCGAAGTCTGATGTGCTTTTTCTTTTTTTCTTTAGTGGAACAAAATCTCTACACGTAAGCTTCGACATTGATTCCATCGATAAACTCATCGCTCCGAGCACTGGAACTTCAGGTAAGCCTACTGAGACGATATGGATCTTTTTAATATATCACGTCGGCAATGAAAACGTCGAATTGACTCGAATAAAAAGCTGAAGTTTTCATTTCTGGAGAGTTTTAGAAATATTTGTGTGATCCGTTTAAGTCAGACTGGAGCCCAGGCTACGTACGATTTGAAGGCACCAATCAAGCACCATAAAAAGTGTATCGTCATAGTGCTTATAGTATGTGCATTCACCGACCAATCACGCGAAGTGATGCGCCGCCAAACTTTCTTCCGTACGTGATATGCGGAGCTGAGTAAAGCATGTGACGTAATTTATTTTTATTGACAGGATACCCTTGCCTTCCTGGGCTCCCCAGGGCCGGTTTGCTCATCTTGTGGACGCGGCTGCTGCTGCGGCTGCGGCTGCGGCCAAGAGGGATCTTTCTGTCACGTTGCTCCATGGGGTCAAGGAAGTACGTAGCGTCCCTGCCTATAATGGCGGAGAAATCTGTATCGTTTCAAACACAAAAACCTAATTTTGCCCCGCTGAAACTGACTGCAGAGACTTTCAACTGGAGTCCAATTGACCGCCCCTTTATACTGTAGGAGCGGCAGGTAAAGTTACGGTTAGGGAGGGTAAATATGAGCACAAATAAAGAAAAGAAACCACGCGAGATAAAAGCGGTGGCAGTATATTTATCTACCTCCGCGAGCGCCGCCGGCTCGCGCCTTCTGCTGTGATCGAGAGGTTAGAGCGCCGGTACTTGACGTCACGGCGTGGAAGTCCCGGGTTCAAATCGCGCCAGAAACCCTTTCTTTTTTTTTCTTTTTTTTTTTTGGATGCGGAGCATTTTTTGCTCGGGTCTATGTCCCGCAGCGTCGTAGTCCGCACTCACACTACGCATGCGCAACTCTCCTTCTTCCCTCTCTACAACAGCTGCGCGTTACTCTCTCCGCTCTCTCTCTCTACCAGCCGCCTGCACTTCGCGTGCGTTCGCTTCTACTCACACCGCGCGCGCATGCGCAACTCTCCTCCTCTAGTTTCTTCTCCTCTAAGTTTGAATATAAGCAGCGGTAGCGCGCTGCGCGCGTTCAGGGGAGGAAGTGGCCGAGTGGGCTCACGCGTCTCAGCTCGGAGCGTGGAGCGAAAGCTTGCGCTGGGAACCTCCTGGGTTCGATCCCCGCCGCCCCGGCCCGTTTCGATCTGGATGAGTTTCGTACCG
Source organism: Ixodes scapularis (assembly GCF_016920785.2). Classification (NCBI taxonomy): domain Eukaryota; kingdom Metazoa; phylum Arthropoda; class Arachnida; order Ixodida; family Ixodidae; genus Ixodes; species Ixodes scapularis. The sequence continues at coordinate 12,219,451 of NW_024609836.1, read as the reverse complement.
GCACGCGTTCGTGTGATCTCTACTGCGTGATGCACGTTAGGAATCCCGGGTTAGCGGTTGTACCGCACTGGCTAAATTTCTCATCTACAGCTAAGAGACCGATTACCCGTTGAGGCGCATCTCCATCAAGGCTGTATAAACATAAAGAGCAAACGCAATTTCTGCGCGCGTTCAGTTCACCGCTGTTGACTCCACTCCGTTCTTCCGATGAAGTGTGATGGAACGATGCTCCGCATCACCCCATGGTTCCCCCCGGGAAGATGGTGTAATTTTTTTTTTCTATTTGACTGCACTCCCACTAGGACTGTAGACAAGGCCCTATGATCTCTATAGAATCATTCGGCGGGGAGTTCTGACTCACCTGTTCGTTGTTCATGAATTCGGAAGAGCGCATACATGTCTCTGGCTTCCTTTACCAACTTCCGCCACGCCTCCTGCATCTGCCGTACACTCCGCGGAAAGTTGACAATATCTCCCCATGCTCTCTTCGTTCGCCAGGTAACTGTGCTGCTGAATTTCTCTAGAATTTGTTGTTTCCGTTTTCCAACTGTTCTAATTAATTCCATTTGTTGATCCAAAGTCATTTTAGGTGTTTGCGTTAAAGAGAGGGTTTGCGATGTCGACGCCTGATTCATTTTTGCATTCGGTTGTGATTGTCTCCTATTCTAACTAAAATTCAACAAGTAATTTCTTAATATTACAAAACGATTGCCAAAGCAAAATGTAAAAAGTAAAAATATACCTTTTATTACATTCCATGCAAGTAAAAGTATGATATCTTTAATTTCGGTTATACTACTCAGACGTTTGACTTGCTGCTTTGCCTGTAGGATTTCGCTCAATAAATGCATCCACAGCTGCTAGTCTTTTTTTTTTTCCGCTTATTTCGTGCAAGTTTCTTTTTTTTTTCTTTTAATTGTCACAACTGCAGTTTTTAATAGTTTTAAATAGGCGTCTCCTGTTATTGACAGGAGTCGTAGCAAGAGCATTGTATAATTAAAGACAGATAAAATTATAGTGGCTGGGGAAAGGATGGTTGTTTCGGCTCCGTTTGCGTGAAAGCCATACCGGTGCTGTTACCTCGGTTTCCTTTTAATGAACATTACGAAACGATTGTATTAGCGCGTTAACTTGCCTTTATCTCTCTTTTTTTTTTTTTTGCCTGGTGTTTCGATTGAACAGGTGGGACTAACAGTAAAAACCGTGTAAGGCGCGGTAGTGATTCGCAAAAAGGATCACAGTTATAAAGTGAGACACGCGCAAAATACACACAAAAAAGGAGTGCCTAGCGCGATTTGAACCTGGAACTTTCACACCGCGACGACAAGTACTGGCGCTCTACCCTCTCGACCACAACAGATTTTTTTTTAAACATTTATCTACATCTATTTACACAATATCAACACTGTACAATTTTGTACATATTATGTACAATATATACAGGTGATGACTTTTGTCAATGACGCAAAAACCTTTAAGCAAGCGACACGTAAATTAACTAAGGTGGTACGGCACGTGCGTGACCATAGCAAGGGAGACATCTTGCTACGCTAATATGTTCTCCACGAGTAGCTGTCTGTTATATAATATCTGGCGACTGACTGAGGTTTTTAACCATTTCTTTCCATTTATCGTTCTCTTGGTATGCAAGTATGCTCTGGCCAACTTGAATTGCTATGTGTTTAAAATTTACCCAGCAGGGTTTTACAGCTCCCGCTTCGGTATCGACTTTTCGCGTCTTCCATAAGCTATAAAGCCCTAGTACAACTAAAACATCTTGGATTGTGTCCAGGATTTCGGCAAAAAGCCAATACTTGGGAGGGTACTTGCCAGTACTTGGGCGGGTGTCGACCACAGCAGAAGCAAGAGCCGCCGGCGCTCGCGGAGGTAGATAAATATTTCGGAATTAAAAACAGCGCGAAAAGACGAAGACCAGACAAAGAAGTGACAAGGACGTTGCGCTGCATAAAGCGCTACGTCGCTACGTCCGTGTCACTTCTTTGTCTGGTCCGCGTCTTTTCGCGCTGTTTTTAATTCCGAAGTATGTACCAACTCGCCCAAGCCTCAACTTTAGCAGATAAATATAATGCCGCCGCTTTTATCTCGTGTTTTTTTTTTCTTTATTTAGGCTCATATTTACCCTCCCTAACCGTAACCTTACCTGCCGCTCTTACAGTATAAAGGGGCGGTCAATTGGACTCCGGTTAAAAGTCCCTGCAGTCAGTTTCTACGAGCGAAATTAGGCTTTTGTGCTTGAAGCGATATGGATTTCTCCGCCATTATGCAGGGACGCTAGGTACTTTCTTGTCCCCATGGAGCTGGTCACGTGACAGAAAAATCCCTCTTGGCCACAGCCGCGGCCGCGGTTGCAAGATGAGCAAACCGGCCCTGGTAACCTGCCGATATCTAGGAAAGACGAAATTTTTTTTAATAAAATCTTTGGCTAGTGATTGATGAGAGTGAGGGGCGCGGACGCAGGAATCACTGCCATACTATTTCACCAGGTGTGCTACACGTGTATATCTGCTGCTATTTTTAATTGCCCATTACGTTGGTGTTTTCAAATTTCGAGCTGCATTCACTGCATTCAGAGTGAAGAGCGAAGCGACCGGACGAGGTTGCCTGGCTGTCAAAACGTGTCTTTTAAGGGTAAATTTGCGTAGGGCTTTTAGCGCGCTCTAGCGTACTCTTTCGAGAGCGCGCCAGATCGGGTAGGTGGAAAAAGAAGGCGGCGACGTGATCGCGTGGTCTATTCCGAGGGCTTCCCTTCCTCCAAGAGCGCTCCCTGGCAGCCCAGGAAGCGCTCTCGGAAGGACCTTGGAAGGGACCTCGTGATCACGTCGCCGCGCTCTTTTTCCATCATCCGATCTGGCGCGCTCTCGACTGAGCGCGTTAGAGCGCGTTGAAAGCACCATGAGAATTCACCCTAACGTTTTCCGCGTTTTTTTTTATTTTGTTGCTTAGTGTTATGTTTTCCAAGGCATAGTCTGCTCCCGGCGTATACACAGCAGAAATAAATTTTGAGGGAAAGAAAAAAGTTTTTCCTTAGATAGCCCATACGTTCACCCAAGCAGCACAGAGTTGGCCAGTCGTCGGCCAATGGCTGGCAATGGTCCTTGGCCAAGAGGCCAGAGAGTGGCCAGAGACTGGCCGGTGTCTGGCCTTTATCTGGGCACTGGCCAATGGCCACTGGCCATCGGCCATCGGCCATCGGCCAAGCATTGGCCAATGAATGGCCACTCTCTGGCCACTGGCCAAAGGACCATCGCCGGACATTGGCCATTGCTTGGCCAAAATCCGTGCTGCTTGGGCACTGTCCACATTCAGGTTATAGTCCGCACGAGAAACGTCTCATACGAAGCGCGTCTTGACAAATGGCTTACTTTGTTAAAAAAAATGTTTTTGTGCATGAATCATCACTAATACACGCCGTCATTCACAAAATTCGTCACGTCACGCCATCATGAGACATCTAGAAAACAAAATCCTCGTATTATCCGCACCTCCTTGCACCCCGTAGCAAGTCAAATTTTAACAATGTATATTCCATGGACTAAGGTTCGGAAAATAACGGTACGTAAAAGATGAACGAGAACGAAATAGCTCAACTAGCCATCTTACCATACTTATACCCATGCAACACGGGCAACTCGAATGCCGTTTACATCGAAAGACATTTGAGCGGACGGCCAACCGGGCGTAGCGTGTGCCACGCGCGACAGATTGCGAGCTGATTCGCCGATCACATAAATGTCATTTGTTGTAAATGTCATTCGAGTTGCCCGTGTAGCACGGGTATTAGTTTTCCTGTTGTTCCTTTTCTGTTCTGCCCTTGTTTCTTTTCACAATATTATGTCTCTGCAGCATCTCTGTCATGCCATGGGACGTTTTTCTGTGTCAGTGATCGAAAAGCTTTTGGTACCTGTGCGCTTGCACATCTTGAGCGCCGATCAGAGATGTGCCACTGGCATTCTTCTCTTCACGCCCGAGTACAGATATAACTTTCTAAAGACGCTAAGACAGTGGCGCGCCGTCTTTTATAACTGACGTTATTTGCATTGTGACAGGAGAGTAAGATTGCGTCGCGTTCACTCTGAATAAAATATTTCAGTTATCGGGGGCCTTACAATGAGAGAAGCCTTCGTGATTGCCGAAGAGGTACACCAATCAGGTGAGATTGTTTGGAGTGACGTTATTTACACCCAAAAGAATACTGAGGTTTTATGTTTTCGATCTTCATCCCGAAGCACCAATATACGCGCACCTAACACTCGCTATCTGCAAAAAAAAAAAAGAAAAAAAGTGAGTTTTTGAGGGATAGATTACCATTTGTTTATTATTATCTATAAGTAATTACATTTTCAAACACAGTAATTGCAATTTTTCTCACTTCGGTGGAAGTACTATATGTTGTTCATAAACATGCTGGGATTTTGAAGTAAACTAGTACGTCGCATTTGTTGTTGAAGTGTGATCGTGGGTCACACTTTGTCTACAATTCGTATTACATATCATGTTTTGAAGCGTAGTAATTTTATTCTAGCTCAGTGGAAAGACTGAAGAGAAGAAGAAAGATTATATCCGATTGTTTTCCGTTTCTTCTATACCGTCATGCACCTTGTAGCTGATTTGTCAGGACACCCTTTAGTCAACGCAGGGCCCCGATGGTCCATAAAATCGAACTAAAATATCTCATCATCGTTAAAAAATTTGGGAGGAGCAGGAAACTTACCAGGAGCTTCATTGGTGTCTTTATTACATAGAGAAACTGCCGCAAAGGCTACTGCTTGAACACGGTTCATCAAACATATCCCGAAGACAGTAACGCATAAAAAGAGCATAACATAATTTAAGAACAAAACAAGCTCTGTAGGCGTCGTGATTTCTTCCTTTATTTCAAGTTGTGTCTCGTTGCAAACGTCTCTATGCGAGATTACGCTTTTTCGTTCAACGTGCAGGACAGCTCAGGGTCCTAGACCTGACAGAAGTGAATCCTCTGCTGGGAACCGTGGAAGAAGTCACGCGAACCGTCGGCTGCGGGGTGGACGTCATCAGCGCCTTCTTCGGAAATCAGAGGAACGGAAATCCGCCTCTCGAAGTGGACTCTGCCGTCGTCGGAGAAAACACTGTACACAAAGGATCACGATAGTACAAGACGTTGTGAATCATCGGGGACGTTTAGTTCAAACAATGGTGCCTGCAGTGCCTCTCCGACTGGTGTGTTTACCACGTCCTCAAGTGTGGTCTTTCTGTTTCCCCCTGATGACGTCATGAAAGTGTCACGCTGCTGCTCGTCGCGATGCTTGCAGTGGCACAGCATCGGAGGTGGATCCGATAAGCGAGCGCACGTTCTGCGGCAGGTCGCCCGAGCTGCGGCTAGACAGCCGATGGAAACCACAGCAGACACGAGTTGGGACGCCGCGACGACGGCAACCCTTGCGTTAGGTTCTATATTTTGACGGAACTTTTACAACCAACCGCCAGGATCACGTCATTCGACAGCATGACACGCCAGTTCCTAGCTGCGGGGCAATTTGTTGCCACTTCGGAACCACTTACGCTGCATCGACAGGATAAAGGACGGTGAACACACCATTCGAGGACGTGTTCCAGGCATCGCGGTTAGAACGAACTTTGGAGGATGAGCGCCATGTCACGTTCCCAATCTTTGTTTCTCAGTTGGTGGGCTAGTTATCTCGCTTTCAACGCAGAGCATCATTTGAATTTCATTGTCTTAATCAAAGTGTTAAATGCGTTTGATTCCCCCCCCCCCCCCCCCCCCCCCCCCCCAAAGAGGGTTGCCTAAATAACCTGAGCGACAATCTTAGCGCGAACTTCATGTTTTTTCGTTAATGATAGTCTTTAGTATAAAAAAAGGACATCGATTTTTTTTTCGCGTTAACGGTGTCGCGCTTTTTACATCAATTAATCTGACCGGAAAACAATATATTCTTAAAAATCTCACTCCGGAGCATCATCAACAAACTGCACTTTCGAACTCGGTTTTGGGACGCTAAATGCAATAAGCCGGAGTGCAAAACGGTGCCTGTAAAACGTACCGCAATTTACGCGCCAGGGGTTGATTTAAAAGTTTTGCTTTAAACCATACGTGAGGGGCAAAGAGCGAGGCGATTAATCCAGGGCGACAAACCAAAAGTTAACTCTGAGCGAGGACTTGACCGATTTTGCTCCTTCCTTTTGTGTTCTAATGAGTCGCCGCCTCATAATCGAAAATAAATAAATAAAAACGGGTGCCCCTTACCTGAGAATAAAAGCTTAATATCCCTTTTATCACTACTACATTTCTTCTCCATCCTTTTTCACTTTATTGCCACTGCGCTATGAAGCCTCCATCTCAAAAACCACCGCCCTCGCGGATTTTCGGAGCGTCTAAACCATGTACACTGCTCGACCTCGTTAACGCGAACAAGCGATCAGCGGATTTTCCACTTCTTATAATAAAATCTAGAACCCCAGGCACAGTGCTCATACATCACGCAAAAGACAGTCTGGAAACACGTCTGAGGCATGTGTCTGTATGTGTTTATTTTGTTTATGACGGTCCTTTTGCATTGGTCGTGCAAAAGCTGCCTGCGGACATGTTCAAAGCACACATATATGTGTCAAGCAAACATATCCTTGAGGCATGTCCTCACATAATTCTATCATCATGTCTGCAATGAGCAAAGTGTCTCTCTTTTTTTTACACTGTGCGAGTAGTGTAACTGCGGCTTAAAGGTTGCTGTCAAAACTACAGCGGCGGTGGAAAGTACTGACTTACTGGACTAACCCAAGCGGTCAAATTTGGTGCTCGACAATGTCCTTTCAAAATAACATATTAAAAATGTCCGTGTTCGCACTAACCGTGTCGCTGAGTGTGCATATAGCAAGCGAAAAACTTGCATCGCCGTCGCCACTAACCTTCTTATGACATCCCTAAGCTACCTTCAATTGATTCGAAGGGACAGATTAGTTTTGGTGCTTTTGGTGTTACATCTTTTTCCGAGCTTTATTTAGGCAACTTGATTACTGCGCGAGGAAATTAATGTTGACGCTCCCCGATGAAAATATATTTTTTGCACATTTAAATATTTGGTCCGTGAGCTGCAGAACTCTAATTCTTTAATATATATATATATATATATATATATATATATATATATATATATATATATATATATATATATATATATATATATATATACATACTTACAATTCGTGCTGACAGAAACTGCGCCACTGCTTTTTTATCATAATAACGTCACCAACAATTGTCAGAGTTTCTATATAAGACAGATATAAACAGTCATTTTTAGCGGTACAGTCTTTTGAGTTCTTTTGAAACTCTCGATAAGAGTGCTCTCAAACGCTCTAAATAAATAAAACTATATGCCTCTAACATAGCTCACTGTTGCAAAAAATATAGATATATATATATTTGTATAAACATAAACAGCGGCATTAAACAACTAACCGCTGAACTACATGTAATGAAAAGTAACTACAACAGTCCTCATTTCCCTTCCTCCAAAACAAAGTGTTTGATTGGTACTTTTAACAGAATTGCAAGAGCGAAAAGTGGTCGCGATAGCAGACTTTCATAAGAAAAATGCTTCAGTTTTACCATATCATAAAATGAACACGAAACGACTAAATGATATCAGGTATTCATGTTCAGAATGCATATCTTAAGAACACAAATTAAGCAAACGATTTTCAGGTGTAAACTCGCGAGAAAAGGGACCTGCCTAAATAGGCCAGGTTCCCTTTCATTATTACAGTTGGAAGTTTTAGGACATGTTCCGGTTTCTAAAAATATTAAGGACTTAAGCTGGATAAGTTGTTTCTATATTGTGGAAATGACCAGCTAAACTGAATAGACAAGAAAACTTATAAATACACATTCTCCAGCTGTGTGAGTGTATTAATTTGTGTGTGCGTGTGGTTTGGGTCGATTGTGCTCAGCTGGCCAGTTCAACAAGTATTGAAAAATGTCCCGATAATACCGCCAGCTACCAGTACGCCTCTACTAAGCAATTTCACCAGGCTTTTTTCTACTCTGTTGTCCCGAATTGTACTGAATTCATTTTGAGCGTTCCCAAACATTACACATGGTCGCGATTGTCCCGATGTTTTATTAAGCGGTTTGTTGTTTAACTTACACGCCTCTACACCATGTGCGTTGCATCCTTCGTAAATAGCTTTGTATCAACAAGGATCGAGCAAGGCGTTCTTTCGCCATCGCATGTTCAGGCTCATACGAGTATCTGCCTTCATATAATGCGCGCCCCTGTGGAACAGAACCTCGGACAAAAGCTCACCGGACAAAAGCTCACCGGACAAAAGCTCACCCATTTTTTCACAGACCCGGACAAAAGCTCACCAGGAGAAAATTTCATGTTGGTCTTAACACGTGTGCGGACAACCTAGGTGCATGCGTACGACACTAAAATAAAACGATAAATTATATTAAAGAAGACCCATGCATTCGCAATGAAGAGACATTGTGCCTAATCTTTATGTGCGCGTTTAGCGTGACATAAGCGCAATGAAAAAGCGAGGTCAAGAAAGGGTGACTTCGTTTCTTCGGTCACTCTTCGGGTTCAAAAACTTCGGTTCACGAAGTTTCTTGGGCGTGGCACACGGGTGCTGCGACATACCTTGAGTCAAGCAAGCTTGATCTTATCAGCTCCATTCAGTTTCAGTGACCTAAATGTTGGTCCCAAATCGTTGCTTCTCTGCCTGTAATGGCTTATCTGTCGACACCTTTGCATGGGATGGGATGCCAGTTCTCATAAAAATGGTGGAATGTCCATCGCGTCCGTACTTTATCCCAACCAGAGTTTCACCCGGGGTAGCAAACAAAACAACAAAAAAAAAAAGAGGTGAGCTTTTGTCCGCGTCAGTGAAAAAACGGGTGAGCTTTTGTCCGGTGAGCTTTTGTACGGTTACCGTGGAACATGGGGCATATCGAAGGGGTCCTGTATGGAAGACTGATTGTTGGACAATTGACCAAGCTTCGTATATAAAAGCCGTGTTCGCGAGTCGCAAATGCAGGTCTGTTAACCCAAAGCTTGTCACTTCTTAATCTGTGCATCGCGTGACCGATCAGGCAGATTCTAGAGATGCACCCAACGGTAAGTTTGTTTGCGTCTGACAAAAATAGGGCTCACAAACTGTAGTGACCTGATGAGAAACATTTCCAAGACCGGCGATGTGCGCTACGCACAAAACTGCAGAAAGTTGGCAAAATTTGTGAAGCAATTAATGCTGACAAGTGCTGCTGCAAAGCTGCTGCAAGGAATTGTAACTAGCGACGCTCTTGGCAATACGCTGTACAGTACCGAGAAGTACGGAGTTATTCCGAACGCGATTGTAAGGTTGGAAACGGCAGTGCTTATCCAGAGACACAGCATGCTAACTTGGATTTTGTGGAAGATAAGTTGGACGGCCCTGCGAAAGACAAACTTTGTAAGTCGCTTGAGATAAGCCCTGAATAGAGTGTTCATACGTGCACTGAGAACTTCAAATGCCACTTATCCATTTCGACAAAAACCCCGAGACTGGGACAAAAAGGGACGGACAAACACAAAGTCTCAAACACAGCTGAATTTTATTTGACAACGAAGGGTGCTTATATAGGCGTCAAATCCTACACAAATCAATAGAGACGAAGGAAAGAGGGAGAAACCTTCACAAAACAAAAGAGACGAAAGAAAAAAGGGAGAATTGGGAAAACCCGTGCCACAAGCAGTACAACAAAAAACAAGCATTACAATAGAACAGAAGTTTATACAAAAACAAAAACTAAGTAGAAGGACTAAACTGGATTAGTCCCCAGGAGACCCCAACACTACAACAGGTCGTTTATACAAAAACAAAAACAAAAGCAAAGTAGAAGGACCAAAGTGCATTAGTCCTCAAGAAACCCCAACACTACAACAGGAAGGACGCAACGAACAAACGACTAGGAAACAACAAAGCGAAAAGACTTAAAATCGGACAAAGGGCCTCAACATAACAATTGACAGGACGCGCAGACATCAAATTTGTAAAAACTTTCTTTGTTCTTTACCTATTGTGAGGGATGGCTTATTTACCGCATTCCCATGATTCATTATTGTTATAGATTCTTTTATCAAACGCTTCCGATCATCCTTTTCTGATAAGATGACTGTTGTTGAGTCCCAGTTGGGCAGACAATTATTGCATTCAACTACATGTTTTGATACTTTCGAATAAGGATCTTTGTTTTTGACACAACGTTTGTGTTCGGTGAGACGATCGTTTATACAGCGCTTGGTTTGTCCTATGTAGCATAATCCGCAATCAAACGGGATCCTGTATACTACTCCCGACATGCAACTGACCTCTTTTTCCTTGTTTTTTTTTAGTGCACCCTGCTCAGGCGGAAGCAAACGGAGTCAAACGATTCAGTTTGTAATCATTGCTGAAAACCGTGCTAATACCATACTTATTACCAATAGATTTAAGATTATGCGAAATCGGGTGAAAAAACGGAAGAACTACACGCTTTGTGGGTTGAAGAACACTTTGGCACTTTTTCTTGACAGAGATGAGAAACAACAACTGATTGAACACATAATCTTGAGGGTACCCAGCGGCTTTAAAACGGTCAAACAGGCGCTTGAGAGCAGACTCAATAAAGTGGGAACAAAATTTTTTCAGAGCACTGTTGACCAAATTGCGTACTATACCAGCCTTTACATGTTTTGAGTGACAACTGTGAAACGGAAGGAGAGGTTTTGCATTTGGCTTGCCGTATTCCCAGCACGAATTGGATGGATGTTTCAGCTGTAGATCTAAAAATTGTAAGATACCCCCCTCGGGTCTATCTACAGAAAACTTTAATTCTGGAGAACTGTTAAGGGCAGCGTTTTCAAGTGATGACGCTAAATTAGGATCGGTACTGCATATCAAAAGGTCGTCGACGTACCGCCTTACAAGAACGTCGCTAGGAGAACGGTTCCGGACGATATCATGGAGCTTGAGATCTAGATAGCTTAAATAAATCTCTTACAAAATTGGAGCAACTGCCGAACCTATGCATATTCCACGTTTCTGAATGAAATCTCCATTATTGTGTTGAACAACAGTTGCTTTTAAATATAGTTCAAGAATCCTAAGGAAGTCGGCTACCCCTATCCCAGAATGTGACTGGAATATAACAAGATTGTTTTCAAAAAACTGACCTACGCGTTCAAGTAACATCTTAGGTTCTAGCGAATAATATAAGTCTTTAATATCCATCGAGAAAAGAGTGCAGCGCTTACTATGAAAAGGCTCCAATTCTGTCACTAAGTCATCTGAGCAACGTAGGGTTTTAAAGCCGCTGGGTACCCTCAAGATTATGTGTTCAATCAGTTGTTGTTTCTCATCTCCGTCAAGAAAAAGTGCCAAAGTGTTCTTCAACCCACAAAGCGTGTAGTTATTCCGTTTTTTCACCAGATTTCGCATAATCTTAAATCTATTGGTAATAAGTATGGTATTAGCACGGTTTTCAGCAATGATTACAAATTGAATCCTTTGACTCCGTTTGCTTCCGCCAGAGCAGGGTGCACTAAAAAACACAAGGAAAAAGAGGTCATTTGCGTGTCGGGAGTAGTATACAGGATCCCGTTTAATTGCGGAGTATGCTACATAGGACAAACCAAGCGCTGTATAAACGATCGTCTCACCGAACACAAACGTTGTGTCAAAAACAAAGATTCTTATTCGGAAGTATCAAAACATGTAGTTGAATGCAATAATTGTCTGCCCAACTGGGACTCAACAATAGTCATCTTATCGGAAAAGTATGATCGGAAGCGTTTGATAAAAGAATCTATAACAATAATGAAACATGGGAATGCGGTAAATAAGCCATCCCTCACAATAGATTAAGAACAAAGAAAGTTTTTACAAATTTGATGTCTGCGCGTCCCGTCAATTGTTATGCTGAGGCCCTTTGTCCGATTTTAAGTCTTTTCGCTTTGTTGTTTCCTAGTCGTTTGTTCGTTGCGTCCTTTCTGTTGTAGTGTTGGGGTTTCTTGAGGACTAATGCACTTTGGTCCTTCTACTTTGCTTTTGTTTTTGTTTTTGTATAAACGACCTGTTGTAGTGTTGGGGTCTCTTGGGGACTAATCCAGTTTAGTCCTTCTACTTAGCTTTTGTTTTTGTATAAACTTCTCAGTTCAATTGTAATGCTTGTTTTTTGTTGTACTGCACGGGTTTTCCCAATTCTCCCTTTTTTCTTTCGTCTCTTTTGTTTTGTGAAGTTTTCTCCCTCTTTCCTTCGTCTCTTTTGATTTGTGTAGGATTTGACGCCTATATAAGCACCCTTCGTTGTCAAATAAAATTCAGCTGTGTTTGAGACTGTGTGTTTGTCCGTCCCTTTTTGTCCCAGTCTCGCGGTTTTTGTCGAAATGTTTAACCACCACCAGCTCGTTTGCGCCCTTACCTTTTGGCCACTTATCATTTGGATACAAAAAGAACATTCAAGTTTTTGCCCGGCGTCTCCGTAGAAGTGGAGCAATCGTTATACGACTTCATGAAAGACACCGCCCAAGCAAACATACGCTTGAGATACCATTGACAATTCCTTTCAGTACACGCAACGCAAGGTTTAATGATAAACATCAAGTTAAATATTTTAGTGTAAAATCAAAACACGTTGAGCCTATTCACCAAAGCACAAATTCTCGCAAAGTGTCTCAATCTTCTGACATTTCCGGTCCCGCCCGGTTTTGTTCTGATTTCAGTAATAATGTTGTACCTGTATTTCCAGCTGTATTCATTACCATTAGAAGACACTTGTAGAGTCAGGACTTGTGCTAACTTATGCTGGGATTATCCTGATATAGGCAAATGAGGGAATGAGTTTGCCGAAGTATCTGCAAAGTGTGACAGGAAGCCGAAGCCGTTTGTGTAACGCATCGCTACAGACGATTGCAAGCAAGGCCCTAGGCTGCCGCTATATGTCTATGCTCGTGCGGACAAGCCAGTGCAATTTCAAGCTTTCCATGGCTGTGTTCACACGCAAGCTACGCGTGCTCGCACTCACGGGGCACCAGTCGGGGCGCCATGCTTGCAATTGTCTATAAGCCTGCAGAGATGTGATTGCTGCGCCAATTGCACCAAACTGCGCAATGGGCTAACCCTGCAGCATTCTGCTACATTTTGTTCAAATATCGGTAATCTGCGCCCAAGCCTGCGCCAAACAAAAAACAATTTCCGTCGACTTTCAAAACCGAAACTAAATTGACTACCGTAACTGAGCCTGCATCTGTTATGTGGCGCAAGCAGCCGCCCGACACAAAATATCCTCTGGGCCGGTTTTCTTGAAGCGATGGTAAACCCATTTTCGTAAACCACGGTGCCTAGAAAGGAAAAAGTACCTACACACTACACGAAAATATACCCAGATGGGAGTAAATCGCTTGTCCTCTAGCGCATTCCCATCTGGGAGTTTTATATACTCCGCCGGGTGGGAATTCAAAGTTCACTCCCATGCACGCCATTTTTTTTTTTTTTAGGGGGGGGGGGGGTGCAAGGGAGTACATACAGACCTCCCATCAATACGGGAGTTTGTACATGAATCAATGGGAGTATTTATTTACTTCCATCAGAGTGTTTCTAAGTGGACCGATGGGTGTATTCTTTCACATCCATATGGGAGTTTTTACAAGAACCCACGGGAGTATTCCTTAACATCCACCTGGGAGTTTTCACGTGGACGCACGGGAGTATTCCTTTACATCCACCTGGCACATCTTACGTGGACCCACGGGGGTATTTTTTGACATCCATCTCGGAGTTCTTGCGTGAACCTATGGGACTATAATTTCACATCCATCTGGGAGTTACTACGTGGACCTACGGGAGTATTCTTTCACATTCATCTGGGAGTTTTTACGTGGTCCCACGGGACTATTCATTTACATTCATTTGGGAGTTATTACGTGGACCTGCAAAAGTATTCCTTCATATCCATCTGGGAGTTATTACATGGAGGTACGGGGGCATTTTTTCACATCCTTTTGAGTTAATACGTGGATCTACAGTAGTAGTCTTATACATCCATTTGGGAGGTATTACGTGGGCCTACAAGAGTATTCTTTTACATCCATTTGGGAGTTATTACGTGGCCCCACGGGAGTATTTTTTCACATCCATTTGGGAGTTATTACGTGGACCTACGGCAGTATTCTTTCACATCCATCGGGGAGTTTTCACGTGGAGTTACGGGAGTATTTTTTCACATACATTTGGGAGTTCTTACGCGGACCTACAGGAGTAGGCTTATACATCCCTTCGGGAGTTATTGCGTGGCCCCACGGGAGTATCTTTTCACATCCATTTGGGAGTTATTACGTGGACCTACGGCAGCATCATTTCACATCCATCTGGGAGTTATCACGTGAACATACGGGAGTTATCTTCTACATCTATCTGGGAGTTTTTACGTGGACGCAAGAAAGTATAATTTGACATCCACCTAGGAGTTTCTATGGACCTTTTTATTGGCTTATGCTGAGCAAGTTAGTTCATTGCTTGTGAATGGGGCCAGCTGAACGTAAACAACTCACAGAGAAAAAATATAACATTCGCACCATTGGACGAGCAACGTTTAATGATGCTTCTTTTTTCTTTTCTGCTAATCCTTGATTCCGTTTTTTTCTTTACACTAACTTAGATTTTTTTTTAATTCTTTACACTTGATATACGTTTCCTTTTTCTTTACACTTAATTCGGAATTTCTCTTCCTTAAACGCATTGTCCTTTCTGCTGTCGGAATATTCTTATCCCTTTTCTTCAGTCTCCCTTAAGTGGTCTTCCTCTTCTTCTACCTTTGCCTGGACCTCATGCCAGTACGCAGAAAGTAAGAAAACGTGAAAGGAAGGGCATAAGCAAGTAGCATCATGCACGAAATAAATTTATTGAATCGCTTGTGCGCGAGAACACGCAGTCAGTGCAAAACAAAATGCTTTACACAAAAACAAAAAACGAAAAATCGCGAATATGTCAACCAATCTCTCTTCAGGCAGCAAAAAAAGGATTGGCAATGATCGCGTACTTTTTAATAATAATACACAACACTTCAAGGAAAACTGAATTAACGGAATGTCCATAACTATTAGCCGTATAGAACCATTTCTATAAGCAAAACTTTTTGTAATAATACACTTTTAAAAACAAAAAAAAGTAATGAAATATCCGCAATTATTAGCCCATAGTACATTCATTTTTATGGCGCCTAGGCCTCATACTGTAAAACGAAATCAGAAATAAAAATCTTAAAGTGTATAAAACACAAAGAACATTTTTAAATACAGTATAGGAAAACTGCAAAGTGGTTTATACGAGGTATGATCAAAAAGTTCCGGGACTGATTTCGCAGAGTAAAAAGAGAGGGCACCACAGTGATTCGCGCGCAGCAGACGAAAAGAAGGACCTTCGTGTCCCGTTATACTAAACAGCGTCGCTCTGTTAATATTTGGAGCTGCGCTACACGAGTTTTCATGACCACGTGCACCGGCGCAATGGTGATTTCACTATAGACTGCAAACCAGAGCGAGAGCGAACATCAATACTGCGTCAAATTCGGCAAATATAAAACAGACATTTGAAATGATTCAGCAGGCTTATGTCAGAAAGCATTGAATTTTGCAAAGTGCTGGAGGTGTCACTGGCGCTTCAGGAACGGCAGAACATCGCTGAAAGACAAAGAGCGGTAGGGCGACCTTATCTGACCTCTAGACTTCAGTGACGTTCTGCCATTCTTGAGCCGCAAGTGCCACTCAGACACCTCGCACACCTCACTGTTTTTTGACATTAGCCTTCTAAATCATATCAGAGGTCTCTGTTTTAGATCTGCCTCATTTAACGTAAAATTGGTGTTCGCTCTCGCTTTGGTTCGTAGTCTGTGGAGAGATCGCCACTATGCTCGTGCATGTGGTCAAACTAACTCGTGTAGCGCAGCTCCAAATGTTCAGAGAGCGACGCCCTTTGATATAACAAGACACGAAGGCCTCTTCCCACGACTGCTGCGCGCGCATCACTGTGCTGCCCTCTCTTTTTACACTACAAAATAAGTCCCGGAACATTTTGATCACACTTCGTACCCTGTCAGACGGTCATTTCAACAGGACTTCTGTGTAACCTCCTTCAAATAATCTGCGAACAAGCGCATGCCGAAGGGCACACACAGAGCCACGGGCTCATGCTGATTGGCCGATTCTTTGAAGGAGTTAATTCTAAACGATTTAAATGCCCGTCTGACAAGAGTATTACAGTGTAGGGCACACTAGGCTGACTGTGCCACACAAGTCGCGTTCGCTCTATAGAAATTGATCAGTTCCAGAGCCTTGACCCGCGGCTTCGTGTAGCACAGTCCCAAAAACGCGTGCTCAATAAAGGTTAGCATTTTATGAGCCATCTTCGCGTACTCGATATGAGAAACCCAGTAAGCAGCAAAAAGGCACGCCACACCCGAGAGTAGCGACGACACTGGGAAAAACAACTGGCCGGCGATCCAGAGGGAGACCGCTCCATCTTGCTCCACCAAGCACGGCGTCAGCGTACTCTCGTTCTGGGAAACAAAAGCAGATAGCGGAAACAATTCAAATACAACAATTACAGGGCTACATAATTATGATGCAATATTTACATTCTCCTAATGCCAAATCAATAGGTTGGATTTTTGCATCAACAGGAGGTACAAGAAAGGAGGGCCACAGAACAGTTTAATTAATTAAACTGTGTAGCTTATACCTCAAAGGCACAGGCATGCTGTGACAACAATGATAAAGGGCCCTGAATTATGGCCACCTGCGGTTTTTCAACATGATCCCAACGCTGGATACACAGCTGGGGCAGATTATTAGTGGTGCTATATTTGTGTAAATTTTAACATTTATTAAACTCCTCCAGCACTCACCTCTCTGAGAACGGCATTGAGAGGCTCTTTGCAGCGAGACGCAACCAACTGCAAAATGGCGAGCACACCGTCTTCTGAAAGAGATGAAAGAATGTGGCGTAAAACGTTGCTCCAATCCAAGAAATATTTTTTAAAAACAATTTAAGCAGCTTTTTTTGGTATTATGCGTATTACATTTAATGTGAATGACAATTTAGCAATGCATGGTACTGAGAAAGGTTTACTTGTGCCTTGTGCCATGAAAGTGGAAGGCACACGTATTCAACATAGATTTTGCTGTATGTTCCAATGATGAACTAATGGTTGCTGACCGCCGCTCTTTGCATAAATTCTGAACTTGATCAAAATTATGCCTCATGGGGTTGTTTAACGTTACTCGGTCCGGGTACCGAAACAACAGCTTAAGACTTATGGAAATTCAGATTTGTACAAGGGTGCCTTTATGAGAGGGAATGGCTTTTTAGGATTCAGAAGAGAATAATTAACCTTTGAACTATATACAGTCTCAAGACTTTGGGCATACAAGGGGACCCAAAAGTAACCAAAATTATTTTTCTGGAAAGCGGCCGTTTTCAGTCGTAGCTTCTTCCACTTGCATCGCTTGGCGCCCACTGCTGATGGCCCCGCAGCATGTTATTAATTTTTTCATCAAGCGCTTCAGAATATTTTTTTTTGTTTTCTGCAGTGTCTGATTTGAAGGACCTTCCATATCCACAAAGCATTTTTCTTTCGGGACCTTTTTTTTCATGCGGGCGAACAAAAAAAGTCACACGGGGTGATGCCCATTGAATAGGGTTGGCTGGGGGGGGGGGGGGGGGGGGAGGGGGGTGGAGGACTGTGTCATGCTACTTTTTGTTCAAAAATGAACGCACTGCCAAGGCAGTGTGTACTGGGGCATTGTCGTGATGGAAGCACCAGTCCCCCCTTTCTTACAAATCGGGGCGTTTCGTTTCCACTGATTTTCGCAAACGTCGTAAAACTCCCAGGTAAAGCACCTGATTAACGGTTTCAGCTGGAGGAGCAAACTCGGAGTGAACAATGCCCAAATTTTCTCGATTGTTTAATCAGTCAAAGAGGTCGAGGAGAGCCCTGAAAAAGGTAGGTTATCGATCACTAATTCACCGAGCTTAAAGCGAGAGAACCGTAAACCTCGTAAACTTGCGATTTCTTCATAGCACCTTCTTTATAAGCTCTCTGAAGCATTACAAGAGTTTCTGCCGCCATTTTCGCTAAAATAAATCAGAATTCCACGGACGCTTGCTGTTCCTTCAAACCAGACATTGCGAAAGAACGAGGAATGAATTTAATGCGCTTCGGAAAAAAACCTACACCATGCTGCTAGAACTTTAGCGGACGACGCCGGTCGGCAGACTGACTCGGAAGAGGCGGCTCTAGGAAAAGGTGCCGCTACGCGCTGCTAGCGGCGGAAGCTGGTACTACGAACGGTCCGCCCTCCAGAAATTAATTCCGGTTACTTTTAAGTTCCCTTTTGTATACGAGCACACTGGTAAAAGTCTAAGAAGCTGTTCCAATTTCGATAGGAATGTGACCTAAATCGAGCCATAGATAGGCTATACTGAGAAGATAGTCATACTGATACAGATTCATCTTGTATAACTTGCCGCAACAGGAATGTTCTGGTGGCTCACATGTGCAACATAGAACAAGTCTAGTGACTAGAAATGATGTGTGTTTGAGTGATTGATGATAACTATGCAAGAAAAGTTAAATTTTTGCATTTTACTGGTTGAGTTTCAAAAGTGGTTATGCCTCAAGAGAGCTACAGCAGCGTTGCCGACGTTGAAAATGCGCAAAGCATATCAATATAAACTTACCAGGTGCCACCTTCGAGAATTCCACCACCTCGGATTCTTCTCTGCTATGCAGCACAAGGCTGCAAAGCACCCTGCAGCCGTTCTCGACGCTTTCTACACCTTTTGCTTTAAAAAGTACGCCAAACTCCGTGAGCTGCAAATAAAGTGAATTACAATAAGGGGAAATTGCATGAGAAACACTGAATATAATACATACCAAAGTCTCTGTTATAAAAAATGGATAAAACATTAGGGCCTCACACAGTGTCAGTGTGCGAAGGCGCTGGTGCCGCTCCGCTGCGTCGCAAGCAGCCGTGGCCTCATCTGATCCTCATCCTCACAGGCTACATTTTCGTGCAGCCACTCATTGTGCTTCTGCAGGGTTTCCGCCGTCTCTCCATAGACGACCAGGTGGCCGCAGTCCTGTAATACACAAGGCAAAGTTGGATATGATCAAACATTAAAAATAACAGAGCAATCCCAGCACAAACATAGGAACATGTAAGGGATTCTGACGCAACACTAGATGTTAGTGGGTAATAGCATGTCCTTGTTTTTTGGTGCCAGCCATATTTTCATAATTCTAAGCACCCAACCGATATATACGCCCCGCCTCTTTTCTGGACATAAAACTTATATAAAAAAAAGTTCCCATGCGAATGAAAGCACCGCCTTTTCGTACAAAAAATTGGACATCGATGATATGCACTGCCGCCTGCTCTCCAGCTAACCCAAGCGCCGTGCACCGGAGTCCCGGACGGCGCCTGGAGTCCCTGGCCCTCGATTTAAAAATTAGTTTATAGATGACAGTACCCAACGCGCTATTTGCGCAACCTCGCAGGAGCGTTGGGAGCTTCGCCATATCGCGCGTGGTGTTTAGTTTTGTTTCATCAGTTCGGTCGGTTAGGCCTATTTTTCGCCGCCCGTCTCACAAGCGTCATTCGTTCCTTGTTCACGTGGTTTGGCAGTCAGAATTCTATTGTCCACCATGAGTGCAAAAAAGACTTTGTACACATTGAAGTTCAAGCTAGCTCTTACCACAGACCCAGAGAACAACGGTAATTACGGTGCTGTTGAACAGTTGGGGGGATCGGTGGCCGAGTGGCCTAGCGCACACCAGCTCGGAGCACGTGGAGCAAAAGCTCGCGCTGCAGAACCAAGGGATCCTGGGTTCGAGCCCCACCCCTGCCCGTTTCGATCTGGATGAGCATCGTACCGGCGTGCGGTCGTGTATCACTGCTGCGTGGTGCACGTTAAAGACCCCAGGCTAGCGGTTCTACCGCACTGGCTAAATTTCTCATCTACAGCTGGGAGACTCGTCGCCCCTGTGAGGCAGACCAAGTTCTAGGCTGTATAAACATACACACAACCCAATTTGTTTGTTTTTTTGGAAAAGTTTAGCATAGACACAGCGTGTGTGATCCGGTGGAAAAGACGGCGCGAGCTACGGGACTGCGCAAAGTTTATCCACAGCGAATGATGCGCTTGGCCGTCGCGGCTTATGCTATCCAGAGAAAGGCAATGGAAGTCGTAACGCAGATAAAGATTCCCCGTGCCGCATTCCGCGCAAGTGGGGGCTGGGTGAAGCAATAAAAACTAACGGGTTTTCTCTGAGATGCCGGACCACTATCTCCCGAAAACTGCTGGTAGATCTCGAAGAACAAGCTCATCAACTTTAGCGATTCATCATGAAGCAGTGTTGAGAGTTTCACTACAGACTCAGCCAGATCGGAAATGCCAATGAGACCCCGGTCTACACTGACATACTGAGCACCGTCAGCGAAGCAGGCGCTCGAGAAGTGACAATGCAGACCAGCTGAGGTGAAGGCACCGAGAACTCATCTTCAAGTGGTAGCGAGAGCAGTTGATCGACCATGGTACGTGGCGAGAGCCGATGGCTAGCAGGTTAATTCTCTCCAGTGTTGATTTGTTTTTTGTTTTTTGTGTGTAATGTTTAGCTTTTTGATTTCTTTGGAATAAATTTGTAGTTCTTGGTATCTTGTGCAAAGTTTACAATTTCGGAACATTTTCCGAATATAGGCAAAAAAAACTTATTTTAACATCGCGACTATGGAAAAAAAATATGTTTAGATTCGAGTAAATATGGTACTGCCCTTTCTACTAAATGTTGTCCCTGAACAATATACACTGATGGAAGCGGCATTTGACCCTTTGCAGCGAGCAGGCAATATATTGGTTTAGAAGCAGCCGCTGGCACTTTTGGAGCAGATGCCAACATCTGTTAGCACATCACTTGAGAATAAAAAATTTATTGCATCTCTAAATGAGTTCATCTTTGATAATGACGGAGGGTTCCTCTTTGATACTCGAGCATATTACTTATTACCTTTTGTAAAGAAGGCTCTATGTTCCTTTGCCCAAGGAACACGAGGCCTTCTTTCTAGAATTAAGACTTCAGTCAGATTAGGTTTAATTTACTGTGGGTATGAAAGAATGGTTGAAAATTGAATCATAGCGCAATACCTGATTGAGGTAAATCCTCTCTCCCTTCTCCTTTTAACGCTCGGTAGTTTGTTTAGCCTGTAGATGTAATTTTTGTAGAATGCCAGCAAGAACCAGCATATCCACTTTCACATCTGCCAATAAAAAATGCGTCGACCCGTAAGTTTAAAGAACCTACCAAACTCAACTCTAATATCGACTGCAAGAACTAAAATATTATAAAAGTCTGCATTTCTGGTTTCAAGGCGACACTGCTCTTTAGAGGCGTATAAACCAGAGTTACGTCAAAGTTCAGCTACATGGGAACTACATTGACTACCTTATTAAATTTATTCAACATGTTTTCTCTCTCTCTCTTTTTCTCTTTGTTATGGCGGCTGGTCTCACAGCTTTGTTTTGACCACCTTACCTTGTCAAATGCTGTGCTACTCAGGCACATGAAGGCTACACTATGAAACTGTACACAAAATAATTAGGTTGTAAAGGAAATCCATATAGCTGTGTTCATATAGCTGCGCGTGAGCTTGATTTTCTCATACCGTGAAAGTAGTGAGCCAGGTTGTACAGAACCCCTCTGGAAAATAATATGGGCCTAAGAAATATCGCATGCTATTGCAGGATGTACAGTAAAGGCAAGACCATTTCCTAAATTACCGAGCCAGTAACGAGGGTTCGAGTGTAGTTGCGTGCTGTGCGTGCGGACGCCTGCCACAAAAACTCTTCGAAAAAAAACACTAATTGGCATTTTGCACCCACATTCACCAATGCTTTTTTGTGTATTTACTTTAATCCTTCTGTGCAGATAAGGTGAGCACGTGCAGCACATATAACCCCGTTCCTGCCCTTCTGCTTGAAACTTGGGTAATTTAGTAAATGCCTATTGGAAGGCTATAGTAAAGACAACGGCCTTTACTATCAAAATTACGTTTTAAAATAGCTATAGCATAGCTACACAATTTGCACTTGAAGACCACACTTCGCAGCTGTCATCTCATGCAATACAGCCGGTCAAGTCATTACAACTAGAACAAAGCAGTTCTAACCATATGCTGACTTGGGTGCCCCTTCAATGGCAGTCTGCGATTGCTTTTTTTTACAAAGGCAGTTTCGCAAGTAAGTACGTGGATGCAATTAAAATCCAGGATATTTTTCTTAAAAAAAAAAAGGTGACGAAAAGGCTTGTTCAATAATAAACTAAACAAATTTACTTTTTTTGGTGGATTGAATTAACTACCCAGCCACAAAGAATTACATAAAACCACATTACTTAAACACGTAACTGCGCTTATCAGCAAGAACCAGCAATCTGCCAGGCTTATTATATTAATATAGGTTAATTTGAACCACCAGCTCCTGAAAATATAATTTCATAATGACAGTTTTCATGTTCTATATTTCAAAAAAGAAACGGCTGATTTTGGCTATCTAAAACTAAATAGATGAAACATTTTAACTAAGACTTACGAAAAGGCGGCAGAGCATCTTGCTTGGTCCTTCTGAAGTTGCCTCGGCGTGCCTCTTGTGAAGGTACTGTCGCTTTTTCGCCGCCATCTCTTCGGAACAGTTCTCCGTCTTCTTACGCATATCCTTGAATCTGTTCCGGAATGCCAGCACCCATGAGTCCTGTAGATAATTTGGAATAAAAAAGGAATGTTAACTGAATTTAAATCCGGTTATTTATATCGTTATCCATGCACAAAATGTTCCTCATAAACAAGAATAACAGTTCCAAACTGTTTTCAAATTTCTTTTATAAGCACTATCAATAATAGCACAGCCGTGCATAACAAACACGGAACCTCAGAGAAACGCCAGTTTCATAGGTAACAAAACTGTTACTCATAAATTACTATGTGCCCACATTGGCAAGGAAATCAGCGGGTTAGAGCCAACACAAGACCCACCATGTAGATGTCGGCGGCGGTTTGTTTGGATTTGAACGCTCCGTCGCTGGGATTGGGATTCCTATGCGTGCACAAAAACATTGCTGAACGCCTGCAAACTTTATGAAAAGTGAGTGCGAACCAGTGTTCTGCAAGTAGGCTCATTAGCCTTTAGGAATTTTACACATTCTTTAGGTATGCAGAAAGTTTCAGATAACCTAAGTGGGCCTAGGCAAATGCCTGTTGGACCAGGCCTAACGAACTCCTATCTTGGAGGAATCATTTGCGTGCACTGCGAAACAGCAAACTATTTTAAAGAACCTTTCTTAAACATGAAAGTGGACTCGTTCATTTACTGATTTGTACAGGACAATAAGAACCAGAAATAAGCAGTAGAGCAGGCCAGCTGTGACAACCAGAACAACAGGCCAGCTGTGAAAACCAGTGCACAAAGCCGAATGTGCACTGGTGGCACTAGCTCATCATGACAGATAAGCAGAGTTATTTAGTCAGACAGCATTAAAAAAGGGGCAGCGTGTTTGCGATGGTTTGCTGCAGACAACGTCAGAATGCCATAATTAAGTTGCGACAAACCTCATTCTCTCACTCGGCCCTCGGCCATAGCTGAACGAGCCCACCATGGCGGTAGGAAGCTCATGGATGCGACATGACGCCACCGCCATCAAAGGTTAAGGAAGGCGGGGAGACCTCTGGTTTGGAGGGACCCGACCCAACCACCTCCCTTCCCTTCCTCCAACAATTACCAAACCCAAAAAGACGCTATTGGACGGACTTGGGAACCCTTGGGGGCGTTTCCACCGACCGCGACATATACTTCCGGCATCTCGTTGGTACCACAAACACGCCGAGCCTTAGCGGACCGCCGCTTCTGTTCAATGATGTCCTCTTGAGTCCGCTCCCTTCTCTTGCGACTCATTGTGAAGATCACCAGAGCACTTCCAGCAAGTGTATTACGACTATCATAAACCTCATTTAAACCTGTGCTCTCTGCTGGAAGCTCTCAAACGCACAGCTTCTAAACTTTGTTTCACCGCAACTTGGCAATGAGCGAATGTTTCGGTCCCCACGAACCAATCAGAGCGACGCAGCAAAGTATGTCTCTCCTCTAAGCGGCAGGAGAGCGCGACAGTCATTCGTTGTCACGTGCTTCGCTCTGCCGCCGATTGAATCACTGGGGCTGTAGCCTTCGTTGTTTGCAAGTTATGGTGAAACTGTGAGTAACAGACACAAGCGCAAGCTCCTTACATTCGACTGTGCCTCGGCTGCGCGAGCCATCATTCAGCGGCAGTAGAAGTCTAATCTACCCGCTCACGCAACTCGCACGTTCCGCAGTGTCGCACAGCAAAATAAATGTTCTTCCGGTTAATAACAATTGCTTAAATCGTGTGCAAGGTCATTTGTTCAATTACATATAGCGCACGGTTAAAATTTTGCTCTTCTCGAATTAGCCGCTTGCCAGTCTCCCACGCATGCACATTCGTTTCGTGTTACAAGAAACCAATTTTCTGGGGGTTATAATCTTCATTTGATGTTCTAAAAGAAAAAAAAATGCCACGAGAAGACCACTACAAAAGTGATGCTCACCAAGCCACTGCCACTCTCAATCTTCTCTGCCACATGGGGGTACTTCGACACCAGCCTCTCAGCTGCAACCCTATAGTGTTGCCGCGACGGGTACCTATGGCATAAGAGAAGGGGTATTATTATGCTGCCAGTGTAACATAAAAAATTGCGTCCTAGATTGAACATCCTGAAAATTAAAAAGTAAATTCAATATTTTCTGGGTATTTTAAGAACACTTTTTTTAAGCTCCTATTTTGGTTCTTTGAATGTGTGTGACTGAATTCATCTTGGTACTACTTGTGTCTAAGAACTTAACAATACATGTACCGCATAGGCCAGAGAGCCACCCCTTTCAATATAGGTGCATTCTTCATCAAGGCCCTAACTTTTAAATTAAACTTTTATATTTAGTCCATAAACATCACTTCACACCTTCCATCGTGTATCATACTTTGGGTATTGCCAGTCGCTAAAACAGACCTGCAATAGAACAACACAAAAAATGTGTTTGCTGAATGCTGAAAAAAATCTTAGTTAGCTGATAAGGCCAAAACAAAAAATTCAATTTAGAAAAGTGCAAGATATATAATGGTGACAACAGGACTACGAAAATGGCCAGTTTGATATTTTAGCCCTACAAGCCGGGAAAACAAAAATGGGCGACTGGATCGCCATACAAACATACTTTTTGTAAAAGGCTCATAAAAATATTCGCGACTCCAGCGAACTATAGGGGGCGCGCTGGTCAGGCAAATTGGCAGACGAAAGGAGGCCGTTTTCGTCGGTCACCACGCGGACCACCATAAATTATTTGCACTGCAGCGTAAAATCGGTTTTGCATAAGAAAGCAAAGCGATCTTTCGATGAAACATTCCTTCAGTCAGTGCGTAGGAATGACACAGTGGGAACATAAAAATAATTACTGGAAGCGATGTTTGTTTCTATGCTGCCTACGAGAACCAAGCCAGGGATAGCAGACGACAGAGTCGAAACGACCTCCTCTCCTGAGCTTCTCGGCGTTGCCGCTACGCGGCGTCGATTTCGCTAGAGTCGCCAGCAGGGTCTATTCAGTGGACGCCATACTTGTGGGTGCTGTTTAGAGCGCATGCTCAGAATAAACTCACATTAAAAGGCGGCTAGGACCGGCAATCTTGATGGTGTAGAGTGCAGGTTGCAAAATAACCGCAGGTGGAGCTCGCCATCAGCACGCGCTCAGCAATCGCGCACACAGCTATGGCACGGCCACTCGGTTAGGACTCCCCTTGGGAGCGGCCTGCCGTATGCCTCACTCCGCCGGTGAGAGCGATAGTTCTACTTTACCCCGCAGCGCCAGCCGTGGCGCTCGTTATCGGTGAGAGATAGGGTGCCTACATGTCTGTCTGTCTCAGGGTGAAGATATCCATTGTTGCACTGAATGTGCCAGCGCGTGACACTCTCGCGCACTTGGTGCGTGACTTGGGCGATAAAATGGCGTCTATGCATTAGCCAAAGCTGCGCGCTCGAGCTGAGTAACACCGTATAGCGCGCACTTCAAGATGCATAAAAAAAACAACTGGGCCTGAAAATGGCTGAGATGTCACCACTCAAGCAAAAGCGCGCGTGTGTATGAAGGCACTCTAGTGAGAGACAGAGCCGAGATAGAGTTCCTTTCGGGGGAGCATATCGAGGAACCCTCTACTTCGTTTCACGTTAGTATGTACTTGTTTTCCGCGCGTGCTAAAAGCGCGAGATAGTTGCTTCGAAGGAAGCCACGGCGGCTGCATGAGCGCTGGTGCAGCGAGTGCTCCTGTCAAGGCAGTAAAGGCTAGCCGCTCGCGCTAGCACAGCGTTCGTGGTTAGTCCATGCTAAGGTAAGACGAAATATAGTCTGAGAGGAGCAGTACGCCCGGCTCTGGCCCGGCCCGGCCGGTGTGGCTATTTAGATTTTTTTTTTCGTGAAGCCGCAAGTCTCAATTGAAACGAGTGCCAGATTGCATGAATGATGTGACAAATCTGTGTAGAATAAAAGCACATGGTTCTTTCTGTGAAAAGCTCACTCAGCTGCAGGCTGCGCGTTAAAGCTGCATTCTGCTGGCAGTATGAGCGAATCGTCGTTTTGTTGTTCCCGTAATTGTTGCCCCGTTTCTATTACCACTGTAATATAGGAGTTATAGTTGGATATAGCTATATGTATGATTTCCGGTTTTAACCGACGCTCGAGCACGCGCGAGCTGTACCATTTATTCATCTGTGAAGGACAATATAAAATCAGATTCCGCGTGCATAACTTCAGCAATATAAACTTCATTGTTCAGAAAAAACAGACCATGGGAGTCATATAGTTCACAAGCGGAGTACCTTTCGGGAAAGAGGCTTCCGCGAAAGCCTCAATATATTCTCTAGTGGGCTGTTTAGGTCACCAGCCCTGTTTGCCAAAAAAGGTCTGAGGTGTTTTCTGAGAAAGAGCTCGCAGAGCTCTTCGCTGTGGTAGGGGCCTCGGCAGTTAACACACCGCATCAGAGGGCAGTCCATAAGGTGTGGAAGCACAGCGCTCGAGAGGAGCTTGCGAATCCTTCCACAACAACGAATCTCTGCAGACAGTAGAGCCCTCTCGACAAAGGTGCAGACGAGCTTGCACAGCCAGACAGCTTCAGGTCGTGGATAGCTGAGTCCTCCTTGGTCAAGGCTAAACATGGACTGATATGCTCCGTCATGTGATGCATTTCCCTTAAGTTGCGCATGCATTCAGGTCACGTCACCTGAAAAATTTAGCGGGTTCTACACATTAGCCTTTCTTGCTTTCACTGAGAAATTCTTATTGGTTTGCTAGGTTGAATGTTTCAGCTAATTACTTTGAAATTACGACAATTTCTACAAATAAAAATTGTCACCTTTTGTTCGCAAACGAAGGCCAAGTAGCCAGCCATGTAAGTCAACGGTGCGAACTCAAGTTCGGAAGAGACTTCATTGTACTTCATCAACTGCAGGATTTCCTGCTTCACAAATGGAGTTGGCACATTTCATCGCCGTCTGGCACTCAGAACTAGAACGCGCATTTACATTTCCGGAAGCTTCCAAAATGCCTACACAAACCTCACACGCGAGCGCAGAGTGACACTACGATATTTTCGCCGAGCACAACGGTGCATAGGTGGGGGGAAAGCGAGTTTTGCTGTGGCCTTCCGCAACCGCGGCAGCGCCTCGCTATCGGCGAAGCCAATGACAGGCAGATATTTTATCTGGGTAGCGGAGCAAGAGCGCGTTGGGCGCCTTCTCTATACACCGTTTCACCTTATGTTGTACCGCATGCGAAGGCTGGAAGCGCGAGCTCATAGCGTTGAGAGCTGCCCTTACTGCACGAGAGCTTGTGCCGCCGAGATCTGCCCCAGAGCAAGGAGCTCGCGCTGACAGACTTTCCTGCGGTACAACATAAGGTGAAACAGAGTACTTTCAGCTCACAAGACCGCTCACCGATGTGCAGCGCCCCCAAGGAAAATGGGGGAAGTTCTCCTCTCACGCGCGCTCTTTGGTTTTCGGAAAAACATCGGCAGGCCGCACCAACAGGGGGTATCGACAGGTGGGATCGAGTGGCCGTGGCTATGGCCTCCAGTGAATACAACATGTTTTGTGCTGAAAAAAATGTGCCCTCATTAATAAGTGTATTTAGAATATTTTATTCTTGCCCATTCAAAAGGAAGGCGAGAGAGCCCGCGATCACTGACCTGATCTCGCCACACCATCATGTCCCTTCGTACAATAAAGTTTGTCTACTATGCTCACCGTCACCAAGGTAACGAATTGTCAACTGAACGGATGCGTGCCAGACCCGAGCGTCTGAAGCCAGCAAGATCCGACGCCATTTCTCAGAGTTATCTCCTAACACCAACGCTGATGAAATCCGGTTGGTTGCTCACGTAGTTGGAGAAATATGGCAGCCGTCGAACTGCATTTCTCCAAGTGTCGTCTGCTAACGCTAGCGCTGGTCAAAGCTGGTTGGTAGTTTGTGTCCCCGAAGGAGCGTGGCAATAGTTAACCATGGCGGCAAGCTAGGTTTCCAAACAGATCATGCTTTGCGTGGTCACTCCTCATTGCACCCCACTATCTTTGGGAAAATGAATCGTAATTTCAGGATGAAATTGCAACAAGACTTTCTGGAATTCTTAAGCGATCACCAAGCTAGGTGACGAGACGGAGCGCTCCGGTAAATAGCGTCAGATCTTGTTGGCTTCAGATGCTAGAGCGTTGCACGGATCCTTTTAGTAAATGCTTCGTTGCCATGATGACGGTGAGCATAGCAGACAAACTATAGGGGGTATTCACTGAACGCCAAATGTGAGGGCTACCAGGCGGGTGATCAGGATCCCTCATAGTGCTCTTCGATTGGCGGGACGTGAAAAAAAAAGTTTTAAATATAGACTTATTGATGAGAGCCGCTTTTTTCCATCGCCTATTATTTTGACGAGCCTTATACAAAAAGAATAATTTTTAGATCAGGGTTTGGACCCAGATTTATGCACTCCGATATAGGTCTAAAGTATCAATATGCTCAATATTATACATTGAGACACGGTTTTGAATCTCACGGACATGACATCTCTACTTTATATTACTTTCATTGCATACAAACTAGGCCTGAGATGGCCATAATCACATTAGGCTGAGACCAATCACACTTTTCAGCAGATGCTTAATATGCAAAACACTGGTTGGGCTTATTTGCGTTGACAATACTAGAATGCAAGTACAATGAAGAGAGACGACTGGCACCAAAACAAGAGCATTACATACCATACTATCTTGAAGCAAGCTTGAAAAAGCTGATTCACAATGGCCCGCCGGATTGTTCCGCCTACGGGCGTCTTCCTTTTCAGGACATCTTCGTAGATCCCGCAGTCGCGAAGTGCGAATTCGAGGTAATCGTGCCGCTTCTCAACTGGCACGGCGTGCTCTAGTTGAACATCTGAAGTTGTGGCACTGAAACAAAACACACTTTGTGGTCAAATAAAATTATTAAAAAAATGAAGTTCGACTGTAGTAAACCACACACAGTATAATTCTCTCCTGTGAGGTGATCGTCATTTACCTGGACCCGTTACTCCGTGCTGTTAATGCGGTCACGTCACCGGTGAGGACAGCGGGACTTGTGCACTGCATAAAAAAGCAGCCTGTCTTGAGCCGCTGTTTGTGGTTTCTACCCCAACGAAAATCTTGAATCCATTTGCAAAATGGCCTAACGAAATAGCTCTTTCATAATAAATGTGGTTCAAAGAACCGAAAAATGTTTCACCTTTAGGTAAAAAGGTGGGGTATAACCGTATAACGCTGGCTGTAATCATTATGAGCTATCAAAGTGAGAGACATGTTGGCCGATGCAATTGTGGCAAACAGAGTATAAAAAATACATTTCTGAAAAACTGTCATATGTTTAAAATGATTTTACTGTTTTTTCAGTATACCAGATGCATTGAGTAATGCATGATTGTTAACTATGCTAACTGCTGTAGACCATGCTATGCCACAGGATAGTATCTCGTTCAATTTAGCAGAATCAAGGTGCCGAGGGTCTAAAGGCCATGTGTCATTTATAGGTGCCATTCATCTCAACTGTGTTCTGTCAGCACCCAACCTCTTACTGAAACAGGGGTGCAGAACTATAGTTTAGTTAGCTCGTATATAACGCTGTGGTTAAGCTCGATTCTCATTTGATTATTGATTACTCTGCTTTTTTAGTGCACATTTGAAAATACAGCTAATTAACAAATCCTATTCTGATGTCTCATGTGTGTTCAGCATTCTTGCCTAAATAAAATTAAAGCCTGCAGTAATATTTGCATGAAAACTAACTCTGAGATCTGTCACACTCCAAGAAAGACTTTAGTTCGCAGCAAAACACTCACGTCAGCTTGAGGAACAACCTTCCGTGCCAATTTTATTTTAGTTCTGTTCTCAACATTGTTTTCCGGCTCCCGGTCAAAAAAGTCCTCAAGGTCTTAATCGTATACCTGGATCTGAAACAAACATTTCATTCATAAATGCATGAATTATAAGCAACCTTTCTCGAGTACACAAGGACTCTCTTGTTCTGCCAAGCTGTGTTAGCAGCCCTTTCACAGTTGGACAAAAAATAACCAAATGGTATGCCTTTGGTTGAAAGCAACTGTTTGATGCAGGTGCATTGTGATATGATGCACTGTGATGTGACGACACACACAAAAACTGTATAGCACGCAACTGCTTCCTTCAAAAACCGCACTATAAAAAGAGAAAGGAAATAACCGCACAGGCCCCGCTAGCTTTTGCAGTAACTCGCGAGTGCGCAGTCACAATACCTGCTGTGCTCTTTTCTGAAAGTCATCCACATTTGCTGCGAGGTTATATGCATGACAGGCTAGCCGATGACACAAGTGACCATCTTTGGTAATAACCTCGCCGCCAGGTATCGCCGGCTGTGTGCCCGCACTTCACTGTTAAAGCTGGCGAGGATTGTACAGAAGCCTTCACAGGGGAGCTACAGCCATATCACCTGTTACATAACCTGCTATGAGTAGCTCTACATGCTCTGGACGTTCGGATTACACGTGTAATTCTGAATTTCACTTCCGTTAATTTCAAATCAAGAGATCGGCAGATCAACACCCTAACATGAAAAATGTGCAGCGTAGCTTAGGAAAATTCAACTGATCGTTTTGGAGCATGCCGGAATCGACTTTTCTGGAGTGCGCCTATTTCACGGGCGATCGGGATCAAGACGGACGTGTTCCAATTGTCGTTTTGGATCTGCTTCCACTCCACATGATCAGAGGCAGTAGGGGAAGAAAGGGTCGGCTTGCACCGTGGTGGGATGTCGAAATTGGCAGAGCTATCCAATGGGAACCGGTTGCGTCCCGATATAGTCACGAAATGGCGCGCCGGAAACGCAATTTTGCTTCACTGCAAAAATGTGATTCCACTCAAAGAAAAAAAAACTAACAAATTTGAATTAGAACTGAAATTACTTATCTTTCCGCAGACCAAGATTGCAGAATAAATCTACATTAAAGGACAATCATGACTGCCAGCTCATTTCGGAGAAATGCTGATATGGGTACTTCAGTACTTTTCTGAAATATTGTTTGCATTCAAGATTGAGTTATATTTAGTCATGCTTCTGAGCCTGCATGCAATACGGCGAAATAGAATGGCCGTGCGGAACATGAATGTGGACATGTGGCCTGTGCGATTGTATTTTACAGAATTAATCTGCATACTCAAGTGAGTGTTCGCCACGGTGGAATGTCCGCCTTGCTGAGTGACCTTGCTCGATGTTCTTGAGAATGTGAAAGGATTTTAGGCCTACGCACACGCGCAGTTTGTTGTACAGTTGCTCTTATGCACTATTAACCATGGCTATGTTTCAAGTCTACTCTAATGGATTCTATGGCAGCACAAATAACGCAGTGCAGCAAGGAAGGTTTTCGTAGGCAAAAGTACAACACGTCGAGATTGAAAATCTTTGAAACGCAACCTACATGGTTGTGTGCAATCTGTTCATCAATCAGAATTCCTTAAAGGGGTCATGAAGCGAATTTTGGGCCGGATAAATGATTATAGGCTGTGATTTTACGAGTAACACATCGTTTAGTGGGCCAAAAAAAGAGAAGGTAGAAAATCAAAAGCCTGATTATCGGTTCGAAATTTTTAAAACACAGCGGACAATTTTGTGCCTCCTTCAATTTGAAAGCTTTCTGTCCGTTCACTGTAATACACCCAAAGCGCGTCACCCGGCCCAAAGGCGCGTCACCCGGCCCAAAGGCACGGCACACGACACCGGACCTCACTTATTCCCTTCACCCTTAAGGTGGTAGTGCGGTGGAAGCTATGGGCTTGCCGGACCAATCAGCCGCCTCCCTTTCATCACTTGACCTCATTCTCTGTGGGTGTGTATGTGCGAGGGAGCGTGGTCACGTGGCAAAAGTGTGACTGGCCCAACGAGCACGTAGGTTCCGCAGCACTGTGAGCTTAGGGGTGAGCGTGGTGGAGAAGGCAACTTTTGTCCGAGTTCTGAGCGGCGGGTCAACAAACGACAGTCCGAGCAAGAGGGCAGTCCCTCCTTTCCATCGTCGTGAACTCTTTGGTACAATGCGCGATTTGTGAGTTGAGGAGAAAAGCAAAGAAGGAAAAACTTGAAAGCACGTTTCATGACCCCTTTAAAGAACCACGAAAAAGAAAAAAAAGAACGTTTTTTATGTAAACACTCTGGTTGGGACACGCGTGTCAAAAATGGAGTTTACGAGAGAAAACAAAAATATTAGAGCAATATTGACGGCGCGAGTTTTATTTCAAATTCTGCGCGCAAAGCCCATTACGTCACGGAATAGTCATACACTCTTTCCACCTACACGAGGTGGTCATACCCTCTCTCCACCTTTATGCGACGTCCAAGCCGACCCACCTTTCCTCCGCGCGCCTGAAATGCCCAGAGAGACGACAAGTGGAAAAGAAGTGACTACCGAATAAATTGCGTCTCGCACGGTCTATATTTCCCGAATCTTTTTCTCGTACAATTTATGTTTTGACAAACGTGTCCTAGCCAGTCTGTTTAATTTTTTTTTTTTTTTCAAAGACTTTTAAAAGTTCATCTCCCATCGCCACTAAAAAAAGAAAAAAAAATTCGCGTAAAATTTATTTTTTGAAGCGTGTGTCCCAACCGAACTGCTCAAAAAAGTTATGTGTCTTTTCAGTGGTTCTTTAACAATTCAAATTACATAGACACTTAGAAAGAAAAAAAAAAGTAATTCGCGTAAAATTCATTCTGTCCCAACAAGACTGTTTAAAAAAACTTATTTTTCGATGGCCCTTTAAAAAGGTGCGGAAACGAAATTCCATCGCTCATTTTCCAGCTTAAACGTCTTGCATGTTGCAGCATAACCTCAAAAACACCAGTCTTACGTCGAAATGCACAAGAAATCTAAATTTAAAGCTAATTAAACGGTCTGTCAATGTGCGCCTGGTGAATGCCTGTGAAGCTTAGTTGGGAGGTAACCTAGAAACGTTGGAAATCTTGCTACGTATCATGACATAGCAGGAACCGTTATGTAGCCGCACTCAACATCGCAGCAGCGCCGCTCTTTGGAAGTACGCTCAACTTTTTTTAAAGTTATCTTGGCTTGAACGCGATTGCAAAGCCTTTGCCTTTTCGCGAAAAAAGCCAACGAGATGCAATGATGGACTCGTTGGGGAATGTCGCTGAGTTGTTCCTGCAACTTTGCTGTACAGTTCGAAGCCGTTCTGCGCTTTATGACGTCGACATCCCGCCGCGCTTCTGCATGGCTGAGATCTGTGGTAACGACTTGGTCTATAGCAATATAGACCAAGGCAGCAAGTTTCTAACGACGAGAAACCTCGTGCCCTGTGAATCCGGCTGGCACGTTCGTCGTTTTCGACGTGGGTTGCGACGCCTGCTGCTCGCTTGTGTGCCGATTACTTTCGTAAAGGGGACATCAAGCGCAGTCCCAGGATGAAGAGCTTGGGTCTTCTGGCTAAAAAAATACGACTGAAACGGGGATTTCTGCCTTGTTTTTTCTCCAAAAAGAGAAAAACCGACCAGCTCACACGTGAAATGCTCACACGTGAAACGCTCGACACCCCACGCGCACTACGAACAGCTCAGGTGTAACGCGTTGACGCCATACAACGCTGACAAAGCCACCAACGGCAAAGCTCAAAGCTACGTCACGATTGCGGACAATCTCGTTTGTTTTTTGTTGCGCCGGATAACCCATGACGCATCGCGCTCTCCGTTCGCTTGTCTTCGGGCGCTTGCTCGAGTGCACCATTGGGAAGGAAAAATATAGCCAGTCTTTCAAAATACAAACGTGCGATTATCATTTACGGTTTTGGGTAGGAAAGGGGGGGGGGGGGGGCGCACAGAAGCAACGATATTTCGATCTACTCAATTGATTGCCATAAGCGTCTAGTAAATTAGAAAAAAAAACGCGCCGCCGCCGGTTATTTCTTTTTTCCTTTTTGTTGCCATTGGACACTGGATCAAGCTCGTTTCTGGACAGCGAGTGCCGCAAGTTACAAATACAAACGTCAGAGTAAAGTGAAACGTTGCTCCAGAGGCGCATACGGTTTCACCCATATTTCTCTCGCAAAACACATTCACACGGCGTCGCTTCTGGATCGGTATCCAAGCGTGCGAAGGCACAGAGACGCACCACTTCGGCCTCTTCGGCGTGCCACGAAAGCTTTGATCAAGCCGCGAGATCGGCGAAACTTGCTTTCCACTAATTGTACCTCTATCCTGCGGCGCTGCGCTTTCTTAAAAATGTTCACGTGTTCTCAACGGCAAGTCTCACTGCCTACACAGAGTTTAAAGAAACTTCTTCGACAAATGACGACGAACGAGTAGAAAATGTGTCTTCAGCACGCTGCAGCTAGCCTCTGCAACGCTAGCGAAAACGTGATTTATGAGCATGCAATATGGCCGTCTGGTGGCCGCACTCGCGCTGCAGCGGTTAAGCGGAAAAGCGCGATCCGAAAATTGACAAAATGGATCAGTGGTTTCATCTATTAATCCGCACTTCCACTACCGCTCCGTGCAGACACATATATGCACACACGCACAGATATACACGCACACGTAAGCACACACAGGCATACGTAGGGGTACATACACAGGTGCCTTCTTCCTGCACCTCCATCCAGATCGAGAGATCAAGACAGCAAGCCCCAATCCTTGTTTTTATGTGCCAATGAAAATCAGTTTCAACCACAAGAACAACAATGAACTGTACATAATTTATAAACCATGTTATGATGAAATAGAGAAACCGCAAGGCGCAGGAGTCCGATGCCCGACTTGTAATTGAAGGATCGGATGTTCAGAATCCCCAAATCTGTTCCAATAGGATTTTTTTTTTGTACTTGTTTCGGCGCATGCCTAGTGCAAGATGCTTAAAACCGACTGACGGATGCTTAGCATAGGAGTGAAGGGAATAAGTGAGGTGTAGGACGTTTCGGTGTGGGACTTTTCGGTGCGCGGACATTTCGGTGCATGGCCAATCAAAATCACGAGTTGATTATTTTTTTCTAAACGTACTAAGCACTATTTTAGCTAGAAGTTTATTTTTTCGCACTTTATAATTTTCTGGACTTGGTCATCCATTTACGGCCGCTTACTGATACACCACCTAAGGGACTTTGCTAGGCGCAGTACCATCCTACGTGAGGACTGGAGACGTTGAACGTTATGGTTCGTTTGTCGGTGTTTCTTTTCGAACGTACACACTAGTAGCATCTCATGTCTCGGGTAATTTTGAAGAATCTCAAGCTTCTTGCTGTTGGGGCCTTTGCTACGCAGGTTACCAATAATAAAGCCCACACCTTTACAAAAGGCGCCGAGAGCGCCTGTATCGACTCAACGCGTAGACACGATGTGATGCGTCTAGTGCGTACGTTGGAAAAGAGACACAGGCAAACGAAACATAACGTCCAACGTGTCCAGCCCTCCTGCAGGATGGAGCTGCGCCTCACAAAGTCACTTGGTCCTATATAAGTAAGTGACCGTAAATGGATGACCAAGTCTACAGATATATAAAGTGCGAAAAAAAAAAAACAACAACAAAGATTTCTAGCTAAAATAATTTTAGAAAATAAAAAGAAAAAAACGCGATTTTGAATGACCGTGCATCGAAACGTCCGCGCACCGAAAATTCCGTGCACCGAAGTGTCCGTGCACCAAAACGTCGGTGCACCAAAACGCCCTGGACCAAGACGCCCAGCACCGAAACGTCCTACACCGAAATGTCCGGACCCCACCGATGGCACATCGATTGGTCTTGCTCTCGCACAGTACGACGAACTGGGGGATGTTTCGTACACGTTTGACGGTTTCCCGAGTCTACCAACCGGTTTGAGAATGCAGTGTCGGGTTGCGGACCTCTTTAGCAATCTTTTATGGTGAATTCCGCTCGCAGATCTCGAGCGCTCCAAAAGCGCTCCATTTGGAGCGCGCATATTCCGCTCGCAGATCTGGCTCAAGTTGGTCATCTTCCGCTCGTAGATCTCTGGCAGCGCCCGCTCCACGGAGCGCCCCAAACTCCGCCGAACTCGCTCTGCGGGGTTTCACAGATCTCTCTGGAAGTAGACAGAGCGGCCCACGTGATTTCCGTCTAAATCGGCGGTGCGGATGCGCGGCGAGGTTGGAGAGATCGGCGGGCCGGTCGGTATCGGTCGGGTCGTGGGGTTGGACCTGTTCGGGTGCGTCGGTTGCTTACTCTGGATTGTGACGGCTCGAACGCTTCTACTTCGCGTAGATCAGGGATAAAAAGCCGGGAATGTGGAGCGTAACAAATCGTTAGCGCTGACTCTGTGATCGTGAGAGGAAGAACGAGAAAAGGAACGACAGAAAAGCCGGAGGCAGACGTAAGGTTAGGCCTATTCATTCTGCAGCCAGTGATTGTTTACCTTTTTGCCCTGCATTCCGTCGGCGTTTTCCCGTGAAATAAAGCAAGAAGTGGTTAGGCAACGACCGCGCAAGTGATGGTTTGTTATCTCTGTGTTTATTAAAGTCGTACTAAAAATCTGAACTCCACCGCTGGCAATCGCTGTCCGTGCCCCGCCGCTTCGAGGCGGCCGAAAGGTATGTGACGGTGCCGAACGCGGACGTATTCGTGATTTGTGACATGGGCGCCGTGGTACGTATAATTTCGCCCGGTCTGTGTCGCGTGTTACTTCTGCAGCTAAGCAGTGACAGTCGTCACTGGTCGTCGGAAAGATTAGCCGGGTCAAGTTCGAGCAGCGGCCATTTTGTACGGCGGAGGGGGAAGGGGGAGTTCGCTCCAAAAATGCAAGTTTATCTTCCCCTCGTCGATTCGGAGCGGGTCCCACGGAGCGGAATTTTGCCTCCCTCGCGGATTTTGGAAAGCGCTCCAGATCTACGAGTGGAATTCACCATTAGAAAGACGGTTCCCCAAACCTGTCTATTAACAACGCAACTTCACACATTAAAGCAAACCATAAAGATAAAAAAAAAAGAAAAGAAGCACTTACCAAGGTGTTTTCGCTGATAGTTGTCAGTGCTGCCAAAGCCGTCAGGAGTTCCTCGTCCGTACCGCTTGACAGAGAGTTTCTTCCCTTCACCTGTCTCCAGTATCGCAAGGCAAGCCAAGATACACGCCATTCCGCTTTGTTGCAGAGGCTTCAAAGTGAATACTCAGTGCGTTGCACTCGGACTCCTTTGCAGCTGGACATGGCGGGCCATAATAAAGCTTTTTTTTTTTCTCTCTCTCGAAAGAGGAACCTCGTGCAACACGTGAGAACAAACAACAAACAAAAAATTCCTGAACAGATCTTCGGAGGTTAGGCTGTGAGAGGATTATGAATTGGGGAGGGGATTAAAGGAGATTGGGGAACCTCCTTGTGCGTGCGCGCCTCCTCTCCTCTGGTTAGAGACAACCGCGTCGTCTGCTACGGCGCCCGCCAAATTTTGGCCCCCGTCCATTTCTTGTTTTTTTTTGCAGGGGTAAAAGGAGGTGGGGGGGGGGGGGGGTGTAAAAGTGTGCTCGTGTCCTTCACGGGTGCCTCAACCATGCTCATCATGTGGGTCCGGAAAGCTACTCACAGGCTCTGTTAGCTGTAGGTCAATCGCTCAAGACCTTCGCTGCTCTTCAAGTCCCGAAAACGGGCAAGGGAAAGGCTGTGTTACCCTAATAGCCCAAATAGATCCGCGTTACTCCGGCGTGTCGTGTCACGTGATAACACAAATAGAGCGACGCTGTACACGGGTAGGCTTCCGAACGCAAAGGTACAAAACTCTTACCCTTGAGTAAAATCGAGTAAATTTTGGAACACGACCAAGGACATACGGGTGTCCGACAAAACAGATGAACAGCACTGGCAAGTGGCGCGTGGCGTCAAGGCTGACGAGCACTGAGGTCATCGAAAAGCAGCGTTGGAGGTAACGCGTTACTAGTAACGACGTTACTGGTAACGCGTTTTAAATTTCGCTAACGCAGTAACGTACTCGTTAGTATTCTGAATGACTAACGAGTAAGGTATTTCCGTTACTTTTTTAAAGGGATACAACAACGAAATTTCGGCGCTCATTTTTTGGTCTATATGTGTTCAAAAGAGCCATATCACATGGAACATACCAATATCTTGTTAAAAAAGTCTCGAAAAAGAATTTTAAAACAAATCAAACGATTAGCAAAGAGCACCTGGTGGATGTCGCTAACGCCTCGTTTGTAATGCTCGTCTAGGAACCTTGACAGCTAGTGACGGAGGTTGTCTCGTCTCAGGCCACGACGAGAGAAGAGGGGCAGGTGGAACTCCCCTCTTCCCGAGAATCCCTTTTGTGTGTCGCAGAAGTCGCTATTGTCCCCCTAGAAGATTATAGAAGATTAACCGGTCACTCACAATTCGTACAAAAGCAGCCGCTTCGGTGGCTGGAACGACTAGGCCATCCTCTCGACGTCAGCCTCGCCGTAGCTTTGCTCGTTTTGAGACGACCTACGTCACGATTGCGTTGGATGTCACGTGCTCTAAGCTGGGACTTCTCCGAGCGCTTGTCAGAGTGGGCCGTTTATAACGAAAAATACAGCCACCAGGATCAAAATACGAACGTCCGATTGTCATTTATAGATATTGTGGATCATGTTCAACCTATTTTTGAACACGACGGGAATATTTCAAATTTCGTTGAAGTATCCCTTTAAGGTATCGGCTGTCAAATTTCGTTACTCGTTACTCGTTACTTTTGACCAAAACTGGTGAAATCCTGCACGAGATTATCTCAAAATCCTGCACCAGCTCATCGCTGCACGGAACCAGCATCCGTCACAATAAAGTTAAAAAAAAAAAAAATTCACTTTTCGAAGGCGAAGAAAACCTTCGGCTACCAGCTAATTCTGTTCATCCTCCGTTTTTTTTTTTTTTTTCATAGTGTTACAACCCACAAGGCTTGAACGAACGACTGCGTTACAGCCTTCTCCCCTCTCTCCTCTTCCCCCCCGCCCCCTGCTTTGTGCAGCAGAAGTGGACAGCGGGGGGGAGCCGTGGAGAGACATCCGCTAAAGGTATACTGAAGCGAAACTTAAAATACACCTATTATGGTCAGAAATAGGTTTAATATGATCAATAATATCCGTAAATCCATAATCGGGCGTTTGTATTTTGAACGGATGGCTATATTTTTCACCCTGAGGAGCCCGATTGGGCGCGTGCTCAAAAATCAGCCATCGGAGAGCGCGATGCGTCTTGGGATATTGGGCGCATTCGTGACGTCACTTGTGCCAGCCGGGAAAGGCTACGGCGTAGATGTTGTGGTTACGAGCGTTGCCACTTGGTGGCGCGTCGACGATTTACGACCAGTGACAACGTGGCCGTTTGGGATGTGCAAGGGCTGCACGCACGCCGCACCACGGCACGTCGGCAACCACGGCACCACTGAGAAAACCAGCTCTGAGGTCGGATTCTCAAAGCGAACTGAAGTCGAAAAAGTGCGTATGACACATTTGAGAGAAAACCCGTATTCTTCAAAATAAATCGTCGTAACTTTTGCGCAGATTACGACAGAATACTACGACAGCTCCGCAGCTTTTACGATCAAATCGACATGGCCGACAGCGTCGTTCAGTTACTTGGTAGCGACAACCAACGGACATTTATTTTTCTACGGCTCTTCTCGTGCGTCCCGACTTCAACCAGCAAGAAAAAAGGAAGGAGTACTTGAAACAGACCACGACGATCAAGAACGCAGGATCCACAAACACCCGAGAAGAGCTACAACGGCCACGGCCCACGATTCTACCGACCAAGCGAGCTCGGCAGATTAGAGTAGGCCTAGCAGCAACACCGACTCGGCGCACTGTTCCTCCGGCGGTCTTTGGCCAAGACCGTCTGCCCATGACCGGCTGGCCTGCTGTATGGAATATGCCCGCGTGACCCTTGTGGACCCTTCCCGGATGAATAGTTTGATCCCTGAACTAAGTTTCAGAGGTAAATCTTTTCCCCTTGTCATCTCCATCTCCTTGTTTTCCGTGACAGCGGTGACGAACGCGGTCGTCGAAAAGAGACTCTCATTGATTCTATCCCTTGTTTTGTGTGATATAGAGCTCAAATAAACGCCATACGGATTACCTTTGCAACACGGTACGTATACTTCGTTATTAGTATGCCATTTTTATTCTGACACGACGCTAGGTCACTGTCGAGCTATAGCAGTTCGTGGGAGCTACGCGATTGTCGGTCCAACCTTTCTTTGCCGAGTGTCATGTCAGTATCGAGTTGCAATCGTAAAAGATCGGTCCAGAAGCGCTTACCAAAACGCGGTCTAACAGAGCGAATCCAGCACTTCGATTCCAGAGCGAATCCAGCACTTCGATTCCAGCGCGTGTCCGCTCCGAGTTTGAACAGGTATTTGCGTGGCTCTTGCTGACACTCTCGTATAGTCCAAACATCTTTTTTAACGTCGGCTCGCAACTCGCAGCAACTAACACCGGCCGTGCCAGAAGCACGCTCGGGTCGTGTCGTGCAAAGAGCCGCAACGAGAACGAGCTCACTGTGGCCAACTACGCTTTGGCTGACTCCGCCAAGGCTTTGCAAACGCGTTCAGGCCTAGGCTAATTCTGCCGGCACGCCGTATTGCCGCAGAACGGCGCTGCTCCTATGCCACAGGTGATGTCACGAGAACTTCCCACCATCCACCAGATGCGAATTTGAAATCGTTTAATTAAGTTTAAAATTAGTTCTCCTGTGTTTCACAGCGCGATATTGACATTTCCGAGGTGGTGCCTGTCCCTAGCCCATATTTATGCACAAAGATCGGCGCTAAAATTTCGTTTCCGTACCCCTTTAAAGGGAAACTCCGCTTTATTCTCGGTTAGCAAACACTGCGACTCTCTTTAGCACCATCTAGAGAGGCCGAACGTCAAATATTATAACGTAATACTACCTAAAAGATCGCTAAACCGGCCGACAAAAACTGAGATGCGCGAAGTCACCAAACTCCGCTAATTTAGCGGGCGACGTGCGGCGCAGCCAACGTTGTATTTCCGCTGTGGCTGACGTCTGTTGCATACGCAGTTTTTTTTTTGGTATTTTCTTTTCCAGGGAGAGCTTTCCAGGTGGTGCTACGGATGCGCTCCTCGTCTGAGCAAGCAAAGAGGCGAGGCAGACGAAGAAAAAAAATGAACGAGAACAACAGAAACAAAAGAGGGAGAGAGAGTTGTATGATGGGATGACTTTCGCTGACATACGTGCCACCGATGCCAACAGACTAACCGCCTGGGTTGCCGCCTACATAGCCTGCTTCGTCGCTGGATGCGTTGCCTCTTCGCCGCCGCGGCTAGGTCCGCCCTCCCTCCTCCCTCCTCGTCCTTCCCCTCGCATTCGTGTCTTTTCTGGGCTACCACTGGTAGATCACGTGACCCATTGTATTCCACGTGGGTGCGCATGCAACTGACGTTGAGGGTACAATGTTGCCCGGCTGTGCCGAAGTTTCAGTTTCGGTTTGCGATTATGGTAGATAACAAATCGCACGAAAAATATTTTGCTTTCAATGAGACAAACGGTTTAAGGTTGTTTTGAAGTACTTTTCACGTTTATATCACCCACTATCTCAAAATTTCCGAAATCGAGCGGAGTTGCCTTTTAACAACAGTGGACAACTAGAGGCCGAAGCGATTAGCACATTTCTCTAGTTTAAAAAAAAAAAAAACACCCTTTGTGGAATATTTTTACCCTCGCTTCCCCCTGGCTGCCTGAAAGTTTCTGACCCACTTTTGTACACAGAAGAATTTTTTGCTTCATTAGTCTTTAATTCCCTAAGGTCATGATAAAACAAAATGAAAAAAGTTTTAAACCTGGAAAGAAAGCTTACAAACACGAAAACTTTTTTTTTTTTTTTTCACAGAAAACCTAAGAGCTACTGCTGGTAAGAGGCAGCAAGTGATTATAGCCAGTGTGCTGGTAACCGGTGTCCTGTTCCAGATAGTGAAGTAATACCCGTGCCACACGGGCAACTCGAATGCCATTTATAACGAATGAATTTTGAGCGGACGGCCAATCAGCGCGCGACACTCCGGGCGTAGCGCATTCTACGCTCGGCAGATTGCGAGCTGATTCGCCGACCACACAAATGTCATTCGTGGTAAATGGCAT
Organism: Ixodes scapularis; assembly: GCF_016920785.2. Taxonomy (NCBI): domain Eukaryota; kingdom Metazoa; phylum Arthropoda; class Arachnida; order Ixodida; family Ixodidae; genus Ixodes; species Ixodes scapularis. The sequence continues at coordinate 12,176,642 of NW_024609836.1, read as the reverse complement.
TCGAGTTGCCCGTGTGGCACGGGTATAAATCAGTCTCGGGTAATAGTATGAACCGGACTGTTACTAAAAGCGGCGTACAGATGAGGGTTGTTGGTTGGCTGGTTGTGTTCCAGCAGTCCTCGTTCGCATGCTGTAGTTTATAAAAGCCGATTGACTAACATCTCCGACTAATTCTGCGCGTGAGATGGGCATGAATAACGAAAGTCCGTCGCCATGGCCAGCAGGTCTGAATAAAATGTATCAACTATAGGAGACAGAAGCAGGTAATATACAGATTCAATGCCTAATCTGCATGCCGAAAATTAAGCTGCTTCGCGCATCAAAACTCTATGGAACCACTCTGTAAATTTTTATCTTTATCCAAGCTTGTTAAGGAGGCTTATCATACATCTCTGCCAAACATATGTACTCGAACAGAAAAGTAACGTAAAAGTAACGTTCGTTATTTTTGAAAAAGTAACGGTTACGGTATATCGTTACGTTTGTAAAAGAGTAATGTAGCTCAATAACGCGTTACTTTTTACCAAACTAACGAGTAACGCTATTTCGTTACTTTTTTTCGGTAACGGGCACAACACTGTCGAAAAGCGAAGGAAGCGAGGGGGAAAGTCGCGATATTTGCTTGGCTGTTAAACAGACACCGTACCAGGTTGACATATCCGCGTTGTTCTAAATAAATAAATAAATAAATATACATATATATATATATATATATATAGAGAGAGAGAGAAAGAGAGAATAAAGAGCCACTTCAAAAACTTCACTCTTTTACTTAGACGTTTCGACCCGAGACGGGTCTTCATCAGTATGAGAGCAAATGAGGAAAGCACTCTAGTAACCTCCGATCGTTGCAAAAAGAAAAAAAAAATGGAGGAAGGAGGCAAACAGGCACAACAATGTATACACGCACACAAAATGAAAAAGGTCGGGTTGGGGGGGGGGGGGGGGGGAACGAGGTGTTCAAATTGTCGCGGGACTCAACCAGGTGAGTCCCCGGAAGCGCCAGTTCCCCCAGGCGCAACTGCAAGGAGTCGTTAAAATCAGGTTTGCGGATAAAGCCACAAAAACAACCACCAAACAATAATAAAAAAAAAAAGAGAAGAGAATGATGGAATTATTTTAGGGGACAGCAGGATCCAAGACATCAATCACGCTAAGTGTGGCCCGGCTTCTATTGATACCATTCCTGTGTGAGTCAAATTTGTGGATGAGATACGACTCCCTTTGCTCGCGTTCGTAGTTTGATTTAAAGCCGGTCTCGAGAATGGTCTCTGTTACTTTCTCGAACGAGTGATGTTTCAGCCTCATGTGTTTGGATAGTGGCAAACCAGGGAGAGAGTTGATGTGCGACTTGGGATTGTTAAATCGAAGTCTAAATGCTGTTTCCATCTGTCCCACGTACTGCATTCCGCATACGATGCAATGGAGCAAGTAAATTACGTTCGCTGAGTCGCAAGTAAGGCGCCCGCGCATCTTCAAACTGAAGTTTGATTTTGAGCTTCTTGCCATATCAGTGGAAACAATATGGTCACACACCTTGCAGCCTGATTTTAGGCATGGCCCGCAGAAGGAATTTGCGGGGGCAGATACTCGGGAGTTTACCAGTGTGTCTTTTAAGCTTTTTGAGCGCCTGTAGCTAACGCGGGGAGGCGAGGTAATAGCCTGGCTTAGTCGGGGGCTTTGTTCAATTATGTTAAAATGTCTCTTCAAAATTTTGTTCGGGTTCGGAATGTTGGCGTCGCACGTTAGGACCAGATTGGTGGGCGGGCGGTCATTCCTGATCTTCGCGCGATCGGATAAAAGTTTGTTACGGTCCAGTGCCGCCGCCCTGTTGATAGCATCATCAACAATGCCCTTCGGATACTTCTGCTAGTCCAGAACATCCCTCAGCTGATCGGCACTGGAATTAAAGTCGCTTTCGTTTGAGCAGATGCGTATAAATCGGTGAGCTTGTCCGTATGGGATGTCATTCTTACAGTGCCGCGGGTGAGAGCTGTGGTAATGCAAATACTCCTGTCTGTCTGAAGGTGTTCTACACTGTTAGCAAGTGTCGTGTATTTGGTGAATATTTGGGGTGAAAAACACGCTATTTACACAAATTACCATAAATTTACACGATGAGTAACGGATAATACGTTCAGATATCATGCGAGGTTGTAAAAAACGTGTTTTGGTTCGGTCATACACGCATAACCGTGTAGCCGACCTCGATAACACGCATCGCCTCCGGCGACGACCGCGGCATTGCCGGCTGTCGAAGCACCGGAATGCTTGGGGACACACTTAGAAAGGACCGTCGAGACAAATGCCGCGGAAATAAACATGTCTCGGAAACAGATATGCACCAAAAGCAATTACGCCATGTCGCGAGACGTTGGCGAAACCCGCGCTTACCGTGGCTCGCCGCCATTTTCTGGTCGATGGCAATGCGGCTTCCCTCATGCCGCCCATGTTTGCATTTAGTTTAGGGCTCTTGATAATAGTTTCTTACACACCACAAATAAAGTCATGGGTCCAATTATTCGTTCAAAACAGTTAAAATGGATATAAAAAGCGTGTCTTCGATGTGAACACGTGACATTGCAGTTGGTTTCGTTTTTGCTTCAACCTTCAACTGCTTCAACTGCAAGCGATCTGGCCGATCTGGCCATGGCGCAAGCGCAACGTCGATGTACGGTGGAAGCAAGAGCCGGTTGGCTTTCGTTCTTTTTCTTTGACCGGAGAAATTTCTGGCAGCCGCTATTGTTTTGGTTTGACGGGACGCGAGAAGCTTCGCATAGAGCTTCGCAGTTTGTGAGCACATAGTGAAGACGTGACCGGAGAAGTGCCCCTGTGATGTTCCCGGAAGACGGAAAGTACCGTTCGTCGTGTGTGCTTTGAAAGCGAGGGGAGTCACAGGGTCCACGAGTGCGCAACCACAAGCCAAGGTTCACGACAGCGCTGCGTTCTTCGGCGATCTCGTTCTGTTTGGGGCAACACGGCGATGCGAGAAAGGGCCGAAACGTTCGTGGTGTGTGGTGCGGTGCTTGTAGGTAGAAACCCGCACTAACGCGGAGCTCATATTGGTTGTTGTGGGGTTGCGTTTGACGGGTTTAGCCCCGTCGTCGTCAGCTGATCCGGTCCAGCTGGTCGGGGAGGACGCAGCGAGCGTTCTTAAAAGTAAATCTTCCTTCGTTCCGTTTCAAAATGTGGAAGATTCCCGACGCATACCGTGAGTAAAATGCTGCGGGCGTTTTCAACAAAATTACGTCGTTTTAATTGAACAAGGGACTCCGGATAGTTTCCCTAAATCTGCCGTTTCTATGCTTCGTGTCGTTAGACTGCATTTGCACAGCGACGTGTTCGCACAGCGACGCACACCGCTCGAGTAGATGATTCGGTCCCGCAAACGACCGGTTATACAGAATTTCAGGGAAACTTAAGTCACCACCGATGTTTTCCTGTAAATCTCGTGTGACTCGTGTGAGTTTGTTGCGCTCATCATGCGATGTGAATAAACTAGGGCAAGATTTTCTACCTGCCCACAGATGCATGAACTGAGACCAATTTTTTACGTAGAGAACATAGTGGTTTTTCTTTACATTGGGAAGAGGCCCGAATTTGTCTCTTTTCCCTCTGGCACTGCCCCAAGTTTCAAGTTGCAGTTTCAGTAGACATACCTACTAACAGGTACAAACTGCTCTAAAGCAGGTAAAAGACTGGGAAGTCAGGACGGTGCGGACACCGTGTTTTGCGCTTCTCGCAAGGTGACTGATGCTTTTGCGAGGTATGCGGAATATGCAAACGATTTTGTTATGCCCTTCGTTTGCGTCTCCAGAAAAAAGAATAAGATTATTTACAAATTTAGGCGCAATCACAAGCCAACATTTACTATAACAGTGCGTTCGCTTCGGTGGTCCGTGTAGTGGTATTATACGCTGCTTTCTGCAACACCGCGTCATGACGAAGAGCTGGAACGGTCACGGTCTGTGCTGGGCTAGCGGTTGACAGAAACCCGCATCGCCCGCATCGGCACCGAGTGCACTTGGGCTGTTGATGCTCGAGCCTTTCATACGCGGCTTGTCGCCAGCTGATACTGCTGCTCGATGGTGAGGAAGCGGCGAGTGTGAACTCTGAAGTAAATGTAAATCCTCGTTCATCCAGTTATCCAGTGTCAAAGTGTGGAAGATGTCCAACGTGTACTGAGGGCGGGAACTACGAGCGTTTTGCCTTGCTTTTATAACCGAAACCAGAGCAGCGAGATAATTGCCTTGCGTACTCCAAAATGACGCAAGCAATAAGTTTCAACAGGTCGAGTACGTCACCGCGGATGTAGGCGAGACTGTGCACTGTTTAAACGCTTGCAGTATCCACGAGTGCTACCAGAAAAACGACGTCAACAGAGAAGGAGCTCGCGATTTTAGCATAATGCAGTGCCACGGGCTCGTGAATTTTCAATGTAACTATATAGAAATATTTAAAAAAAAAAAAAAAAAAAAAACGCACCAGCGCCACATTAATGATCACGAATAACACCGGTCACAAACTCCCAAGCCTCACCGCTTCGCTCCACACCAACACGACATACGACAACAATCTGCATCAAAACGCCCCAAAATTGTAGGCGTCTGCTCCCGTACACGTACTACAACTAGCGGAAGTGAAGTGTTGGGCGGATATCCTTCAGAATAATATATATAAAAAATGCCTTGCGCAAGTATAATTTCCATTGATTATTGAATACGTACTGATAAAATCCCAATCATTTGTTTTTCTATCTGATTCAAGCGAGTCGGACTGCTCATAACACTGGTCGAGCATGAAAATAACAAAAATTTGAACTTTTTCATGGCCGGTTTAAGATTTATTGTTAGTACATCGTTGTTTTTCGCAAAGGACTAATTTTACAGATTTTGCCTCCATACTTTTTAAATGCAAACAGTTCTTACATACGGCTGTCCATTGTGCCGTGTTTTGTGTCTTCTTCTATAAATCGGTAACGATCAGCGACCAAAGAGCTCACCCGTACATGTCAAGCATATATACGCCGCGGGGAGAGTCCTTTGTTAGTAGGAAGTGTCGGGCGTAGTGTCGCTGCTGTGTCCTACGTGGTGCTCGTGTTGTCTGTGATGTATGAGAGTAGCAGTCTGCTCGTGATAGTTCCCGGGCCAGCGTATTAACCGACTCCTGCTTTTTTTTTCATTGGTTGCTAGAAATCGCACTAGGTGGCGCAAGTTACCGCCCGATTACGAGAGTTTGCTTGAGCTATTTATCCATGTAAGTTCAATGTTCGTTTTTTTTTTTTTTTGTCTAGCGGTTTTGTCGTAGCTGCCGACGCCACCGACCGCCGACGATGCACGTAGGTACCTTTGCACGTAGCTACGTCCGCCGCTCGGAGACTGTTTACTGTGCATAAAATACATCGAACGAGAACGAACGCGTCCTGTATGCTTTCAGTTCGGCTGAAAGGCGCGGCTGGCTGGGCTCGTCCCTCGCCTGTTCTCGGCTGCTGGCCGCCATGTTTCATAAGGAACACGTTGAACCGTGCTTCTCGGAAGGCAAACACGGTGTAGCGTGTCAACTTTACACAGCACCTCATGTGTAGACGAAAAACACAGATGGCTCCGTGTAAAACGAACACGTTTCGACGTGTCCGCTATGGGACAACGGTTTACACGTCTGGGCGTGTTATTTTTGCTAACAGTGTATAGACCTTTGTCTCTAACGCGGTACCAAATATCCGGACCGTGACATCTAGAAAGTTAATACTAGATTTTGAATATTCGTGGGTGAACGCAGTATTAGGATGTACAGTGTTGAAATCTTTAATGAATTTTAGTTCTTCCGAATGTGTCCATATAAAAAAAAATATCGTCAATTTAGCGCCGGTAGAACAAAGGCGTAAGCTGCTGATGAGAGAGGAATTTAGATTCAATGCTACCCATAAAGATGTTTGCATAATTTGGGGCCATTTTCGTCCCCATAGCCGTACCGCTGATCTGTAAAGAGAATTTGTCATCAAATTCGAAGCTGTTGAGCTCGAACACCAGTCGCGTGAGAATTGAGACCGTGAAGCCATCAGGTGTGTCAGGGCTTCTAGGAGATTCGTAGGCCTCGATAAGTGCGGCGATACCGTCGTCGTGGGGTATGTTTGTGTAGAGCGAGGAAACGTCAAGCGTTACAAGAAAGCTGTCCTTGGGGATAGAGAGGGACGAAATCTCCCTTAAAAAGTGATTAGTGTCCATTATGTACACTCTAAAAAAAAAGGGTATCACCTTACACCCTTTTGTCCCACATAATACACCCCAAAACTTCATTTCGACGTAGAGCGCCCTATAGCCGAACAGACGGCACCAAATTTTACCAGGGGCTTGATAACGGTGCGATATAACGTATTAAATTGCTAAAGTACGTATCAAAGACCAAAGAAAGAAAACACGGAGCTTTTGCAGTACGGCCAAGAAAACTCCGATAATCTTTTTTGTAGTCAATAATGCGTACATCAGCTATCTTAATAAGTTGTACCACACGGCTATCAAGCCCCTCGTAAACTTTGGGGCCGCCTGATCGATTATGGGGCGCTGTACGTCGAATTGAAGTTTTGGGGTGTATTATATGGGACAAGGGGTGTAATAATACACCTTTTTTTCTGAGAGTGTACGAGGGCAAGCTAGGCGGAATGTCTTTTATCATTACGTCGACAAAACTAGAGAGGGGGGCTGTAAGTGTGCCATTACCTGATATAATGGGGCGTCCTGGATTGCCGGGTTTATGAATTTTTGGTAACATGCAAAAAACGCCCGGGCGAAACTTGGAGCTGTTTAAGTGATTTGGAAAGCTTTAGCGTAATTTTGCCGCCTCCAACTAAATTCGCTAGGGTGTTGGTGACAATCTCAGTATGATCCGCAGTAGGATCGCCATCGAGGGCAGAGTAGAAACGCGTGTCACCAAGTTGTCAGTTCCCCTCCGCGATGTAGTCTGTCGTGTTTAAAACCACAATCGCACCTCCTTTGTCTGCCGGTTTGATAGCTATCTCCTTACGCGCGCTCAACGATCGTAAGCCATTTTTCTCAGCTAATGTTAAGTTGTGGCGTGATCTGGGGTTGCTTTCACTGTAGGCCTTTAAGACATCGCGTTGAACTGCCTCGATATTTATATCGAGGTGCTTCTCTCTTTACCGTTTAGGTGTCCAACCGGTTGTTGAGCGCCAAGGCATTCGGTTGTTTGAAGAGTTCGGTTTGTCATGAAAAAATTCACGTAATCTCAAATTGCGTGCGAAATTGTCCAAGTCTCGCAGAAGGCTGAATTCATCGTAGTAGCCTGTCGTCGGGCAAAAACTCAGACCCCTAAAGAGCAGTGTTTTTTCCTCCGACGAGAGGTCAGCAGACGAGAGGTTCACAATGTTAGTGTCATAATGGGTTTCAATGTTTTTGTTCCTGTTATCCAGTGAATGTGCGCCGGGTGATGCCGATTGAAGGGTGTTTGATTGCGCCTCTGTACTCGGAGACGCCGCGTTGGAAATTTGATCTCTGTTAAGTTTTTTTGAGTTGCTAATGAACAGTTCCTCGCGTTTCTTTCTTTGAAACTCATGAATATCTCTCGTCTCCACATTAGTCAAACGCGCAGAAGCAAGCAAATCCTTCGCTGCTTGGTTAAGTTGAATCGTTATCTATTGTTTGTGTTCTATAACAATGTTTACAAGCTCCAGCGATGTTCTAGGGAGAACACTGTGCCATTGAGAACTATCCTTGGAATCCAGATCAATCATTGCGGGCCTGAGCAATGAACTTAGGCCTTTTGGAGCCATGCCTACCTCTTGATACTTTTGTAGCGTTTCGATGTGAAGTTCATGCCTAATGCGCCTATCAGACATTTTCCGTAATTTTAGGAACAAAGCGGTTGGGGCAGTCAAACGGGTCTCACGTGTCAGTCAAGGTTGGGAAGCGTCCGCAGCAGCTTAACTGCTGCGCAAGTTGTACGCGCGCCCGGTCGGCCGGTCGGCCGTGGAGGTCTCGCGTCGTGGCGGGCGCACCGCTGTTGACGACATCGAGCTGGGGGTCGCCGAAGCTGCGGAGACGGTGCTGGGTCCACCAGCAGGTGCCTGCCTGGTCCCTCCGGCCGAAGTAATGCTTTCATCCTCGCGATGCTCCAGTGATGAGGCCTCGGTATCCCCGTCCCCACGGCGTTCCACAGGCGAGGGCCCGGTAGGGTTCGTCTCGGCAGCCGCGTGGTCAAGCCACCGCGGAGGGGGACCCCCTTCGTCCCCGGAGAATCACAAGTTGTAGGTTCCCGGCGATGAGTGCCACGGCCCCAAAGCACGGATGAAGGTCATCGGCAGCCAGAACCCGACGAGCGGGCAGATGCTTGAGGGTATGGTCAACGAAGAAGATGTTGCGTGTTCGTCGACAGTGTTGCCGGAGCATGCCATTAAACCTACAGGCCTCCGCGTTGAAGCGCCGCACAGGAAGCCAGTTGGGCCGTCCGCGGCGACGGTTCACGGTCCGCGGGAGCGCGAGAGTGGCGTGCACGGTCCGGATCTCTGGGCGCTCGGCCCCCACGAAATGCAGAAACTCTTGGTATATAGTTTACCGAATGCTACGTCGGCTCCAACGATGTCCAGATCGTTCGTCCTCACGTGAAGAACCAAGGTGGTGACGGTCTGGGGAACAAAATCTATAAGGTTGTAGTGGTCCGAGATCCCCGCTCCATTTTGGCAGATGAAGGCCGGGCGGCTACTACATTGTTGTGCCTGTTTGCCTCCTTCCTCCTTTTTTTTGCAACGATCGGGGGTTACCAGAGTGCTTTCCTGATTTGCTGTCATACTGATGAAGACCCGTCTCGGGTCGAAACTTTTAAGTAAAGGAATTAAGTTTTTGAAGTGGCTCTTTATTCTCTATATATATACATACAGCTTCCTGACGAAGGCCGGACTCCGGCCGAAACGTCGAAGATTAAATCGTCCGTTGTTGCTGTTTTCACTAAGGGTTTTTTCTTCTGAGTTTTTTTCTTCTGAGTTATATACCCACGCCTTCGGCCTCCCGCCATTAAGCCCGTTACATATATATATATATATATATATATATATATATATTTGTATAAACATAAACAGCGGCAGTAAATAACTAACCGCTGAATTACATGTAATGAAAAGTAACTACAGCAGTCCTCCCTGCCCTTCCCCAAAAACAAAGTGTTTGATTGGTAGTTTTAACAAAATTGCTAGAGCGAAAAGTGGTCGCGATAGCAAACTTTTTTAAAAATGCTTCAATTTCACCATATCATAAAATGAACACACAACGACTAAATGAGATCTAGTATTCATATTCAGAATGCATATCTGGAGGATAAAAATTAATCAAATGAATTTCAGGTGTAAACTTCGGATTCTGACCCGCGACATCCTCGCAAGAAAAGGAACCTGCCTAAATAGGCCAGGTCCCTTTCTTTATTACAGTTCGAATTTTTAGGACATGTTCCGGTTTTTTCAAATATTAAAGACTTAAGCTGGATAAGTTGTTTCATTATTGTGGAAATGACCAGCTAAACTGAATAGACAAAAAGAAACAACTTATATACACATTCTCCAGCTGTGGGAGTGTATTCATTTGTGTGTGTGTGTGGTTTCTGGTCTCTTTGGCTCAGCTGGCCACTTCAAAAAGCATTGAAAAACGCAACAAAAATACTGCCAGCTACCAGTACGCATCTGGTAAGCGATTTCCACCAGACTTTTTTCTACTCTGTTGCCCCGAATTGTACCGAATTCATTTTGAGTGTTCCCAAACATTACACATTGTCGCGATTGTCCCGATGTTTTATTAAGCGGTTTGTTGTTTAACTTACACGCCTCTACACCATGTGCGTTGCATCCTTCGTAAATAGCTTTGTTTGTATCAACAAGGAGCGAGCAAGGCGTTCTTTCGCGAACGCATGTTCAGGCTCATACGAGTACCTGCCTTCATATAATGCGCGCCCCTGTGGAACATGGGGCATATCGAAGGGGTCCCGTATGGAAGACTGATTGTCGGACAATGGACCAAGCTTCGTATATAAAAGCCGTGTTCGAGAGTCGCAAATGCAGGTCTGTTAACCCAAAGCTTATTACTTCTCAATCTGTGCATCGCGTGACCGAGCAGGCAGATTCTAGAGATGCACCCAACGGTAAGTTTGTTTCCGTCTGACAAAAATAGGGTTCACAAACTGTGGTGACCTGATGAGAAACATTTCAAAGAGCGGTGATGTGCACTACGCACAAAACTGCAGAAAGTTGGCAAATTTTGTGAAGCAATTAACGCTGAAAACTGCTGCTGCAAAGTTGCTGCAAAGAACAGTAACTAGCGACGCTCTTGTCAATACGCTGTACAGTACCGAGAAGTACGGAGTTATTCCGAACGCGATTGTAAGGCTGGAAACGGCAGTGCTTATCCAGAGACACAGCATGCTATATTGGAGTTTGTGGAAGATAAGTTGGACGGCCCTGCGAAAGACAAACTTTGTAAGTCGCTTGAGATAAGCCCTGAATAGAGTGTTCATACGTGCACTGAGAACTTCAAATTCCACTTATCATTTGGATACAAAAAGAACATTCAAGTTTTTGCCCGTCGTCTCCGTAGAAGTGGGGAAATCGTCATCCGACTTCATGAAAGACACCGCCCAAGCAAACATACGCTTGAGATACAATTGACAATTCCTTTCAGTACACGCAACGCAAGGTTTAATGATAAACAGCAGGTTAAACATTTTAGTGTAAAATTAAAACACATTGAGCATATTCACCAAAGCACAAATTTTCGCAAAGTGTCCCAATCTTCTGACATTTCCGGTCCCGGTTTTGTTCAGTTTCAGTAATAATGTTGTTTCTGTATTTCCAGCTGTATTCATTACCATTAGGAGACACTTGTAGAGTCCGGACTTGTGCTAACTTATGCTGGGATTATCCTGATATAGGCAAATGAGGGAATGAGTTTGCCGAAGTATCTGCAAAGTGTGACAGGAAGCCGAAGCCGTTTGTGTAACGCATCGCTACAGACGATTGCAATCAAGGCCCTTGGCTGCCGCTATATGTCTATGCTCGTGCGGACAAGCCAGTGCAATTTCAAGCTTTCCATGGCTGTGTTCACACGCAAGCTACGCGTGCTTGCACTCACGAGGCACCAGTCGGGGCGCCATGCTTGCAATTGTCTATAAGCCTGCAGAGATGTGATTGCTGCGCCAGTTGCACCAAACTGCGCCAATGGGCTAACCCTGCTGCATTCCGCTACATGTTGTTCAAATATGGGTAATCTGTGCCCAAGCCTGCGCCAAACAAAAAACAATTTCCTTCGCCTTTCAAAACCGAAACTAAATTGACTACCGTAACTGAGCATGCATCTGTTATGTGGTGCAAGTAGCCGCCCGACACAAGATATCCTCTGGGCCGGTTTTCTCGAAGCGATGGTAAACCCATTTTCGTAAACCACGGTGCCTAGAAAGGAAAAAGTACCTACACACTACACGAAAATATACCCAGATGGGAGTAAATCGCTTGTCCTCTAGCGCATTCCCATCTGGGAGTTTTATATACTCCGCCGGATTGGAGTTCAGAGTTTACTCCGATGCAAACCAGTTTTTTTTTTCTCTTGGGGGGGGGGGGGGGTGCAAGGGAGTACATACAGACCTCCCATCAATACGGGAGGTTGTACATGAATCAATGGGAGTATTTATTTTATCCCATCAAAGTGTCCCTAGGTGGAGGGATGGGAGTATTCTTTCACATCCATATGAGAGTTTTTACATGAACCCACGGGAGTATTCCTTTACATTCAGCTGGGAGTTTTCACGTGGACGCACGGGAGTATTCCTTTACATCCACCTGGCACATCTTACGTGGACCCACGGGGGTATTTTTTGACATCCATCTCGGAGTTCTTGCGTGAACCTATGGGACTATAATTTCACATCCATCTGGGAGTTACTACGTGGACCTACGGGAGTATTCTTTCACATCTATTTGGGAGTTTTTACGTGGTCCTACGGGAGTATTCATTTACGTTCATTTGGGAGTTATTACGTTGACCTACGAGAGTATTCCTTCTCATCCATCTGGGAGTTATTACATGGAGCTACGGGGGCATTTTTTCGCACCCTTTTGAGTTATTACGTGAACCTACGGCAGTAGTCTTATACATCCACTTCGGAGGTATTACGTGGGCCTACGAGAGTATTTTTTCACATCCATTTGGGAGTTATTACGTGGCCCCACGGGAGTATTTTTTCACATCCACTTGGGAGTTATTACGTGGACCTACGGCAGTATTCTTTCACATCCATCGGGGAGTTATCACGTGGACTTACGGGAGTATTTTTTCACACGCATTTGGGAGTTCTTACGCGGACCTACAGGAGTAGGCTTATACACCCATTCGGGAGTTATTGCGTGGCCCCACGGGAGTATTTTTTCACATCCATTTGGGAGTTATTACGTGGACCTACGGCAGCATCATTTCACATCCATCTGGGAGTTATCACGTGAACATACGGGAGTTATCTTCTACATCTATCTGGGAGTTTTTACGTGGACGCAAGAAAGTATAATTTGACATCCACCTAGGAGTTTCTATGGACCTTGTTATTGGCTTAAGCTGAGCAAGTTGGTTCATTGCTTGTGAATGGGGCCAGCTGAACGTAAAAAAACACACAGAAAAAATATAACATTCGCACCATTGAACGAGCAACATTTAATGATGCTTTCTTCTTTTCTGCTAATCCTTGATTCCGTTTTTTTTCTTCTTTACACTAACTTAGATTTTTTAATTCTTTACACTTGATATACGTTTCCTTTTTCTTTACTCTTAATTCGGAATTTCTCTTCCTTAAACGCATTGTCCTTTCTGCTGTCGGAATATTCTCATCCCTTTTCTTCTGTCTCCCTTAAGTGGTCTTCCTCTTCTTCTACCTTTACCTGGACCTCATGCCAGTCCGCAGAAAGTAAGAAAATGTGAAAGGAAGGGCATAAGCAAGTGGCATCATGCACGAAATAAATTTATTGAATCGCTTGTGCGCGAGAACACGCAGTCAGTGCAAAAAAAAATGCTTTACACAGAAACAAAAAACGAAAAATCGCGAATATGTCAACCAATCTGTCTTCAGGCAGCAAAAAAAGAATTGACAATGATCGCGAACTTTTTTAATAATAATACACAACACTTCAAGAAAAACAGAATTAATGGAATGTCCATAACTATTAGCCATATAGAACCATTTCTATAAGCAAAACTTTTTGTAATAATACACATTTTAAAAAACAAAAAAAGTAATGAAATATCCGTAATTATTAGCCCATAGTACATTCATTTTTATGGCGCCTAAGCCTCATACTGTAAAACGAAATCAGAAATAAAAATCTTAAAGTGTATAAAACACAAAGAACATTTTTAAATACAGTATAGGAAAACTGCAAAGTGGTTTATACGAGGTATGATCAAAAAGTTCCGGGACTGATTTCGCAGAGTAAAAAGACAGGGCACCACAGTGATGCGCTTGCAGCAGACGAAAAGAAGGACCTTCGTGTCCCGTTATACTAAACAGCGTCGCTCTGTTAACATTTGGAGCTGCGCTACACGAGTTTTCGTGACCACGTGCACCGGCGCAATGGTGATTTCACTATAGACTGCAAACCAGAGCGAGAGCGGACATCAATTCTGCGTCAAATTCGGCAAATATAAAACATACATTTCAAATGATTCAGCAGGCTTATGTCAGAAAGCATTGAATTTTGCAAAGTGTTGGAGGTGTCACTGGCGCTTCAGGAACGGCAGAACATCGCTGAAAGACAAAGAGCGGTAGGGCGACCTTATCTGACCTCTAGACTTCAGTGACGTTCTGTCATTCTTGAGCCGCAAGTGCCACTCAGACACCTCGCACACCTCACTGCTTTTTGACATTATCTTCTAAATCATATCAGAGGTCTCTGTTTTAGATCTGCCTCATTTGACGAAAAATTGGTGTTCGCTCTCGCTTTGGTTCGTAGTCTGTGGAGAGATCGCCATTATGCTCGTGCATGTGGTCAAACTAACTCGTGTAGCGCAGCTCCAAATGTTCAGAGAGCGACGCCCTTTGATAGAACAAGACACGAAGGCCCCTTCCTACGAGTGCTGCGCGCGCATCACTGTGCTGCCCTCTCTTTTTACACTACAAAGATAAGTCCCGGAACATTTTGATCACACTTCGTACCCTGTTAGACGGTCATTTCAACAGGACTTCTGGGTAACCTCCTTCAAATAATCCGCGAACAAGCGCATGCCGAAGGGCACACACAGAGCCACGGGCTCATGCTGATTGGCCGATTCTTTGAAGGAGTTAATTCTAAACGATTTAAATGCCCGTCTGACAAGAGTATTAAAGTGTAGGGCACACTAGGCTGACTGTGCCACACAAGTCGCGTTCGCTCTATAGAAATTGATCAGTTCCAGAGCCTTGACCCGCGGCCTCGTGTAGCACAGTGCCAAAAACGCGTGCTCAATAAAGGTTAGCATTTTATGAGCCTTCTTCGCGTACTCGATATGAAAAACCCAGTAAGCAGCAAAAAGGCCCGCCACACCCGAGAGCAGCGACGACACTGGGAAAAACAACTGGCCGTCGATCCACAGAGAGACCGCTCCATCTTGCTCCACCAAGCACGGCGTCAGCGGAATCTCGTGCTGGGAAACAAAAGCAGATAGCAGAAACAATTCAAATACAACAATTACACGGCTACATAGTTATGATGCAATATTTAAATTTCCCCAATGCCAAATCAATACGGGAGTCAAAGAAAGAATAAAAACACTTAAGGACAAGGACAGACAGCACAGTTCTTTCATGAAAGAACTGTGCTGTCTGTCCTTGTCCTTAAGTGTTTTTATTCTTTCTTTGACTCCCGTATTTTCACCAACACGCTCTTTCATCTTTGCCAAATCAATAGACTGGATTTTTGCATCAACAAAAGTTACAGGAAAGGAAGGCCACAGAACAGTCTAATTAATTAAACTGTTTAGCTTATATCTCAAAGGCACAGGCATGCTGTGACAGACATGATAAAGGGCCCTGAATCATGGCCATCTGCGGTTTTTTTCAACATGTTCCCAACGCTGGATACACAGCTAGGGCAGATTATTAGTGGTGCTGTATTTGTGTAAATTTTACATTTATTAAACTCCACCAGCACTCACCTCTGTCAGAACGGCATTGAGAGGCACTTTGCAGCGGGACGCAACAAACTGCAAAATTGCGAGTACACCGTCTTCTGAAAGAGATGAAAGAATGTAATGTAAAACGTTGCTCCAATCCAATTTTTTTTTTAATTTAAGCAGCTTTTTTTTAGTATTATGCGCATTACATTTAATGTGAATGACAATTTAGCAATGCATGGTACTGAGAAAGGTTTATTTGTGCCTTGTGCCATGAAAGTGGAAGGCACAAGTATTCAACATAAATTTTGCTGTATGTTCCAATGATGAACTAATGGTTGCTGACCGCCGCTCTTTGCACGAATTCTGAACTTTATGAAAATTATGCCTGATGGGGTTGTT